>NC_048300.1:2345423-2390293 GCF_013100865.1 Trachemys scripta elegans | reverse complement strand
AGGGGACAGGGAGCAGGGGGGGTTGGATAGGGGGTGGGGTACTGGGGGGGTGGTTAGGGGTGAGGGTCCTGGGGAGGGCATGTCAGGGGGCGGGGGTGTGGATAGGGGGCAGGGCAGTCAGGGGACAAGGAGCGGGGGGGGTGGATGGGTCAGGGGTTCTGAGGGCGGGAAGTGGCGAATAGGGGGCGGGAGCCAGGCTGTTTGGGGAGGCACAGCCTTCCCTACCCGGCCCTCTGTACAGTTTTGGAACCCTGATGTGGCCCTCAGGCCAAAAAGTTTGCCCACCCCTGCCTTAGTGTAACTGAGAGACAAGCCTCACTTCATTAAGATGGGACGCACAAGAACCAGCCTAAGCACACTGACGAATTACGGACGTGCACTCCTGCTTTCTGCGAGATGGCTCAGTGCAAAAGCCCCATTAAGTCGCAACATGGCCACCCTTCCGTTACTGTCAAATAAAGCTACTTCATTCACACGGGGAGGGCTGCAGACAGCAAACTGCAAAACAGCATAACAACTTCTCCCCATGTCCCTCCTGAAACAAAACAAAGCACTTTTAACTGTCTTCTCCTATGAACTCTAGTAGCAAAACAAATACTCTTGGCTACACAGTTCTATTTTCCATAGGGAAAAAGGACAAACAAATACCTAGGCACAATCTGTGATTCAATCTTATAGTCTGCTGTACCTTAAGTTGTTTTTCATGATAAAAAAAGTTCAGTTTCAGTTCAATTCTCAAAATAACTACTGGGTGGTTTCCATTTCAGACAGCAGCCTTTCAGTTTCAACTGAACAATGAAAATTGTTTTCTGCTTCTAGAGCTGGTCAAAACTTTCAACTGTTCAAAATTTCAATGCAAATGTTTCATGAAAAAACATTGCTGGGTTTCAGCCAGTTTAAAGAGCAGATCAAAATTTGCTGAAAACTCAAAATGTTAACAAAATGTGTTCAGGAAAAAAAATCTCCGAAAGGTGGCAAAGTTGTCACCACTTTCTAACCATTCCATGATAATTCCTCGTGAACATGTTTTTCCTCCCCATCAGTGCTTTTTACCTGTTTGCCACCAGGTGTCAACAAGGGTGCACCGGCTGTCTCCCACTACATTGTAGAACCATTGCCAAGCTTCATGGTTAATTGGTTCTCCCACTAAATCCAAAACAGTAAAGAAATAAGGGTGAATTCTGGTGAAAGGATTTGTATGCAGTGTGCTTTCCCTTCAATATATTTAGGCTTGGAAGAATTAGATTTTATTGGTAAATATCGGTAGGTGTCAATATCACCATAAACACCAAACCATCCAAAAATATTTCCATTGATAATAATTGAAATTACAGATAGGAAAAGTAAGAAAAATGCTGCTTGAGAACTTATTACAGTTTGATTTAAGAATATTTGCTTTGCATAATTTGACATGTGATTTTGACAATTTGTGTTTAACTTTTTAAATCTCAAAGTCTGTCTCTGAATAATTATTGTCTAATTCCCTCCTTAATTCCCCTCAACTATGAAAAAGTAAATTGATAAAAATTGGAAAAAAAATGCTTAAAGCCCATAATTTTGTGCAACTTTGAAAATTTAAATAGATAAAAAAAATTAAAATGCTTAAAAATAATCAATATTATCCATTGAAATTATAAAAAAAGAAAAAGGAAAATCAAGTTCTGTCAAGCCTAAATCCATTGCATGCCTACTGCATGATCTCAGGCATTTCTGAACATAAATAATTTGTCTACACCTACTAACTACTGATAGCATTTTGCTGAGACATGAGAAGAAGCTTAATGTACCTGTGTAATATGATTAGGGCCCTACCAAATTCACGGTCCATTTTGGTCAATTTCACGATGATAGGATTTTAAAAATTATAAATTTCATGATTTCAGCTATTTAAATCTGAAATTTCACAATGTTGTAACTGTAGGGGTCCTGACCCAAAAGAGGGTTGTTGGGGGGTGTCACAAGATTATTGTAGGGGGTTCACGGTATTGCCACCCTTACTTCTGTGCTACTGCTGGCAGCAGCGCTGCCTTCAGAGCTCGGCTGCCAGAGAGCGGCGGCTGCTGAAAGCAGAACTGCCGCCAGCAGGAGCTCAGAAGTAAGGATGGGATGGGATGGGATGGGATGGGATTGCCACCATTACTTCTGTGCTGTTGCCTGCAGAGCTGGGCCCTCAGTCAGCAGCTGCCGCTCTCCAAACGCCCAGCTCCGAAGGCAGCAGCGCAACAGTAAGGGTGGCCTGGTGTGGTACTGCCACCCTTCCTTCGGCGCTGCTGCTGACGGGGCGCTGCCTTCAGACCTGGGCACCTGGCCTGCAGCTGCTGCTCTCTGGCCACCCAGCTCTGAAGGCAGCATAGAAGTAAGGGTGGCAATGCCACGACCCCCCCTACAATAACCTTGCGACCCCCCTGCACCTCCCTTTTGGGTTGGGACCCCCAGTTTGAGAAATGCTGGGGTCTCCCCCATGAAATCTGTATAGTATAGAGTAAAAGTACACAAAAGGCTAGATTTCACAGGCGAGACCAGATTTCATAGTCCGTGACACCTTTTTCATGGCTGTGAATTTGGTAGGGCCCTAAAAATGATGAACAATTTAAGACATTCCTTTCCTAGGACTGGTGAAAAGCAAAAAGGAATCTAAGGGAAGGTAAGTACTAACTGAAGGTAATTTGGGGGTATTTAGAAAATCAAAATGATGCTAATGCACGGGCTGTTTAAGCATCCCAAGCCTTAGAATTATTAACGCTCTATGATGCCACAAGCACAACTGAATTTCTTTGGCATCTTTTTCTGGAGAATGTTATTCTCATAAAGGAATCTAGGAAATGGGGGATAATTCAAAGATATTTATTCAATTGCCCTGGCATTGGGCTCTTCATTTTTTCTACATAAATAGTAACTAAACAACTGTATGTGAAACCTGTATTTGAAAGAACATCCATTCTTAGCCATTCCAAGCCAATCCTCCACTGGTGTAAATTGGCATAGCACAACTGACTTCAACTGAGCAACACAGATTTCCATCTGTTGAGAACCTGTCTCGACAATTCCCTTCATGAGAACGTTGAGTTCCTCTCACCTGATCCCAGGGTTTTTAAGGAAGATCTGTCATACTTCTTCACCCACTTATCTCCATACTTCAGCAGCAGACGTACAGCAGTAGGTGCACCGTAAAACTGATTAATTTTTAACCTCTGGACAGTTTCCCAATAACGACCTGCAAAATCCCAAATATTCTTCTTTAGTCTGTCTGGTTACGGAACAAAGCTACTGTTACAAACGCTGCACACTTAAGTAAACAGTAAGACAAAACTCTACAGCAACTATTTGCTGTATCTATAGTATAATACTGATGGCACCTTTATTACCCTGGGTACATACACATTCCTGGTTTGTATAATCACATCCTCAAAAGAAACGGGACCGGTGATAATAGGAAAGAGAATACATCCCCTAAGGTAGCCAGATCACACTTGATAGGCTCCTAAGCCATATACATGTGCAATTAAACTGCAACCATCACTCCCTCACCTGGGTCAGGATACAGCGGAGTGCTTTCAAACAGCACAGAGGTGCCTCCATTACAGAGTGGTCCATATACAACATAGCTATGTCCCGTGATCCAGCCAATATCAGCCACACAACCAAAAACATCGCCTTGCTGGTAGTCAAACACATGCTGCAAAGATAAACAGTGAGGCTGTTTTTGTAATGCTGAAAGAACCAATCTATGCTGCACGGGATGAATTATTTCATTCAGCCATGTAAAGCTGATACAGGAAGTAAGCCTAAACAGACAGCGGAGATATAAGTGCACAGAGGCAAGGCTGGCCTAGGGACTGGAGGCTCCAATACCTCTCATACCAGATCCT
Organism: Trachemys scripta elegans; assembly: GCF_013100865.1. Taxonomy (NCBI): domain Eukaryota; kingdom Metazoa; phylum Chordata; order Testudines; family Emydidae; genus Trachemys; species Trachemys scripta. The sequence goes on along the minus strand of NC_048300.1, from coordinate 2,386,424 downwards.
ATGCTTCTCAGTCCTTAAATCGGACGAACTCCCCTTGGTGTCAGTGGGAGTCTGCAGAGTCACCATGAAGGACGTGACCCCACACTGTGTAGGGAGTCGCCTGTGCAGTGTCCCACCAAAGCCAATGGGCTCCCCAGAGAGGCAGAGCTCATGGCAGGTTGCTCCTCAGGATTTAACCAACGCTACAGTTACCAAGTGTTCTGTTTACTTCCCGTTTAATACCCTGGGTATTAATGAAGGAAACGAGGTATCCGTAGGAGACTCACCGACGTTCAGCTTGCCCCAGAAACTCCTCACTCCAGTCACACAGATACAGCCTTTCACATTCTATTTTAGATAAAAGCATCTGGGGCTGATTATACTTCCTCAGCTATCAAAAATGTTCTGCCTAGAAAATCTACCTTCTTGCACCAGCTGATGCATGTTATCAGAGCTGGAAAGTTACAGCTAGATTTACCTTTTAAATAAAAAAACCTGAGAGTTCCACAAAAATCCAACACTCTACTCTGAAATCAAAATCAAAGGGTCATAGAATGGAGCGGCAAGAAAGATCTCATCAGTCAGCCAGTCAATGTCCCTACCAGTGCTGGATTATTCCTGCTGTACATTTTCTAGTGCTTGAAAGGTAGTACATTTAAGAGGAAAGCATCTGTGTAGGAAGCAAGACTCTCTGAATGCCTAGACCAAAGTTGGGAACCATCTTCTTGGACTAAGAAGCAAACAGATTCGTGGCCCCCACCTTGCTGCTGTTTGAAGAATAAAAAAAGCTGACTGGTGTGACTCCACCCCATTGGAGAAAGGTTTAACAGCTCACCCCATCCTCTTGAATGAATAATCCTCAAATGTTCTAAAATTCACCTCTGAGCTGAGATTAACCCAAAGACGAATATCTAAAAAATTACAAGTGAGTGAGAGGCTGGGACTAGAATTGAAATCTCATCTAGAAACTTCAGTATAATATATGGATTTCTATTACACTCTTCAGGAGGGGATCTCAAAGCAGAAACTGCAAGAAGTTAAGCCTCACAACACCGCTTTGGGATGGTCGCATTAGCCCCATTTTGCTTATGGGGAAATGAAGGTCCAGTGAGGCTAACGGGCTTGCCCAACATCACATCGCAAATCGGTGGCAGAGGCAGAAATACTGAGTGTTAATACAATTTGTTTGCTCTTCAACAGACAAGCGTCACAAAAGGAGGTCCCTTGTTCAGAATCCAGCACCTCTCTGCAGTAAGAGCAATCAGTGCAGTACTGGAGTGCAAAACTAAACCAGTAAATGACCAATGAATTCAAAATGCTCAGGTGGAATCACTGCATCATTTGGATTCTTTACAACCCCCGGGATCTGATTCTCCTGGTAGTGTACTTCCTGAAAGCAAATCGATACTATTTAATTATTAATATGCTCTTGTGTACTTTTCAACTCGATTACACAGATTATGCCACATAATTTGCAAACACTGATGTAAGCAGCCTTGTTAAACAAACAAATGTCCCACATTAATACTGATAAAGCACCAATGGTCATTTTCTGCAAGTAACATTGCTGAAGTACCTTGTGTGTCACAGCAGCATAAAGCAGATACCCAGCCTGAGTGTGAACAATCCCTTTGGGTTTTCCTGTGCTCCCGGAGGTGTACAGCATGAAGAGCATGTCTTCACTGTCCATGCTTTCAGGAGCACACACAGGGGCCTCCTTGGCCATCTCCTAAGACGAGAGAAGTTGCAAAAGAAACACATTAGCCTCACACAGCAAATCCTTTCATAACTCTTCAGTGTTTCACCAGGGTCCTAGCTACGTACAGAAGAACTGTCATTTCTTCAGCTGATGCCATCTTTTTCTGCAGAGAGACTGGCAAGAGCTGAGTATTTACTAAAAGAAAGGCATCGAAGCAGATGAAGAATGACCTGGCATGGATGCTCAAATGACAGGTACCCTCTGTTCCCCTGACTCAGAAACAAAAGAATGTGTGCAGCACACCCCACATAAGCGTTCATGTGGCATGTATGCCGCACCCATTCTCTAGACCCACACTTCTGAGAGTCTCAGGCATTAGAAGAAAGTGAATTAATAAAGCCATCTATAAAAACAGCAGGGACTCTCATAGGATAAAAGTTGCGGAAAATAGAAGTGTGATTCCCATAAGGAGCCACACTTTGCAATAATAGAAAGGTCTTTAGGGGACAAGTTCCATTAGGGAGTCTTCTTTTTCTAATTCACACTTCTCCATTTAATTTTAAGTCACATTTAGGATTTCCCAGTGCCTGCCTCCACTTCCTGGCTAGAGAAGGAGCTGAGAGCCACTGCTGACGATACATGGCATAGACTTGACTTTAAGAGAAAATCCACGTTTTATTTTTCCCTCTCCAAATACAGACCCAGCTAACTTCCTAGTAAGAATCCTTTGCTCCCTACTGGACAATGTAACCCACAAGGCACAGTTATCGGTAGAACTCCCAGCAGGACGCATTCAGGATGCTATGGGCTCAATTCTGACACAGTCCAGGTGCCAACAAAAGGGAGTGAGGGGAATAAGCTCCTTATCTCCCTACTCAAGTTACCCTGACCGTGGGCCTGGCATGCAGGAGTATGGGGGTTCCCGGCATGCTTATTCGCTCCCTAGAACAAGTGACTGGAGAGCGGGTGAAGGCTTAGCTGCAACCCTCACCCCTCCAGGGTGGGAGAGTAGCTGGTCCAATGGTGGGCAGTAGCAATTTGCTGCCAGTATAGGTCAGCAGTAAATCAATACCCCAGCTCACCTCTGGAATATGGAGAGAATAAGGGTGGAATTATGCCTCAGCAGGGGTATCTGAGTCACAGTGCCTCCTAGAGCTACTCCTGGGATGATGCAGTTTACACACCACTCCTTGCTCAGGCCTGGGCCTATATTCAAAATACAGCCCCATGAGGCTGACTCCCTATTGCCTTCCACCCAGTGGTGTCATTTACGCCTGTGCAAAGTGGGTGTGAAAACACTCCCATCTGCTTTAACAGTCTTACATCCCCTGGGCCCAGCTGCATCGGCCCAAGGTGCAGAGCAGAGAGGAGTGGGGTCACTGTGCACATATCAACACTTTATGCACCACCCCCTGAAATCAGAAGTTCATTCCGGTGGGAGGCTGATGAATTAATCCTGGCTACAATCTTTCATCCTCAGCAAACTCCTTCCCTCTTTCATCTTCGCATTCTCCCAGAGCAGCAATCAGATTTTCAGGTTCATTCAGCACTACTTTCCTGCCAGCCTTGCTTACGTTGAGGAGTACGTTACTCACACAAGTAGTCCCATTGACAGTAATTAGACTATTCACAGGGAACTTGATGGGATACCGAAGACAATGGGAATTTTACACTAACTTCAACAGGCTTTGATCGGGTTCCGAGTGCGGTACAACTCAGCATGCCGAAGGGCAGTTAACAAAATCCAGAGGCTGGTTAGTCACTTCCCTGGATACTGAGTTGGTAACAGCTGGCTCTGTGGTAGGTGAAAATGGAATTTCCATAACCTCAGAGCATTGATATAATACAATTAGGGCTGTCAAGCAATTAAAAAAATTAATTGTGATTAATCGCGTGATTGAAAAAATTAATTGCGATTAATCGCGCTGTTAAACAATAGAATACCATTTCTTTAAATATTTGTAGATGTTTTCTAAATCTTCAAATATATTGATTTCAATTATAACACAGAATACAAAGATTTCAGAGTGGTAGCCGTGTTAGTCTGTAGCAGCAAAAACAACAAGGAGTCCTTGTGGCACCTTGGAGACTAGCAAATTTATTTGGGCATTTGCTAGGCTCTAAGGTGCCACAAGGACTCCTTGTTGTTTTTACAGAATACAAAGTGTACAGTGCTCACTTTATATTTATTTTTGATTACAAATATTTGCACTGTAAAAAAAAAAAAAATCGGATTTTTCGATTCACCTAATACAAGTACTGTAATGCAGTCTCTTTATCATGAAAGTTGAACTTACAAATGTGGAATTATGTACAAAAAAACCTGCATTCAAAAATAAAACAATCTAAAACTTTTAGAGCCTACAAGTCCACTCGGTCCTATTTCTTGTTCAGCCAATCACTCAGACAAACAAGTTTGTTTACATTTTCCCACTTCTTGTTCACAATGTCATGTGAAAAGTGTTCTCCTGGCACTGTTGTAGCCGGCGTTGCAAGATATTTACATGTCAGATTGGCTAAAGCTTCATATATCCCTTCATGCTTCAACCACCATCCCAGAGGACATGCATCCATGCTGATGATGGGTTCTGCTTGATAACAATCCAAAGCAGTGTGGACCAACGCATGTTCATTTTCGTCAGATGCCACCAGAAGGTTGATTTTCTTCTTTGGGGGTTCGGGTTCAGAAGTTTCCACATCAGAGTGTTGCTCTTTTAAGACTTCTGAAAGCATGCTCCATACCTCGTCCCTCTCAGATTTTGGAAGGCATTTCAGATTCTTAAACCTTGGGTCAAGTGCTATAGCTATCTTTGGAAATCTCACATTGGTACCTTCTTTGTGTTTTGTCAAATCTGCAGCGAAAGTGTTCTTTAAATGAATATGTGCTAAATCATCATGCGAGAGTACTATAATATGAAATATATGGCAGAATGTGGGTAAAACACAGAGCAGGAGACATACAATTTCCTCCCAAAGAGTTTAATTTAATTAACGTATTATTTTTTTTAACGAGCATCATCAGAATGGAAGCATGTCCTCTGGAATGGTGGCCGAAGCATGAAGGGGCATATGAATGTTTGGCAGATCTGGCATGTAAATACTTTGAAATGCCAGCTAAAAAAGTGCCATGCAAATGCCTGTTTTTTTAATCACGATTAATATTTTTGAGTTAATAGCGTGAATTAACTGCGATTAATCGACAGCCCTCAATATAATATAACGTACTGCTCACAGTCCAACTAGTTCTGAAGAACGTTTACCCTGAAATGTCATTAGATGGTCAAAATGTACTTTACATATTCCAGATCCAATAAAAACTAGATGTATTAAAAGACTCAGCCTCTTTCTGCTGGTTCTAATTTCCTAATTCTCTTCCTCTCCTGGAACAATCGCACCGTCACTTTCTCACTGATTTTTACTTCTGAATTATTATACCATACCCTAGGCTTCTTGTCTCTCTTGCTTTGTTTATACTGATTTGAGCCAATTACGTTTGAGAAGAGTAAATCTGTTTCTTAACCATCATTTCAGAAATAATTCAGCAGCTGAGCATCCAGTAAGTGTCCAGAGTGAACTGGTACATGAGAAATAATTTGCGGATCAGGCTGTAAGCATATGCTCTGATGAGTCATGTTATCAAGCACCTGAACCCTGCATGAAAGTGTAATGAAATAACTACTGGTTCATACGAGCAGTGGATTCAGTTAGTTCAGCTGGGATATGGGAGAGGTTGAGGTCTCTCTTAAGGGCAGAGATCTGGAACAGATGTCCTGCAAAAACAACTCCTTTAGGAACAGCTTTTCTTGGAGAGAAAGTTTAGACTGAAATGTATGTTGCTGTAACTTAAATGACCAGTTAAGTCAAACCCTAGGAAGGGGATAAGCTTGGACTATATCTAGCGTGTGTAAACTCTGTTCAGAACAGGGTACCTGTTACAGAATCATTTCATTTTTACTGGCTCAGTACTTAGCGCTTGTTTCTTCAGTGCCCGTACTGATCTCTCTATTACTGTTTCTTTCCATCTGAAGAGGAGGGATGTTTTAATTTTCTTCTATATAAACTGCTGGAGTTCTTCAGTAGTTACTTATGGTCCATTATCAAACACCATCTTCCCAGGGAGTATACATAATGCAAATAAACTCCTTAGTGGTTTTTGTTAAGGCTGTTGTGGATGCTGAAGTTACTTCTTACTGCTGCTGACCTATACAAGGAAGCATCATTTATCTTTCTCAGGAAAATTAATATGAAGGCACTGCCATACTCAAGTCAGCCATTTGCCCAGATGCACAGGTGCTAAGGTTAGAGTGTTCAGAACTATCATATGCAAATTCCACAGCCTTTAGCTCAATCTTAATCAAATCCTGAACACAGAAATAGCGTCTCACTTCAGCCACCATGTGACATGTCCCAGAATGCTCTCTGTGCAGATCCTGTCGCATTCTTGCTCCATAGCATGGAGAGATTATCAAATACATTCCCCTGAGGTAAACCACCTTGTTCAGTTGGGAGACTATCCTTTCTCACTAGTGTTCCAAAGCCTCCTCTGCCACAAAATTTGACTGGCCATTTATTGTACACCTACTCATTTGGGAGGGAACAGGATCTTTCCAAGGCTCTTCAGCAGTATTCTCCAAGGACACAAAGCAGTTAATCAGTGTATGAACCAGAGAAAATGTCCTTTTTTCCTATGGAACTCTCCCAAAAATTCAATGCAACTTTAGTAAACCATCGCCATTACTAAGTCCTGCTGATTCTGGCCTTCAGTATTGTAACAATAAATACATAAGATCAATGCCCAGTGTGCATGTTCAGTCATCCAATGTTGGTACAGCTGACTCAAGGGTCTGGGTACGGTAACTAAGCAAACTTTTCAATTACAGTGATATTAGTGGAATTGTATCATAATAAAAGGTTCATTGTTATAAACAGAGATTCTTTTCTTATTTATGTCTCCCATTGCTCCCTCTAGAACAGTGGTTCTCAACCACGGTTACACGCATACCCCTGGGGATATGCAGAGTTCTTCCAGGGGTACATCAACTCATCTAGATATTCGCCTAGTTTTACAACAGGCTCCATAAAAAGCATTAGCAAAGTTAGTACAAACTAACATTTCATACAATGACTTGTTTATACTGCTCTATATACTATACACTGAAATGTAAGGACAATATTTATATTCCAGTTGATTTATTTTATAATTATATGGTAAAAATGAGAAAATAAGCAAATTTTCAGTAATTGTGTGCTGTGACACCTTTGTATTTTTATGTCTGATTTTGTAAACAAGTAGTTTTTAGGTGAGGTGAAACTTGGGGGTATGCAAGACAAATCACATTCCTGAAAGGGTAGAGTAGTCTGGAAAGGTTGAGTGCCACTGCTCTAGAACAGTGTGTTTCCATACTGCCTGCAGCATAGGGTTGTCTCTAATTGGGATGGTAAAGACCAGGCAGGGTGGGGACAAATCCTTTTAAATCTCTGTAAAGTGCCATGCAAAGTTAGGGCACTGTATAGACCACAAATAAAGGGGGGGAAATGGGGACACTTTGCCAGGATACGGTCCCAGTGAGGGACCCAGCCAGAAGGCCACAAGCTCATCACCATGAGAAATACATTCAGATTAAACTGTGGACATTTGAATTTGATTAAATGTTATTTATACAATCTCCATATGTTTATCTCTATGCATCTATCCATGTGGGATGGGACAGGGGCCCAGGTTACGAGTGTGCCCTGGGTCCACTGCCATGTTCCTTGGGGGTGTGCTTTTATGTAAAAAAATATTTAAAATATAATACATTAATAATTAATAAAGACAACGCATCTTTTCTTGCCATTTTCAGCCATATGCAATATCACAACTCCTACTCTTTATGGTGATACATCACAGACTCTGTGGAGTGGTGTGTGTCATAATACCCCAAGGCATTGATTGTTCTTGCTTTTGTTTTCATTTTTTTGAAGTACCATCACACTTCTCTAACGATTTCCATAGCTTGTCACTCTGCAACAACTCACATGAAGATTTAACATGGCTGAAAGATCTCCCCAAAAGGGTCGTAGAAATGTAGTAGACTTGAGATGATCATTCTTCAGAAAACATTTTTGAGCCTGGCTGCCAGGACTACAACTGCAAGCTCTTCCTCAGGTGCATCAAATCTGTGGCACAGAGCATATTCCAGATACTCCACATGTGGCTGGAAAACTGACAGGTAGCCTGCTTCCCACAGACTCTGTCCAGTTCTTGGGGAGTGATCACTTCCCTCAAGCTTCTTTAGGCGTCTGTCTGCCGAGATCTGTGTGACTAACTGCAAGTGCCCTTTAAACACTGTAAGGAGACCTGTATTTACAAGCAAATATGCCTCAGACCCTGCATCTAGTTCGTCACTTCTAAGCATTTGACAAATCAATCTTACCAAAACAAGCGCCCAATAGGGTCAGAAATAAATTTTACACATCAGGCAAATGATAGATCTCATCATGTCATGTATTTATTGTGACCTTTAGTCAATGCATATTCTGATGGTCATATACCCAAACCAGGCAAGACAAAGTTCCCACGTGCTCCACAGCAAGATGGACTTAAATTTTACAGCACAACCAACTGGTACCTGTGACACTCCAATGCAGCAGTGTAGGTTCAGTTCAAATTTGGAGTAATATTAGTGAATTAAATATGAAAATGAATAATTTAGTCTGTGTCAGGATCTTGGGCAAAGGCCGGTAGGACCTTGAGAGCCAGGAACCGAAGCCAAGAGTCAGAGTCAGAGACAGGCTGAGGGTCAATCCCAGGCATCAGGGTCAGTGTTGAGGTTCCAGGGGTCGACTGGGAGTCAGAATCCAAGTCAGAGCCAACATCAATCCCAGGAGTTCAGAAGCAGGGCAGTCATAGCAACCTCTGTGGACTGTGGGTCGCAGGGGGCAGCCAGGTTACAATTGCCACCAAATGACAGTGTGGGGATGTTGGTTGCCTGCAGGCCTGGGTTCAAGTCCTGCTGATCCGTACGGTATCCCTGTGTCATTTATTTTAACACCGAGTTCAATTTCTTTCACACTGTCCCCCTATTTTCAATGTGTCTCAGATTTCTGTATTAAAAACACACAACTACACCACAAAAAAGAGAAGCTAGAAGTTTTTGTCAACTACTAGAGAAAGGAATAGTTAGGGCTTTCGGTACCTTGGATTGCATGGAAGGCAGTTTGGGATTGTGGGATAAACACGGTACCTGAATGTTTCTACTAAAATGATCAACAAGGAAAGACTTAATACCACTGATAATTATGTTGCTATTAAGCTTCAGGATTAACTGGTGCCTGGTTGGTTTACATCTCTCAGAGCAATAGTTTCAGGTTATCTGCAGACTCGGGGAGACATCACTGCCCCAGTTTATACAGGTTCATGGACTAAGATAGTTTCTGACCAACACGGCAGGCTTGTTCTCGCTAGTGTTTATTATTAGCTGTACCTCCTATTTGACTGGAGCATACTTGGCCCAGTACATGTATTTTCACTCCCGAGTAGTGTTTTAGCTGCGAAGTTGGGATTTCCATTGGCCAAAGTGCCAAGGTTCTTTGTTTATTGCTTCTGGCAAACTGACACAGCTACTCTGCATCAAGCTGCATGTTCCCGGTGTAACATCTAAACCACATTTTAATGGTCACTCCTTTCTCCCCCAGGCCATGAGGACTGTAAATATTCCCAAACAATCATTCTCAGTAGAGATGGGACAATTACACTGTCCTTTCCATATATTAAGGCCTCTCCTGGGTCTTGTTTATTCCTTCAGCTCCATACAGTATGTCCAGTTTTGGGAGATAAATGACGTTCTACAGAGCCTGACAGAACCATCCTGGCATGTTCAAACACAGCATGGCTACGACTGTAGTAGTAATGATATATTCTGGAATTCCTGAAGCACTTACTCCTTGATGCTTAGCACTGCTGCAGGGAGAGAGGATTTGGGGTAATTTCCAAGCACCAGGCATTGCAGTCCACTGTGGAATGGAATTCAAAGGGCCATCTTCTCAATTGATGCAGCTGCAACATTTAAGGTTCCTGTCCACACTGGGGAGAATCTGTTGTAGTCTGCTCTGGTTCCCCCAACGAAAGACATTGTTCTGGTCATTGCAATTAACCAGTACAGTCAGTGCCTGTTAAACATCTAGGACACCTGTTGTGTGTAAATGCAAGGCTTTTTACAGGCAGCAGAAGCTCCAGACACTGTAAGTAACACCATTTTGTTTAGAGCACTCTTAGGGCCAGGACCGGCTCTAGGCACCAGCAAAACAAGCACCTGCTTGGGGCGGCACATTTCCAGGGGCGGCACAGCAGATGGTAGCAGTTGTGGAGGCGCAGCTGGGCCTGCATTGCCTCAGCCACACAGTGCAGGGCGCAGGGCATCTGCAGCACGCGGGCGCCACTCACAACCTCGGCCAGGTTGTCATGGTGCACCTCGCCCATGCCGGCCGTGTCGATGAGCAGGCGCAGTGCCCCGTAGCTCACCCCCTTCATCCGCAGGATGTCCGGGGACTTGGCCGCCAGCAGCGACTTGTGGGATCGGATCCACCGGCGGGACACTTCAATCACCAGGTCCGGCTCCTCCGAGACCAGCTGCTGCGGGCTCCAGGGCTGCGCTCCAGCCTGTGGGACAGTAAGTGCCAGGCGGCGGCCGGGCAATGTTGCCTCCTCCTGCCTCAGACTCGGACGCGCGTTGTTAATCACCCGCTGGCTCTTCACCAACCGGCTGCAGGAGGAGGCTGCTCCGGGATCCTGCTGCGGGGCTTTGTCCCCCGCCCCGGGCGAAGTGAAGCACAAGGAGGAGCTGAAACCGCTAGGAACTTGCAAAGGGAGTGCGGCGCTTTCCCCACCCCCGCTGTCCTCTTCCCCAGCTGATGCGCTCCCTTCCATGGAGCCGGGCGGCTGCTGGCTGCCCTTGCTTCTCTCCGCGTCCCCCAGAGCTTTCCCCGGTGGCCCTAGCTGCTGCCCCACTCCTCCACAGAGCCTTTCTGGACAGGCCTTTGCCTCCCTGATATTCCCATCACCCGAATAAAGGACACAGGATAGGACTGGGCTCTCCATGGCTCTAGCAGAGGCTGGACCTGGCTAATGTCCCCCGTCCCCCGCACACACACACACTCCCAGCTCAGCAGCACAGTCAGCCACCCCTTCGCCTTCCTCTTCTCCCCCCTCCCTTTTTACTTTTTCTTCCTTTGCGGTTTAAGGTTGAACGTTACTGTGGGTTTTCCTTGCTCAACTCTCCTTCTTGGCACATGGTCAATTTCAGCCTTGTTTCCAAGCCTGGCCTCCTCTCACATGTTGACAGCAGAAAGAGGTGTGGGGCAGCTGTCCCTGCAACCACTCGCTGCTGAACTTTTCAACTCCACTAATTTCAACATCGGTTAGATATCTGTAACCATCATATGTTTGCTGCAGCTTGATTGCTCAGACTTTCCGTGAATGGCATTGACAGATCAATGTATAGTAATAAAGTATCTCACTTCCTGTTTCTTGGGGGAGTTTGATTTTTTTTGCTGGCACAATTTAATTTTCTATGAGCCATTTTCCTATTTTTTTTTTCTTCAGAGTAAGTGAAACATGTTCTTTAACAAGTGAGAGATCATTGAGTTTTAACAGTTTTGATTTACCTAGATGTTCCTATCAGCCTGCATGCATCTCCCAAGATCCGTTTGACTAATTGCACTGTTTTATTTCAGCTCAAAGAGGAGCTAAAGATTTTCCTTGGACTTCCTGCTCTGAAATTTGCAGCAGCAGAGTCAACTAAACATGCTGATGTGTGATTATATCCTGCGATTATTGCCCCAATATGCAAACATGTGTAAAAGGCAAAAAAAATGGGGGGGGGGGCGGCCAAAATTTTTTTTGCTTGGGGCGGCAGAAAACCTAGAGCCGGCCCTGCTTAGGGCCCAGATTAGGAGAAAGGTGCTGTAACTATTACTCTGATCTGGGGAAGGAGGTTAAGTCTAGGACGGTAGAGGGAGCCCTAGAGTAGGGATGTAAAATATTAACCGGTTAGCCGGTAAGCATTAGTCTTACCGGTTAACCCGCCTTAACCGTTAACCCCCGGGCCAGCCAACTGGCCGGCCCCAGCGGCCCCGCCCGGAGCAGCCCCAGACTCACCGGCCCCGGCCAGAGTGGCTCCAGCCCCAGCCGCACCGGCCAGATCGACCCCAGCCACGCCAGCTGGCCCTTTCATTGGTTAACCGTTTAAACAAAATATTTCTTAATCGTTTAAACAGTTAACTTTTTATGGTATTTACATCCCTACCTTGGAGTAAGCAAAATTGGTGATTTAGGATTGAGGGGACACGTCTACAGCGGATAGAAGCCCAATGGCATAGCTGCGGCTGGCTTGGGTCCGCTGACTTGGGCTCCCACGGCTCAGGCTGCAGGGCTAATGATTGCCGTGTAGACATTCAGGTTCAGACTGGAGCCGGAACTCTGGGACCCTCAAGCCGCAGTCCAAATGTCCACACAGCAATTTTTCAGCTCCAGAGCCCAAGCCCCAGGAGCATGAGTCAGTTGACCAAGGCCAACCATGGGTTTTTTATCCCTGTGTAGACATACCCTTTGTTACGTGTGTCAGAGAGGCCAGACTGAAGCCAGCAGTCTGCATTTGTAGCAACCAGATAAAAGAAAAAGACATTGAGGTTTAAAATACTAAAAGGAGAGAAAAGAAAATACATAATTGCTTCAAATTCTTTTAATCTACCACATTTATAAAATGAGACTACACAGACCATATAGCTATTCCTTGTCAGGATAATGCACAGAGACGACACAGCAACAAAGACCAATATCGAATAGTCTGAGTTATTTACAAGTGTGTCCATTCTAGATTAAACTGATCGTACTTTCTCCTTGGCTCTGCCAGCAGGGCCCTTACATAGTCATTTGAATAATACAGGTTCTAGCCCTGCCTCTGACTTTCCCTGAAAATGTGTCGGTTAATTGGCATGGGGACCTGCTGAGATATAAGCATCACACCCTGTAGGAAATAGCTAGCTAAAAGGGCTACATTTAACAAAGTCAACGTACTTCTTCAAGAGGAATGTCACGATTACCCATGTGGACTGTGCTGTCTGTTCTCTGAGCCACGAAGACATGCTTGACACTTGGACAATTCTTTACAGCTTCATCCACAGTCTTCTTCAGCTCTACAACTCGTCCTCCCCTGACTCCCTGGTTGTAGGTAATGACAGCTTTGCAGCCAGCTAACGAGAGAGAGATTTTGCAGACCTATCAGTTTGTTTTTCACTACCGTCACCCTGTGTCACACATAGGGATGTTAAGTAGCATATTACAATGGAGAAATTCTATCAGACGGTAACAGCCGACATCACTGACAAATCCTCCTTGTAATACACTGAAGGCAGGATGGCCTTTGCAATCTCTAAGGTAGAGGAGGAGAATTAGGGCCTGATCCGAAGCCTACAAAAATCAATGAATCTTTTCACTGATTTGAACAGGAATTGGATCAGGTCTCTTAGTGAGTAAACACCATCTTCTTCCACACAGCTCTCATACCTTTTCTATGGAGTAGATATTACAGCCCCTTCAAATCTTCCATTAAACCCCAATCCCAAGCAAATTCAGTGTCCTTTGTTTTGTTTGTTGTTGTTTTTAGAGATGCCAGTGGATTTCTAGCACCCAGTTAGCTCATATGGGGTTTTCAGGATTTCCGGATTTTCCTGGGAGCCATATCACAACTGTACCAATTCAAAATAGCACTTCAAATTGCAACACACATTTCATGCTATGTTATTTATGGAGCAGATATATAGCTGTATAATAAAAGAATGTTTACCCATAACCCCTACACTAGTTACCAGAGATAAGAGAGAAGCCAAAACCTTTACCTGCCCCACCTAGATTACCTTCTATTCAAAATACTCTGAGACTTAATTCCTCGTACTAGTCATACAGAAAGATGACTTTTTAAAAGATGTATTTGTAATAATCATAGCACCTAATGTTATGTATTAAACCTCTGCCTTTCGATACTTTGTTTCTGTGTTGTCGATCACTGGTTTATCGAATTATATTATAAGCTCTTTGGGTAGCAACTGTCTCTATATGTTTATACCGTGATTAGCACAATAGGGCCCTGCTCTTTAATTGGGGCCGTTAGGCACTTCAAAAAGACAAATAAATAATTATACGCTACAGAGTTAGCACTTCACAAGAATGCACTAGGAAACTGTCACTTCACTGTAAGAGAACATAACCAGCCTCCCCTTCCCCCCAAGAAGTCTCAGTTTTCCCTACGGTTTAAACATTATTTGACAGCAATTTAAAACTGATTGAATGTTACCGTGATTTTAAAAGCTTATTAAACCCACAGGCGTTCATGCCAATCAGGAACACAGAGAGTCAATGCAGTGATAGTACTCTGATGCGTCTGCTAAGGAGAGAACTGAACTTCCCAGTAAAATGAGAATAAGCCAACCATATTCTGGGTGTGCCTTTCTTTGAAAGCTGAATGTTGAATCTGGATCAAAGGATCAATCCTCCAAGGAGCAGAGCACTTTCCGAATATGCTTGTTCATCATTTTAAAACTACTTACAATCAATGATCCTCCCAGCTAAAGATTCGGCACTGAATCCAGCAAAGACCACTGTATGAATAGCACCAATTCTGGCACAAGCCAACATGGCAGCCACAGCCAGTGGAGTCACAGGCATATAGATTGCAACTCTGTCCCCTTTTTGTACTCCATATTTCTTCAGTGTGTTGGCAAGACGGCAGGTCATGTCCAGAAGTTCCCTGCAGCATAGAAAGACAGTTTCTTGTCATTTTCACCTGCAAGCTGCTTTACATTCACGTAATCATAATGAAAGATTTAGGTCTACACAGAACAAACGTATGAACCTGAACCCAGAGGGTCACGATGGGCAACTGCTCATCCACCTTCAAAGCTCTTATCTGTATAGTCCCACAAAGTTCAATCTTCTCCACCATACTGTCCAACTTCTCTGGGGATGGCTATGCCACATGGGAAGACGTGATTGTATCATGGGGTAGGCATACCCAAGCTAACCTTATATCTAGCTAGCCCAGGTAATCACAGTCATAAAGGTGGTGGCATGGACTTCAGCGGAGGCTACCAACCCCACCAAGTAGGTACCCAGGGTCCCCGGCTGGCTTGTACTCGGGCAGCCAGCCTGTGCTGAAGCCCATGCCACCCTGTCTTCACTCCTATTGTTACCTGTGCTATCTGGATTAACACCAGGAGAGGTATGCCTACCTGTGCCACAATCACATCTTTGCTTGCAGTGTAGACATACCTATATGAGGCCACTGGGGAGCTGGTGATATAGCACAGGCTGAAGTGCCAGCAGTTTTCAGTCCATGCCCAGATCTGTATCTCCTTTATATTTGATGTAAACAGTGCAATCTCCCAGCTTTCTCAGCTCCTAGCCAAAATCAACACTTGCACATAACCAATGCAGCACTCAAAAGAGAAACTGAGGAGACAGCCACAAAATAATGAAGAGGAGGCTATTCAGAGATATGTGGAGGCAAGAAATGGATTGCTCTTGTGATCACAGGGTTCATACGGACACAGATTATCTTTAAGGATAGGGTAACATATTTAGATTTACAGATTTTAAGGCCAGAAGGGACCATCATGATCATTTTAGTCTGACCTCCTGCACATCAAGCTACTAGAATTTTAATCAAGCTCATATGATTTTATATGAATTTTGGTTTATGCTAGTTCACTTTTCCAAGCTGTCCACTCATTTCTCAATCCAATTCACCATCTGGTAAGATAATGATTTTTAAAAAAAAACAATTGTTTGCTGAGCAGCTAAATTTAGTCCCCAGTAGCATCTGCTATTCTCACAAACACCTTCCATTTTCTGCAGAGGCAGAACACCTGGCCATGTGACTTAGGAGAGACACTCCCAGAGCAAGCTGCCTTGGTCTTCAACAGTTCAGGCTGCCTCCATCTCTCTAGAGAGTGCACAGCAGCCCTTCAATGAAGTTCACTGGACATGCTTTCATCAGAGAAAGCATTATTGTATACTGTCTTTAATCCAGGTGGGCATCTGTACTGGTGATAAACAGGGCTGGCTCCATTTTTTTTGCCGCCCCAAACGGCGAAGCGAAAAAAAAATAAAGCCGCGATAGGCAGGACTTCAGCGGCAGCTCCACCGTGCCGCTTCATTCTTTGGCGGCAATTCGGCGGCGGGTCCTTCGCTCCAAGAGGGACTCGCCGCAGAATTGCCGCCAAAGACCCGGACATGCTGCCCCTTTCCATTGGTCGCCCCAAGCACCTGCTTCGTTACCTGGTGCCTGGAGCCGGCCCTGGTGATAAAGTCAATGGGAGCTGCATATGCAGATTAAGTATATGCTCCTAAGCATCCAAACTGCATTAAGAGACAACAGAATGTGAGTAGTTTTCAAAATCACCTCAGGGAAGCAGAGACTTAATTGCAACAAAAACAAAAGTTGAAACTCCTCTGTCCGTATAGGGGAGCATACTGATAAAGTAGAGACGCTTCAGAGAAGAGCCATGAGAATGATTAAAGGATTAGAGAACATGCCTATAGTGACAGACTCAAAGAGCTCGATCTGTTTATTTTAACAAACAGAAGATTAAGGGATGACTTGATTGCCGTCTATAGGGAGCTACCTGGGGAACAAATATTGAATAATGGGCTCTTCAATCTACCAGAGAAAGTTCTAACGTGATTCAATGGCTGGAAGTTGAAGCTAGACACATTCAGAGTGGAAATAAGGAATACATTTTTAATGGTGAGAGTAACAATGGTGTGGACAGTGAGTAACAGTGGAACAATTTACCCAGGGTTGTGGTGGATTCTCCATCACTGACAATTTTTAAAACAAGACTGAATGATTTTTTCTAAAAGATCTGCTCTAGTGATTATTTTGGTGCAGTTCTCTGGCCTGTGTTATACAAGAGGTGAGACGAGATGATCACAATGGTCCCTTCTGGCCTCTGAATAGATGAATGAACCTATGACTAACGTTAGTGGAACAATGTAGGTGGCAGTAGAATGGACAGTAATGTGTCTTTGTGTTTTGCCAGGCTGCCTAAGCCAGTGGTCTCCAAAGAGGATCCTTGGGGGTGCACGGCAGCAGGAGCACTTTTTTTTTTTTTTTTGCTTCAACACGGCAGGGGGTGCATGCTCAAAAATTTTTACTGATGGGGTGCGCGATCCAAAAAGTTTGGAGACCACTGGCCTAAGCAATGCAGAATTGCAGTAGCTGCATGCCTATTACAATATTTGTCTCCTCATATTAATCCTGATTTTCAAAGCTGCTGAGCAGCACAGCTCTCAGTTACTTCAGTGGAAGCTCTGGCTGCTCAAAACCTCTGAAAATCAGGCCATACATTCACTTAAACAAACAATTTTGGCATCTTGGAGCAGAACTGCAGTAACTACTTGATGTTTCAGAAATGTCTAAGATGCAAGGATAAACACTGTATTTATTTTACATGTATGAGAGCAGAGGCAGAGTGAAATATGCCCGAGAAACTAGTCTGAACAGTATATTTTACAAGAATGTGATCAACAACTGGGTCATGCTCCTTACAATGTATAATTTCATTACAGTATGACATTATTTGGAATGGTGTTACAGGGGGTCATTGTCACAAGAACCAAACCACAATCCAGTTCCTTGTAGAAAGAAACCCAAAAGCACTGAATAAGAACAAATGGACTATTCACACTGCTTGTCCATGTGACACATTGGGTTAACGGCAGAAATGTTCCTCTAACAAACAAAAAAAGACAGCACTGTGCACTTCACAGATTGCAATTTCTCATACATTTCCTTCAACATCTGTATTGTGGAAAACAGACCAGAACTGCCACACCATGGGGCAAGATATTGTCACGTTTCACAAATAAAACAGGTCTAAGCATGGTTTAGTGCTTGGACTGAAGAACTCCAAGAGCAACCCAGATTGCTCCAGGATATGGTATTGGTAAAGGCGCTAGCATGAGCCAAGTAGCCAGAGGGGTAGGGAAAGCTCTGGGGCCCCGTGAAGGCACCAGGAGCTTCAAGCTGCTGATGCCACCACAGCCCTGAGGCATGGCAGGGAGATCACATGTGAGGAAAACTCTCTCCTAGGTTCTGAAATTCATTGGATCATGGTGTCTGTGGTGTAAAATATCTTATCTCCCCTAGCACCACACTGGTACATTGGGGTCAGTACTGACTCAGACAGGAAAGTACCCTCTAGTAACTCACCCACCCCCATCTCTGCAGCACAGTGCCCTCTATCACATTAGGTCCAGGGATGGCTTCAGGATTTTTTTGACAGAAGCTCATGATATTTTGCATCCAACCATTAAAAAGAAAAATTGAATCTGTCCTACTCTCCCCTGCCACTCTTCCACTCGCCAGCAAAAACTAACTCACTCTTGTCTACACAGACCACACCGCATTATGAATTAATATGGCCGAACCACACAACCTTGCTAAGGGTAGGTCTATACTATGGAGACTATGCCAGCCCAGTCCAGTAGTGCAGATGCAGCCTACACCTGCTCACACAGCCTTCAGCCTGCAAATTCACTCCCAGCTAAAAACATGAGCACTCTGATCAGTCATTCATGAATTATACCCGGGGAGACACCTGCAAATTCTTGATCCCAGCCTTGTCCCCCAGAAATGTGCGTCTTGTTCAGTAGTGTGCTGGACAGGGCAAGCTCACAGAAAGTCCCTCATCTCATCAAAGGAAAATGCTACATGCACCACCCTTGTTATTCCAAACGGAGTTTCCCACACTAGTCCAAACACGCTGGTTAAGATAAAACAATAAGATAAGTTAATTAACTACAGAAAGGTAGATTTTAAAAAGAGATTGCAAGTGATGATGCATACAAGTCAGGATTGGTTACAAAAGAAAATAAAAGAGTAAAATGGAGCTAATACTTAACTGAACAAGCTATGAGAACTTAAAAGCAAAGGTTTTATCTCACCATATGCTTTCACATAAATTTCACAGGCTGCGTCTCCTTTCATCCTGGGACCCCACCCCTTTAGTTCAGTTCTTTGAGAGTCCTTGATGTCATGAGCAGAGATGAAGGAGGAGAGAGGTCATTTGTGTTGTGTGTGTCCTCCATTCTTATTCCCTTCCCCCCACCTTGAGGATTACCCCTCCCCACACTGGGGTGCAAGCAACAAGTAGTCTCTTGTGGATGTGAGGGTGGAACTGTCCCTGTGGTTAAATGTAAATTTCTTATTCACACCTTCCCATTACTGGAGAATGGCAGCTTAAGCAAGTGATAGCTCTTTAACACCTGGCTGGGGTGTCAGTGTGTCTTTGTCTCTGAAAAACTGGTTTGGGCCTGTTTTTCTTAACGTTGGAGCATGTTATAACAATTCTACACAGCAGAATCTTATAACTTTACATAAATGTTGATACACGTATTTTACCAGGACAATAATGTTCAGCAGTTTATGAATTTTCAAATGATACCTCACAAGGCATACTTTGTACAAAAATATATCCTAGTCTTGTAAAAGTGGTCCACATAATAGTATAGACCAGCAGATGTGGGGTAATCTGCCCCTTACATTAGGTCTCATCCTGATCTCTAATAGCTAGAGATTGCAAATAGCAGCTGGCTTAAATCTGAAAGCATGTTTAATATCCCTTCCAAGATTTTTGTTAGCAATAAGTTTTCTAACTCAGAATATTCTTTGTTATCCATATGAATGTCCAACTTTTTTTCCCCTTAATCTTGCTATGTTCTTACTAAACCTCATTGACTTCCTGTGCAATGAGCGCCCATATTCTTTTTACTTTTTGTTCTACAAGGTAACATAACAGGAATAAATAACCCTATCTATAGTTCACTTTATGATGCTCTACGCCAGTGGTCACCAACCGGTCGATCGCAATCGACTGGTCGACCCCAGGGACTCTCTCAGTCGATCGTGATCTTCGGTGATGCTGCTGGGCTGCCAATAAGGCAGGCTCCTTGCCTGCCACGGCCTCACACTGCTCCCGGAAGCGGCCAGCATGGCCCCGTGAAGGAGGGCAGGGGTCTCAGCGTGCTGCTCCTGCGTGCAAGCACTGCCCCCGCAGCTCCCATTGGCCAGGAACGGGGAGCTGTGCCAATGGGAGCTGAGGGGGTGGTGCCGGCAGAGAAGGGACACAGTGGTGCATTGTCCCCTTCCAGGAGCAGCGTGGGACCAGGACAGGTAGGGAGCTTGCCTTAGCCTCGCTGTGCCACCGACCGGGAGCCACCCGCAGTAAGTGCCACCCAGCAGGAGGCTGCACCCCAACCTCCAGCCCCCTCCCGGAGCCAGCATCCCATACCCCCTCCTGTACCCCAAATCCCCTCCTGCACCCCAAGCCCCAGCCCTGAACCCCCTCCCAGTCAGCATCCCAAACCCCCTCCTACTCCCCAAGCCCCTGCCCCAGCCCTGATCCCCCTCCCAGAGCCAGCACCCTATACCCCCTCTTGCACCCCAAACACCAGCCCTGAGCCCCCTCCCAGAGCCAGCACCCCACACCCCCTCCTGTACCCCAATCCTCTGCCCCAGGCTCAGCCCAGAGCCCCCTCCCACACTGTGAACCTCTTGGCCCCAGCCAAGAGCCCACACCCCCTCCCAAACTCCAGTCCCAGCCCAGTGAAAGCGAGTGAGGGTGGGGGAGAGCGAGCGACGGGGGGTGGGGGGAAACGGGATGGATGAGCGAGGCAGGGCCTCAGGGAAGGGGCAGGGTAGATCCTGGGTTGCCCTTAAATTCAAAAAGTGATCTTGGGCATAAAAAGGTTGGAGACCACTGCTCTACGCAGAAAGGCCCCATAGAAATGAGAGCTATATAGGTGTGCCCATGTGGACACAGAATGCAACCAGTGTGCAGTTTGTTTAGTCAAATCATTTGGTTTCAGAGTCCTTGTTTCAATGTAATTTTTAAATACAATCAGGACTCATGGCACAAATTACTGTTACTCTAACATTACGTCAAAACATCACCTCAGGCTTCCAGGTACAGTTCAGATCTTCTTTAACACTTGAGAGTTATGATAATGAATCAAACATAAAATGTAGCAAGACAAACAGAAATTGCTTTTGCTGATCAGCTGGGCTGTACAGGAGGAAATTAGCCTGAAGCAGATGGTTGTGAGCAAGCAGGATGACAACCTCTTAACCACAATGGAAAATAAAAATACGTCTGTGCTTTTTAGTACACTACCTGCTTGTCCTGGATAGAAATGCCAAAAAAGCCCTAATTCAGAAGTTATACTCTAGTTGTTTAAATGCTTGTTTATTTACTTAGCTCTCAGGAACAGCATTTGTAGAAACACACAGGAACTCTCATGACTGATCTTGAGTTATTTGCTCAATGACTGAGCTTGAATGAGTTAATAAGCATTAAGACACAGTTACAGAACCTTAGGCTCTTTTTTCCATTGACCTATTAACTTTACATCCCCTTTGCACCTTAAAAGCACAGAAGAGGAGGACAGACCCATGGCTGCTAAGCCACTTGGACGTGGGGTCCATGATGGAAGAGACCTGGAGGGGAGGTGGCTATTAGAAGGTGGGGCAGCTGGAATCTACAAGGAAGAAACTTATATAAAATCCCTGTCCGGCAGGAAGCTACTTCTGCAAGTCTTGTGTTTCCCACCTAGGCTACACAGCACCTGCCTCGTCCCACAAGCAGACATCCTCTGTGGGACTGAAAAATCATGGAAGGGGAATAACTTACACTGTTTTAAGCACTGTAAACCCCAAAGAACTTAAAGGTGGAAAAAAAGCTGAGTAAAGTAGCTATTTCCTAGACTCTCTCGCTCTTCTTGCTGGCAACGTCAACCTGCTCCCTCAGGATGTGCAGACCAGAGTTCCATGGAGAGGAAAGAGGCATCTATATGGGAGAGTGGCTTTTACCCCAGAGCTGCTTTTTCCCATCTGCACACAACAGGAGTACAGGAACCAAACAAGAACCACCCAAAGCTAAATAAAGTATGAAGGTTATGAGGAAGTGGGCATAACGGAACCCCAGTAGGAAAAGTCTCGTAAGGAAATGTCCATACAGATGGGTACGATATTTATAGAGGAAGAAGGGAGGGAGGGGGTGGAGTTTTACATCAAAAACTTTTACACTGCAAGGGAGATAACTGACAATGCAGGGTGTGGTGGGGACACTGTAGGATCTACTACAAACCACCAGAACCAGAGGAGAATGAACAATCTTGGAGCAACTCGCAAAGGTTTTCTCATCTGCAAGACAGTGTATTTGTAAGGGAATTTGACTCTCCATCGGCCAGTCAAACATCTAAAATATTCCTATACAGAGGGAAGGCAAGAGAAGCCATCTAGATCTATGGAGGAAGTGACAAAATAATACGGAAGCTTGGAACCCGTGATCACAAGCGCCTTGAATTCATCAAAGAATGGGTTTATGAAGAAAGGGTGTTAGATTTTTGGGAAAGTCAAACATTTAGTGAGTATGGTGTAAAAAGAGGAAGCATTAATATTCACCAATCTAAGAGAAAGCTGGGGAAACCCCTCTTAAAGACACTCCAGTTTATGGGACAACAGACTGCAGTTCCTCTGAAAAAGCCAATTCCAAGAGTTAAGAGCTGGACAATGAGGCTTCATAATAGGGCTGCTCAAAGCTCGGTAGTTAATAAAAAAAACCTGTACTAGAAATGAGAAAGGGGGAGGCAACCAAATTCACAGAGTCAGTTGCAGTCTGCAGAGCGAAGATAAAGACAGCAAAGGCAAATGAACTCCTGCTAGCAAAACGGGCTAAGGGGAATAAGAAGGGCTTTTACCGACGTAAAAAGGAAAAGACCCGGGAGACAACAGGTCCATTAATAAATGAAGATGGAGATAAAATTAATGATGACCCCAAAAGGAATGAGATTCTGAACTCTCTTTTCAAAAATTTGTCTTTAGCCAGAAAAATAGAGACAAGAAATTTGAAAAATCAGTTGAAATGAAGGATTGACACCAACACAAAACTGGAATAATGGTCTCACAAAATGTTACTTGAAAAATGAATTGCTACTAGCCTGGAATACAGCATGGCTAACTGGCCATAAACAAACGGTTACATGTCCGTTTGGGGGAGGGTATCGCTAGTGGCTTACTTTAGGAACCCGGGCTATGTCTGGTCTTATCTAATATCTGCAACAACAATCTGGGCGAGGAAGTAAGCAACTTCTTACCCCAACCACTGTCTCTAGTCTCAGGCTCCTCCTAAACCACACACACTGTTCAGTCTCTGGCAGAAGTGAAGGAATTGGGGGGAAATCAATTCAATTTTTAAAAAATTAAAAACGGACCCTGTAGGAGTTGAATCGATAACTGAAGAGCCACGCTAGCAACACTCTGATGCTCTCCGCCAGGGTGCTGCATGGCTAGCCTATTCTTCCGTTGAATTTGACACGGCACTATTAGGAATATTAGCAGAAGGGAGCTAGCGTGCACATTCCTGCCTGCTAAGAAGCAACAGCACTGCTCTTGCAGCTCGCTCCATGGCCATGGGCCTGGTCTAAAGCCCACTGAAATCAATGGACTTCCGAGTTTTTCCATTGATTTCAAAAGGCTTTGGTTCAGGCTTCATGTGTGGAAGCACCATGCCAGAAGGAAGCGTGGTGCTGGGATAATTGTCACTTTCTTCTTTGAAAAGTTATTGTTTGCTTTCCTTTTCTTCTGAATGCTTGACAAATGCTGTGCAAGCTCTCCGAGCTGGCCCTATTAATCACAGCAACATCTGCTGGCAAAAGCACAGAAAACTGTTGAACTCAGCCAGCAAGTCATTATCTGAGCCAATGCTCCTGCTAAAATCATAACCTAATGAATGCAAACGTTTTTCCTCTTCTCTCTATGGTACCTCTATTAAAAGCTCCTGAATCACATTTTTCCATTCCTTCCCCGCCAAGGACAGAAGCAACAAGGTCCTCAAAACCCACCGCCCAATACCTGGAACAAATGGCTGACAGAGCCACCAGTGCTAAGGGCTCCTGGAAAAGCTGGCTGTTATCAGCATGTGGCTGTGTTCTCACCATGGCTATGAATGTTCTCCTATCTTATTGAAACATTTCCCAGTAACTCTGGTGTTATCTCTAACTACAGCAAGATCATCTACAGTTCTCTAAAGGAAAGAGGCTAGTTATTTTCACATAAGAGACCACATCAAATACTCTTTCTGGATGTGGTATTTTGCAAAATAAATGTATTTAGATCATTTTCCTAATAAATCTGATCCCATATATAGTCACACTACTGTAGTTTAGAATGTTATAACACTAACTTGTTAGTCTGAATCATCTTTAGGCACAAGCTACACAAGCCACCTTCTTGGGACCTGAACTTTTGAACCCAAACTGGCTCAACATCTCACATGCTGACCCCATCTTTCCATGCAGCAGCAGGATTTGAGCTGAAGGAAATTCACCACCCAGCCAGTTCCTCCACTTTGAAATAGGACATCGATGGAAATGTAATACACAGCCCAATGTCCCCATTCAGGATCTAAAGGCTGCCAGTACTTGCCTGAGGATCCACAGATTATAGTCTTGGTTTGAGTCCCAGGTACAAAGTTAATAAAAGGAAAAGCAACCTGTTAAATCTCTGACAGGTTTCAGAGTAGCAGCCGTGTTAGTCTGTATCCGCAAAAAGAACAGGAGTACTTGTGGCACCTTAAAGACTAACAAATTTATTTGAGCATAAGCTTTCGTGGGCTACAGCCCACTTCATCGGATGCATAGAATGGAACATATATTGAGGAGATATATACACAAAATACAGAGAGCTTGAACAGGTGGGAGTTGTCTTACCAACTCTGAAAGGCCAATTAAGACAACTCCCACCTGTTTAAGCTCTCTGTATGTGTGTATATATATCTCCTCAATATATGTTCCATTCTATGCATCCGAAGAAGTGGGCTGTAGCCCACGAAAGCTTATGCTCTAATAAATTTGTTAGTCTCTAAGGTGCCACAAGTACTCCTGTTCTTTTTGTTAAATCTTTGTATTAGGAGGGTAACTCTGGTTCCTAACCAACTGCCCTCTGCCACTGTATTTCTTTTACCTGTAAAAGTTTGTAATTGGTTATAAATCTTTTTTTCTTAGACACTAAAAATGTAACACTTCCAAACATCATGGCATTTGTCAAAGGCAGGTGTCATTATAAGCAAAGTGCTGCAGAATTATCCCACATCTGTTCTTAGGAACATTACAATAAGTTTTGGGCCCTACCAGGGAAAAATTCTGATTTCACATGTGAGTGAATTCAGCAGAAGCAATGTGTGCAGAGCTTTACCCTAAATGATCAAACTTTGCAAATGCAATTGGTCAGGTGAATACATTTTTAGTACAACATCAACTGTTGGGTATTTTCAAGTTGGATCACTTGAAATAATGCCCCCAAATCTGCCAGTACAGAATAGCACCACAAATTAGCCTTCGTTTGTTTTAGAGTCACTACAGTGAAGCTAAAATGCCTTCAATTTTTAATAATGCATAATAGCTCTGTGTTACTGACCTTTGTGATCAGCAAAGACAAACTGAAATGGAAATAAAACTCAGTACAAGACATACTACTGTTTTAAATCTGACTTTTTGGAATGACAGCCTCAATCTAAGAACCTAATTTAAAAAATAGGTATGTAGTGCATTTTCACTTTAAATCTTTATGGATTTCGCTTTAAAGATGAAAAGTGCCATAACACTCTCTAATGCCAACTCATAGAGAATGTAAAGAGTTCCATAATTTGTTCAGTGACGAGATTGGTACCAGGTCTCTAAAGTGATACTGTGAGGCTAAAATACTTATTTATTAAAAAAAAAAATCTCCTTTACTTGGGTTACTACTAATATGTTAGATAATTAAAACTGAAAGTTTTGTAAAATGCTATTTACTTTTCTGCTATTAATTCTGTTTATTTGTCTTACTCATTCTGGCCAATGAAGATAAACTAGAGAGTTTCACTTTCATTTCTAGTTAGTTTCAAGTCAATTCAGCCCAACAAGGAAGTGCTCAGTCATAAACACCACAAGAAAATTAACCTTTAAATACAAAACAAAATGTTTGCTTTCATTTTTATGTTAACATGAAAAAAATCTGATAATACTAGATTTTGTAAACCTTTTTTGTTTTAAGCAAAAGTTCTTTTTTGGCCCAAATTAGCTGAAAGTATCCCTTTAACCTCTGTAATGTGATATGCTTCTTTGTACATCCTGTGTAAAAAGAGAATCTTTTTATACCATTTTTAAGCAAGATCTTTCCAGGAGGACACTACAAAGCTTAATCTGATGTATTACAAATGTGTGTTTCTGTTTCCATCTTTCTGTATTCTTGCATAAAACAGGATGCCCCGACTATACATGCAAAAGGCAGTGCGGCAAATCAACAGGCCACTCTTAGCTGCATCCGACCACTACAATAGGGATCCTCCTCTGTTGCTGTACAGAATTCCATGTCGGCCAGCCAGCATGCTGCAGAAATGCTTACTGCAACTGATCTCCGGAACAATTTGTTCACTACTATTGCTGGCTACTTCTCCTTGTTTTGAAAAGCTGAACGTGTACTAGCAAAGTTTCTGTTGATCGCATTTTTTTTCATGAAGCTACACCCCTTCCAGTGAATTGGCTGGCCTGTGACTTTAGCCAGACCCTTTTTCACTGTGTTAAGATTCCATCATTACTTAAATACGATGCACACTGCAGGGCCACACAAATACGATGAACCCCGACTCCCCTTGGTGAGTGGTTACTCAAACAAGTAGTCCCATTCAAATCAATGGTACTACTCAGGTGAGCAACTCTGCACTAGTGAGTAAAGTCTCCACAATCTGACCCCAAATTTGTGAATTGTAAGTGTTTTTATTTCTCTACCTTACAGACCTCCCTAGGGACATATTTTTATTTACTTAGAACTAACTAGGTTGTGACTCAGACTACATAACCACACAAAGTGAGCAAGAGGGAATGAGAACAAAAGCTGACATCTGTTTTCAAACTTTTTCCATAAACATTTGAGCCAATACACAAGAATGTTCTAATGTTTCCCCACCACAAAAGGGATATAAACATGGCCTAAGAAGTGGATTCATTTAGAAGTTCTAACGAGTATTCACAGATATTTTTTGTAAAAGCAGCAAAGAGTCCTGTAGCACCTTATAGACTAACAGACGTATAGGAGCATGAGTTTTCGTGGGTGAATACCCACTTCTTTGGATGCATGTAGTGGAAATTTCCAGGGGCAGGTATAAATATGCAAGCAAGAGTGAGTAAGGCTAGAGATAACGAGGTTAGTTCAATCATGGAGGATCAGGCCCTCTTCTAGCAGTTGAGGTGTTGAGATATTTTTTGGTCAGCTCTACTCCCTTTTACTCTGTATGAAGAACAAAACCAAAAACCCCAGTTTTACTGAAGTGTCACCAGGAGGCTTTGCTCTAAATTTACAAGTTAGGAGAAAAGCAGTTAAACTTATGACTCATCCCAATGGTCGACAAAAGGATTCAGCCAATTAGCAAAGTAATGTTTGTTATACATGCATCATCAGTGAGCTGGTCATTCTGACCTCATGTAGATGGGAGTTAAAGGTGTGAAGTTAATATATTTGAGCTAATTCATTTTAGAAGTCTAGTGTAAACAAGGACCCCTATGGGAAATTCTGGCCCCATTTCAGCCAACGGGAGTTTTACCATTGACTTCAATGGGGCCAGGATTCCACCCTCTGCCGTTAACCTCTGCTGAGCTAGTCGAGTTAACAAGACATTGATTCAACCTACTTAGCATGTGTTAAAGGCAGTGTGCCTTCCCTACTCTAGACTTTTATAACCTGTTTGCTAATACATGCTAACATCACATCTTTAAAACCTAATCTATACAAGGCCTTTGAAAATGAACATGCAAGGTGCTGAGCACTCTCTGTACCCAATGATCTCCATGGGAGCTGAGGGCGAAAAGCACCTGACCGGATTGAGTGCCTTACCACAAACATGCAATTGGACAGCTGACAGCTGGCTCTCACTACACTGGCTTCCCTCCCCAGCGAACATCAAGCTGTCTCTCTCTTGCTCCTGATGCCTTGTCTCACTCTAACAGCCGGCTTCCTCAGACAGGCTATTGCCTCTGACAACCAGCTTCAGACATGTCCCAACAATGCTTAGCTCCTTTACAGCACTTTCCATCCATGTACCTAAAAGTGCTTCAAAAAAGACAAATCTCATTATCCCCATTTTACAGATGGGGAAGCTGAGGCACAGAGCAGCTTAGTGACAGTGCAAGGACTAAAACCCAGGTCTCCTAATATTCAGTCCAGTGCCTTGTCTACTGCACCACACTGCTTCCCTGAGGAAGCAATGCTCTCCAGTGGCCTATAGGATAGGACATGCTCACCACTGAGAGATCACTTATAATTCCTGTCCTCTGTTTCAAATTCATCACTCTGTCTTTTGTCTCCACTCTCCTAAGTTATCTTGCTTGTCACCTGCTATCTCCAGTAGCTCAACAGTGACAGCTTGTCCCTCCTAGCAACAGTTGGGCGTGGGCTAAGGTCCCTCTTCAGAGGAGTTAATTCATCTTTATGGCAGTTAGTCCTATATCATCTAATAAAACTATTTAAATCTAGCTGGTAAGGGCAGAGATGAAAGTCTGCACAAAGCTGTTTGTTTTAGCCAATTCCTTCATCAATCTTTTTGGATAAAGAAACATTTGAACTAACTTCCAAGAAAAAAGTACTTACCTCCATTGCTATAAATACAATCAACTTTGCTGATAACACTCCCTTTTGCATGCCTGACTCTGTATGTCCTCATGTGAACTGGAATGCAGGCTGCAAGCAACAGCCACAGTAGAGGGACCACGTGTGCTGTGGTGCCTTAGTTCAAAGTGGGATGAGGAATTGGTAACGTTAGGCTGGATTGGCACATTGCAATCCGGACTGAGTAAAGGCCAGCGTGTCACTGCACTGCTCCAAGAGCAGAGCCGGGAACAAACTGTGATTCTGAGAACACCAATTCAGTCCCTCGCTCCACAGGGGAAGTAATCTGTGCCAGCCCTTTTCCTGATGCAATTTACTTCCCTCTCTGTGCTGGCCAGCATATGGGGGTGGGAGTAGAGCCAAAGTTGTGCCTACCCCTTCCCTCCGCCTACCCATTCCCTGCCCACCTGAGTGAAGAAAAAGTAGTGTCCTTCCCACCCAGGCACAGACTGGCAATCCAGATAGGTGCTTATACTATGTCCAGGCGGCTCATGCAACTCATGACTGAGCCCAATAATCCTTCTATCCTATAATACACCTCTATCCCGATACAACGCGGTCCTCGGGAGCCAAAAAATCTCACCATGGTATAGGTGAGGCCGCGTTATATCAGGGTAGAGAGAGGAACCACTCCCCACCCCAGCTCACCTCCTCTCTGCCTCTGCCTCCTCCCTGAGCGCGCCGCCGCCGCTCCGCTTCTCCCTCCCTCCTTCCCTTCCAGGCTTGCCACGCCAATCAGCTAGCAAGCCTGGGAGGGAGGGGGGAACCGGAGCTGCGGCGTGCTCGTGGGAGGAGGCAGAGCGGAGGTGAGCTGGGGAGGGAGGGCCCCGGGGAAGGTTGCAGCAAGTAACGGGGGGCGCAGAGGAATCGCTTCAGCTCATCTCCGCCTTCTCCCCTGAGCGCGCCGCCGCTGCTCCGAAGGCAAAGCCTAAGGGGGTGACTAAGACAGATTAAAGCTATGTTTGTGCCCTCCAAATTCTGGGCCAGCACTCAACCTCTGGGGCTGCCCTAACTTAGAGAAGCTTCCCAGAGCCCTTTATAAGCTGCTTTTCTGGCTAGCACACAGAGTTGCACAGGAATACGTATGCTATCCTATGCCACCCAAGGACATCTCCACTCTGGGACATTACCTGTCACAAGGCACAGGGAGGTCTCCCTGGGTTCTGGCACAAAGGGATGGAACATGGCCCAGAATCAAGGCCAATATGTTTAGCAAAAATCAGTCAAGGTTTCCTTAACATATTGTCCTTGTGCTACAGTTACTCACTAATCATATCAGAAAGATGATAATGCACCTGCAGAACTGATCGTTTAGTAATTCCATGATCCAAACTAATCTACTTCTTCAGCAATTTTATAGCTGCTATAACTGCCTCATTATGATTACCATTGAACAGCACTATAATTCTGCATTGCCATAAAATGTATTCAGTTGCAAGTCCTGTTTTTTCTACTGACCAGCTCACACACTTGAACCAGCCCTCTTTTAAAGCAACACTAACAAATCCTGAAGTTAAGAAAGACTATAGAACCTACAGGTGTTCAAATAAATTCAAGGAATCCCAATCATCCATACCTTGTAAAGAATATTCTGTAGACATAAAGGTCAGATTCCAGCACACACCATGTGCCCTATACACTACTCAAGAGAACAAGCAAACTTAAAGCTGCCTTGAGTGGGTTGCTGAGGATTGCCCAAAGGTGGGGGAACCCTTAGCTATCACAGAGACAGTGTAGCCCTCACCTCTCCCTGCATGTAGGGTCATGCCAGCCATGAGAAGGGGCGTGGCTGAAGTTTACCGCACTCCACCAATCCCCAGCTGATGTAACTGTCCCTAGGGTCATTACAAACTGGTATGGTTTCGAGCACCCTTGAAGCTACTCTAAACTACACTGGGACAGTGTAGGTGTAGACAGGGAGCAGCAAATGGTTCTTTTGAGATTCCCCACTTCAGATGCACCCAACTGGGTGTGCCTTGAGTGCAGCTGACGGTTCAGCCCACGGCTACATTATGAATACACAAACAGCTCAATATTGTTTTGCATATTTAGATAACCAACACATTTCTACTGTTCTGAAAAATTACATGTAAAATTCAAGGTTTGCCATCAGTGACGAAGATTGCTTTTTTTCCCTGTCATTATTATTCACAGTACAACTGTGCTTGAAAAACTGGAAAATAAAAGCTCTCTGTAACAGTGGGTTAGCATCATTAGTCCAATTCTAAAATGGGGAAAGTGAGGCACAGCGAGGCTAAGGGAATAAAACCAATTTTCCCAGCTCCCAGCCTGGCGTGGGATATCATCACAGTTTCACATGACAGAAGTGGGTAATCTGACAGCATCTCCACATTTTAATTGACTGAAAGCCTCCACTTCTAGTACTGTTCATGTTAGAAGGGGTACTAAATTGGCAGAATTTCTTTGACAGCAACAAGGCTATGCTTGTTTATACCAGCAAAGAGCTTGCCCTTAATATTCATGTTAAAATATGCTCATTTGTGGGTGTGTGAAAGCAGGGAACCTCGCCCATCCCATGCAAAAGAGAGAAATAATCGCCTGCCAGGACCCAGAATGCAAAGGAAAAGGGCACATAATTCTGTCGAGAGCTCTGACAAGCCCCAGGCAGGGCCTCATTTCTGGACAGGGGCATGGTTCCACTTCCTATGCAATGGAATGACTGAAGGAAACATGCCACACCTGTTAAATGTAGGATAATGCATCCAGGTAACAGTGCTCCTGCAGTGTGTCCATTCCCATCCCCAACATTGCTCTGCCTCTAGAGGAGGCAGAAGATTTAATATAGATATAATAATATTTCAGTGCAACAGCTCTTTAACTAGCCAGTAAAACTGCCATACTGGTATACAAGACCCATTTTACAGCAATCCAAGAGAATGTGCCATACCTGTATGTGATTTTCACTTCAGTGCCAGGCTCATCTTTCTCCCAGATCAAAGCCACTCTGTCTGGAGATTGATGGACATGTTGGTCTAAACAGTTTACTGTATGAAAAGAAATATTTAAGAAAGCATTTTATTTGTTTTGTATTAAAGTCAAAGATGTTTGCAATTTGGCTAACTTAGCTCCCTGGTCATACATGCATGGAAATGAATATGAGGTGAAATATCAGAAGTTAGCTAAATAGGCATACAATCATCCACATTATTTGGAAAGTTTTTATTTAAGCTATTCACAGCGATGCACTGGTCGTCATACCTCAATTTGATCAGTAAACAGCCTTATAGAAGGGCACCCACATGAAAATCCTTGAGCCAGATCCTTGGCTGGTTTAGATCAGTGTAGCTGCACTAATTTCAAAGGAGCTATGCTAACATACACCTGCTGAGGTTCTGGCCTGCTGTGTATGCAAACAGAAGAACCAAAATTGCCTGGTGCCACTGATGCCACTATTGTCTTTTTTGACCCAGAGAGAAGTGTTTTATTGGACAGCATCTTCACGCTCTAACTGGCCAACAGACTCCACTTCTGGTATAAGGACAAGTGCAGAGTCCTGCACTTAGGACGGAAGAATCCCATTCACTGTTACAGACTAGGGACCGAGTGGCTAGGCAGCAGTTCTGCAGAAAAGGACGTAGGGGTCACAGTGGACGAGAAGCTGGGTATGAGTCAACAGTGTGCTCTTGTTGCCAAGAAGGCTAACGTCATATTGGGTTGCATTAGTAGGAGCATTGCCAGCAGATCGAGGAACGTGATCGTTCCCCTCTATTCGACATTAGTGAGGCCTCACCTGGAGTACTGTGTCCAATTTTGGGCCCCACACTACAAAGGATGTGGAAAAATTGGAAAGAGTCCAGCAGAGGGCAACAAAAAAGATTAGGGGGCTGGACCACATGAGTTATGAGGAGAGGCTGAGGGAACAGGGATTGTTTAGTCTGCAGAAGAGAAGAATGAGGGGGGATTTGATAGCTGCTTTCAACCACCTGAAAGGGGGTTCCAAAGAGGATGGCTCTAGACTGTTCTCAGTGGTGGCAGATGACAGAACAAGGAGTAATGGTCTCAAGTTGCAGTGGGGGAGGTTTAGGTTGGATATTAGGAAAAACTTTTTCACTAGGAGGGTGGTGAAGCACTGGAATGGGTTACCTAGGGAGGTGGTGGAATCTCTTTCCTTAGAGGTTTTTAAGGTCAGGCTTGACAAAGCCCTGGCTGGGATGATTTAGTTGGGATTAGGTCCTGCTTTGAGCAGGGGGTAGGACTAGATGACCTCCTGAGGTCCCTTCCAACCCTGATATTCTATGATTCTAAGGTTCCTGTTTACATTGAATGTGAAAGGAAAGTTCCTGTTTCGTGGTGATGTGGTTCTTTAGCCAACCTTACTACTGATTTTCTATTAATTTTACCATATGGCTCACAAGGACTTACAATTCTCAATGGCAGGGCTGTTAGGTGTACCTTAAAAACCATTTGCACTTTTGGCGTATTTTTATTCATTTTATTCAACTCCACTGCTTTGGGTGTTTCACATGACATAGCCCTTTAATACACCCAGCCTGCCTTTGAAAAACAATCCAAATGTTTGTATGCCCTCTAGTTCAGCAACATAGGCTCAAAGAGTTGGATACTTTTCATATTTTCTGCTGCTGTGCCCCAGCCACACTCATAGAGAGCTGATTTTGTTTGTATAAAGACCAATGCTTAAAATTACTTTCAAACTTTTATAAACATTATCTGATAAATTATACGGCAGTGGGAACTGGCTGGGTTCCTTCACTGTGCATTTCCGGACTTTTCAACATTTGCGAGTTTTTTTAGATGTGTACAAGTTTTTTGTAGAGAAAGTATAATATTTGGAGGGGGGAGGGGAAATTAGCTAGAGACTATTAAAACACACTTTCAATTTTAACTCTTTTCTAACTAAATTATTTCCATAGGAATATATTTAGATCAGTACCTATTATGAGGTCTGAGAGTACAACATTATTTCTATTTTATGTATTTTCATTACTTATTACTTCATCATTTCAAATCTCTAACCATAAAGCAGGCAAAATGGGTTAGGTTTTTCCAAGACATTAAAGGACACCCTGTAATGAAGTAGTTGCTACGCATATTAACCACCATATGATTCGTTAGATATTAACAAGAAATCTAAACTAAAAGTTAATGATCTAATTAAATGGTTTTAAATGCATTTAATTTACTCCACCAGGTCATTATTAAAAGCAACCATACATAAATAAATAGTTTTTGAAAACAATAACTTTTAAAAACAATTGATGCAGAATACCCAGTAACGTTAATATCTTTGGGGTAAACAAATGGTTTTCTAATGTAACACCTCCAATGTAAATTAAGCATTCTGGTGTTTGTGGGAGGGCGAGGGATGTTTTTTTGCTTTTGTTTTAAAGAGATGAGTTGCAGTTCCTGGGCCTGATTCTGCTCTCCCATCAGGTTTATGTTTTGTATTTGCACTGCTGTTCTGTATTTGCACTGCTGTAACAGAATCGTTCTCTATACATTTTACATACAGCAAGTGCAATTCCCAGGAACGTCAGGAAATTTGTACCACTATATCCAAATTTCAAGAAAACACATCCTTTCCAACTCAGAAGTATCCACTGGGACGACTTGGTTATAAAAATGCATTAACACAAAAGTAAAACACAGTAACAGATGTCATCTTAATACTGCACACTTTCCAAGTTGGTCAGTACTAAGGCTATAAGAATTGCAGGCTGTGATTTTAGAAATCACAACTTTTAACACTCACCGCAACTTTCAGCACTTGCCAAAACTTTTTATAATTGCCACAAATTTGAGTGGCATTGCGACCCCGTGTGACAGGTTGCAATGCCATGCACTCACAGGGTCACAATGCCACTCAAATTTAGCAAAGGGGCAGCCGAGCCCACTTGCTGCCCCATCTCCATGTATTGCCACCTGCACTCATCTCTGCTGGTGCTGGCCTCACATTTTGTCCAGGTGCAGTTCCGAGCAGCAGCAGCTCCTGCGTGACCTCAAGAACTTTGTGTTCCATGGCTGCCTGGCCACACGTGGGGAGTGTAGTAAGTGAAGGCCCTAATAAAGGCCCAGTATGAGGCCTAAGGCCTGAACTAAAGTAATGGTCAAGACTTGGCTAAGAAGCAAAGTCAGGCTGTGAGCTGAAGGCCGGCTCGGCTCACAGAAGCTGGCAGGAAAAGGGCTGATGTTTCATAAATATATTCACCTAGCAAAGTTAAAGTACAAACATGGTACCAAAACACACTATACGGGAACATTCCACAGATAACATGGAACAGGCCGACCCATCCCAATGACAGGGGCAAAAGTGTAAAATGATGGATGGAGTTGTTTTGATCGAACCAATCTGTACAAGGTGAGAGGCGACACCTTACTATGTAGTCGGGTTGTACCTTGCTGCGTAGAGGGGTTGCACCTCAGTACGTCAGGAGTGATGTGTAACTTGTTTGTACCTGTGTATAAGAACGTATCCCTGGGGTGGTGTCTTTGTCCGGCCAAGGGGACAGTGGAAAGTCCTGCCACTGACTGAGCCGGGTCCATTGCCAAGAGGCACTTTCTCGTAGTATGCCCTGAGTTAGGCTAAGAAACCTACAGGAAACTGCAATTGTGTCCAAGGTCGCAATAAACCTAGTCAACGTGACTTTGCATCTTACTAGACTCTGTGGTTATTGGGGGTTCTCTTCGGGTCTGCTGGGTCAGCTATCTGTGCCATATCACGTCGGGGTCACCAGTGTTGTCAGATGCTACCGGTGTGGTGTTCTGCTTTCTCCTATGTTGATATCACTCGGCTGCGTGCGTGTGTTCCCTCTGTGTGCTGCCCCAGCTCTGCGCAGATAGCTGACCCAGCAGACCCGAAGAGAACCCCCAATAACCACAGAGAAATTTGAGTGGTGCCAGTTCACAGCACCACTCACTCAAATTAGTGTGTTTTGGTTTTTTTATGGTATTTAACTGACTGCACCAAAGCCGCAAATGTAACAAACAGTGGACACAACTTTTGAACCAAAGAAATCTCAACTTATCTTCTTATAGCTTAACTCATTATATGCCAGGGATGCTATAGATCAATGCTTCTCAACTTGGGGTCCATAAGAGCTAGGTATGATTATTATTATTATTATTATTTGCACACAGTTAAGCCTGCTGTGAAAAAGCACTCTGAGTCTAAACTTGGCTCAGAAATCATTCACCATTTATTCGAGTACAGAGAATTCTTTTTATAAACTCTTCTAGAAGTAAGCCAAAAATCTGCAAGCATGCAGAGGGGGAGGGGACAGGACTGAGGGGAAGTGGAGGGACAGGGACCTGTGGGAATCGCTGCCCCCAAATCTGTGCATTGTGCTCGGGTACCTTGCAGCACTCATTCACATGCAGCCAGGGAGCACGGCAGCACCAGAAGGTCATGCTGACATTGACTCACTGCCCCAGCAACATTTTGACTCCCAGATGGGGGTAATGGCGCACTCAGTGGGAGTTACTGCTGCCTCAGGGTATATCATCTACACGGTAATTAGACACCAGCGGCTGGCCTGTGCCAGCTGACTCGGGCTCCAGGGGCACAGGCTGCCGGGCTGTTTAGCTGTAATGTAGATTTCCGAGCTTGGGCTGGAGCCAGGCTCTAAGTCACTGCAAGGTGGGAGGATCCCAGAGCTTGGACTGCAGCCAGAGCCTGGAAGTCCACACTGCAACGAACAGCCCCACAGCCTGAGCCCGAGGGATTTTCATTGCAGCGTAGAGACACCTTCAGACTCCAGCTGACCAAAGCATGCTCTGAAGTGCTTTGCTGAGTAGGAATGGACTGCTGAATTGGGGTCTACTAGCATTAATTCTTGACTGGTTTTACATGTGGCTCACGCAGTTATTTAGGAGAGAGCATCCCACATGTGACTTTCCCCCAGCCAGCATCTTCTTGTGGTTTTCTCTATCAAATTTGCTCCTCTCTGCACTATGCAACAGGAGTGGGGAGGGAGCATATGGACAACTACTTTTATGCTGAAAGTATCCGTTGGCGCTCGGACACCTCAAGTATACTACATTTTGTCAGAAGTTATATTGAATTTTAAGAAAAATATGTAGCTTATGCTCCATCCCTAAGTTACATACTTCTAATAAACCCCATTACAAGGTCTCACCCGGAAGGAAGACAATGATCGATCCAGTTCTCAGTAGACCAAATGTGAACATGGAGGTACAGGGCTATGTGCTCAGCTGACTATTTAACTTGTCTTTTAGGAGCATTCTTAAATAGTCAGCACCGGAAGTATCACAACACAATTATCGGAATAGCTGTAACACTGTCTTCAGTGATGTCATTCTAGATTCCCTTAAGCACCTGGGCAAGCTATGGCGATGCTGTGCCTGGGAGATCTGATTCCCAGCAGAGGTAAACAGACTCAGGCTAGCTCAGCTCAAGCTAGTGCACTAAAAATAGCCATGTGGATGTTGTAGCCCTGACAGCAGCTTGGGCTAGCTGCCAGAGTCCAAGCCTGCCTGACCCCAGGGTCCAAACTCGGGATGCTAGCATAAGCTGTCACCAATGAGTGCTGCCATGTCCACACTGCTATTTTTTAGCATGCTGGCTCAAGCTGAGCTAGGGCGAGTCGGTCTACCTGAACTGGGAATCACACTTCCCAGCTGCAGTGTAGACATATCCTAAAGGACCCTTGAGTTGGTCAGTCATTTCTGGGATGCTGCAGGTGGTGAAACAAGTCCAGTATTCTACTATTCTTCCATGGAATCACTTGCCCGTCCCCTGTCAGAATGTAAAGCACAACACTGCAATTCACAGAATCAAAGAAACTGGAGATGCAAAGATAAACTGTATTGGATTCTGATTCAATATGCATGCAAGTCAATGAAATGGCTCCCATTTATTTCAGCACGAGCCTGACTCAATGCCCACTGAAGGTCCCTTAACCCAGGGGTTCTCAACCACGGGTCCGGGACCCCCTGGGGGGCCGTGAGCAGGTTTCAGGGGGGCCGCCAAGCATGGCAGGCATTAGACTCTCTAGGGTCCAGGGCAGAAAGCGAAAGCCCCACTGCAAGGGACTGCAGCCCAGGACCCTGAGCCCCACCACCAAAGGCTGAAACTGAAGCCTGAGCAACTTAACTTTGTGGTGCCCCTTGTGACGTGGGGCCCGAGCAACTGCCCTGCTTGCTACCCCCTAACGCCGGCCCTGGCAGAAAAGCAGTTGTGACACAGGTGGGCCATGAAGTTTTTCTTGCATGTTGTGGGGGCCTCAGAATGAAAAAGGTTGAAAACCGCTGCCTTAACCCATCCCTGCCAGCACAGGGTTGTACCTTATGGTACAGTCTTCTATTGCTTTTTCCAGCTCTGTTTTAAATATCTCGAGTGATGGGGTTCTACCAATTCCACTGCAAAACCATTCAGTGATATTCAGGGGGAGGGATAGCTCAGTGGTTTGAGCATTGGCCTGCTAAACCCAGGGTAGTTGTGAGTTCAATCCTTGAGGGGGCCCCTTAGGGATCTGGGGCAAAATCAGTACTTGGTCCTGCTAGTGAAGGCAGGGGGCTGGACTCAATGACCTTTCAAGGTCCCTTCCAGTTCTAGGAGATAGGATATCTCCATTAATTTTTTTTATTTTATTTTATTCTGCCTACATTTTCCTTTTATTTCACCACACTGATTCTAGTATATAACCCCATGGACCACCCTGCACAAACCTCTTCATTCTTTACTACAGGGAGAGGAAGAGAAAAAATGCTAACAAACAGGCAAGAAAATCCCGATATTCTTGATTTGCTTCCAGCCTGGGCACTGTGACAGCAACATCCTATTTTTTAAATAAAAAAAAATAAAAAAAACAAAAAACAGACAGCCTAAGCGCCAATCCTTACAAATTAATGGGGTAAGGAAGGGTGAACCGGAGCCATTTTTTAAAACCACTTAACTCCAGTTTAGGGTTTTTCTTAGATTGCTATTATTATCGCTTGTATTTGCTTTAAACACAGAAACCCAGATTGTTCAGAAAAGCAATACCTGCAGAATCCTGAATGGTTTGCATCCATGATTTTCTAATTTTTCTGGTGTATAAAAATCTTTTCACATTGTATATATCTGAGGGCACTTGAATGGCATCTTTTGTAAAAATCTGTGGAATAAAGCTATATATCAAGGTCTTAAAGACCACCCTTCTCTAAGGCCAGCATCGCTTTGAAAACACAATGTCAGACTGTTCTATAACAGAAGCTATGAATGGTTCCCGCCAAAAGACTACTGTTATTTCTGCTAGGTCATTTGCCTATCACCTGACAGTTGGAACCACACCATAGTACATGTCTGAGAATAAATAAAAAGCCTAAAGAGTAGAGTGAATGATCATGCTCTGTGACCTTGCAGCAAAACATACAGAGCATGAAGTACAGACATCTAAAGAAATCACTTTCCTATGGCTAGATTGAGAAACTCTTACTCCAAGAGTGGTGCCACTGAAGTCAACGGGACTACTTGTGGAGTAAGGGCTACTTGTCATGCATAAGGGGGTCTACAGTTATTAAAATGTCAGGGTCTGCGGGACGATGCCAGGAGACCATACGTCTCCCTTACATGGGCAGTTTTTTTGCTTTCCACTCACTGGTACTCAGAACAATCATGACAAAGTCTTTTCTTTTAAAAATGTTAACAAAGCTGAGTGAAGAGACCAGCAATCAGCATCTCATTTGAAACAGAAAACAGAGTGATGATGCCTACATTCTTTATCACTTTTTCATTTTCCTCAAGAATTTAACAATAATATTTTACATGAGTAATAGGTTGCCCTCGTGCAGATATTGCAGAGCCCTTTACATCACCAAAGTGCAGCCATCTACGAACTAGCGTAGAGCATGCTGCACAACAATGGTCAGAAGAGAAATTATGGTCAAGAATTATGGTCATGGCAAACTGTACAATTACGACAAGCAATATAGTATCCCTTAATGTCATTGTGCCCGTAAAATATACAGTGAATCTGAATGCACTCACCCAACAACCTCTCTCTAATAACTATCTGAAAAGGACTCCAGTATCTTTTTAAGAACAGCTTTCCTTAATTAGATGTCATATATATCATCTATATATATATCATCAAAAAATGTCATATATATCATCTAAGGTTTTATTTCTAAGGGTGTGTGACCAGGTAGTAAAACATTACCTCAATATTGCCTATGCAAGAGAGGGCAGAGGTAAAGTCACTGAGGCAGCCTTAACTTGGCCACTTCTTGATTCTGAGTATTAACCTTCATAGTCTTATAGTGTTTTCTTAATTGAATTTCTTAGTCTTTAGAGGAATAAAGATAAAAAAAATTTTCAAGATGCGCAACTATTTGCTCAGCAGCGTTGGAATGCTCTGTTCTATAAGTGCAAGCATGATCCCTGCACATCTATGTTAAGGACCTCTATAAGTGGCCCTTCGTAGACCCTGCACAGAAGGCTGTGACAGGTCAAACCATGGCAGCGCTAGAAGTGAAGAAAAAGAAATCTGGTTTTTTCATGGTTCCAGTGACCCAGTTCTACATGCTATTGGTATAGAGTGGCTGCAAAGGAACTCAGCTGACATAAATAAAACATCTGTGATAATACTTTTAAATGAAAATGGACAAACATTTTCATCTATAAGTCTCAAAAGCAATTTGCATAGATGTAATCTTATATTACAGATGGGGCTACTGGAGCAAAGAGTTTTACAAGTTCACTAAGCAAATTAGTGTCAGATTAAGGACTTGAAACAGGTATTTTGGCTATAGACACCAAGGGCTATCCCAACACTACACAAATGTTCTGCCTCTAATTTTTTTAATTTGTCAAATATGCCTAATAATGAGTACTTTTTCATGAAAACCCCCAATGCATTTTGCAAAGCTAAGCACAAATTAGAAGCCCTGGTTGGCAGATGGACTGAACAAGGCACCAAAAAAATTAAGTGATTTACCCAAGTTCACATGTACATTTTATAAAGTGAAACTTACTTTATTCACTGTGCACTTTAAGAGAGACATACATTAACTATGCAGCTAACTTTGACACCCACACATGTGCTTCAGAGCCAGCCTACACTATGAAAACTGGCCCGATGTGCCAAAAATAAAACAAAAGATGGTGTCAGAAGTAGGAAGAGTGCCACCTACTTAATGACCATTGCCTATTCCTGCAGCACCTGTTTTCTGTGCAGGTCTCTCATCCAAATACTAGCAACTTCACACCTGCTTAGCTCAAATTACACCCCAGGTGAGAGAACATCCCAAATAGCAAGGCTATTATAAACTATATCATTTCTGAGACATATAGAAGTAGATTAAAAACAGACACTTGAAGTGTCCCAGCCTGTTTCCCTTCTCGCTAAGAGCAGGGGAAGTTTCCAGCATTTGTTTATGTGGCATGGGCTGGGCTTTGTGGTGAGACAATGCCTCCTTCTCCACCAATCAGCTGTTACTTTTTCATTTCTCCCAAATCAAATATACTGATCCACTGTAACTCGCTGTAGAAAAAGTAGGATAAAATTGAGCAAGAAATGCTTCCCAGTGGTTATTAGGACTGGAATTGCTATTTTCAACAGCCATTGCCTTTTATTTGTTTGTTTGTTTGTTTTGTTTAAAAGGAAG
>NC_048300.1:2263124-2340462 GCF_013100865.1 Trachemys scripta elegans | reverse complement strand
GCCCCACACACCCCTCAGCCCTGTCCGTGTCCCGCCCGCCCTCCGTGTCCCACACACCCCACAGGGCCCCACAACCGCCCTCCCTCAGCCCCTCCGTGCCCCACACATCCCATAGCGCCCCTCAGCCCCTCCGTGCCCCACACACTCCTCAGCCCTGTCCATGTCCCGCCCGCCCTCAGCCCCTCCGTGCCCCACACACCCCACAGTGCCCCACACATCCCTCAGCCCCTCCGTGCCCCACACACCCCCACAGCGCCCCAAACCCCTCAGCCCTGTCTGTGTCCCCTCTCTATATGCCCTGTACACTCCCCTATACACCCCTAAACCTATATACATCCTGTGTACTCCATCTACACACCCTAAACCTCTGTATGCCCTGTGCACTTCCCCCATATACCCCCAAGTCCTATATGCACCATACAGTCCCCCATACCTTCCCTATATACCCCCTAAACCCTCTCTTCCCTGATGCACTCCAGATATACTTCCTAAACCCCTATGGGCCCCATACACTCTTCCATATGCCTTCTAATCCTCCTTCTAACCTCCCATGCCCTCCCCGATACACCCAATACATTCCCCATAACCCTCTAAACCCCACACCCTCCCTTAGGATCCCCTAAATCCCTATCCAACCCATAAACTCCACCATATGCCACCTAAACCTCTACACCCTGTACTACCCCTGAAACCTCCATACCATCCCCTATACAGCCCCTAAACCCCCGTATACCCTCTAAACTCCTGCACACTCCCCTATACCTTTGCTAAGGCCCCAAACACTCCCCCATCACTTTCACAGTGCTCCCGGTATACTCTCTATAGCCCCTATATACACCTCTTACACTCCTCATTACCCCCATACATTCTCTTGAACCCCTGTGCACTCCCCCATCCTCCTTACAGCCTTCCTAATCGTCCCCCACCCAATCCCCTATACACTCCACATCTTCCTCACAGCCCTTCCTATACCCTGCACATCACCCTCCCCAACTCCCACACACTTCTTCCTCACCTGACCCTATCCCTAATACCCCATATAAACATCCCTCCTGCGAGCCGTCAAACAATTGGCATTGCCCAAGGTGAAACTTATTCTCTGGCTAACCATTTCTTTTCCAGAGATGGTTTAGAAGATTATTTTTTAAGATGACTTTTTTTCCCTAACATCCAAGGGGAGGTTCAAAAGACAGAGTCCAACCAGACAGGGAGTAGATTCTGCACTAAATTACGCCAGTGTTAATTTCTTCTGTCAGTGAGGTTACACTGTTATATTACCAGTGAGAGAAGATAATCAGGCCCAAGAAGTCATTTCATACATAGAGAAGACATTACACTGTGGCAGATTAGCACAGGCAATATTTACACTGCAGGACCATTAGTGTGACAGTATACCACAGGCAGTAGTTTTGACACATATCTTGCATCTGTGCCCTCCTTTTTCTTATCTGCATTGTTCTGATGCACCCTCACCATGGTATCTGGGCACATTTCAGACATGCAACAAACAAAAGAAAGGTACATGTATTGTAGTGGAGGAGAGCGCTGTAGCTGATAAAATTCTCAGATCACTTCTGTCTAATAAACATAGTTGCTGTTTGTCCTCACTGAAGAGCATCTTGGTTAACATAAAGAATGGATAACTACAGCTTTGATATCTAGAGCTGTACAAAACATCTTTATTTGCTTGTGTGGTCTATATCCATGCCCACTCTCCTGCCCCTCAACAAACACACATACAGAAATGGCTGCATTACTGGTTTCTGATATCTCAACAGCACCACTCACAAACAAAAACGAGCTGTTTATAGAGGCAGTTTACCTCTGATGTCATAATCCCACCACTCAACACTGACCGGTTCATAGGGCAGGGTGCCGAAGGGGAATACACCAGACATTTTGGAAGCAATGACTTATGAGTAACAGTTTGTTTTAAGCACACATTTGGCCTGACAGGGCTGTATAGTCTGCGGGGTTCATGTGCATCAATAAGCAGTGCAAAAGCATTGGAGTGATACTCAAATTCTGTTCACTCTTAGAACATTTACTATTAAAAGCGGCTAATTTATCTTCTCAGAGTAACAGGCTCTAGTCCTCACCTCCCGGATTCAAGTCAAGACTTTCTCGGGTAGTAGTAATAGCAAATATAATTTTATTTAAATTTTCCCATTCTAGAAATGTTCCCAAACAAATAAATTTTAGTTTGATGATTAACCTGGTTTTTCTCACGGACCTGCAAAGTAGCTACACCATCAACACCTTTGAATTCCTGACACAGTATGGAATGTGTGCCTGTATGACAGGACTGTCTGAGAACAAATAAACTTTTATATATATATATATATATATATATATATAAAACAAAGTCTTTTTCTGCAGTGCTAATGTAATTCTCTATACCCTTCTTGAGCACTAGAATATTAATATTTCTTTTGGGTTAGTTACTAAGTTATTCCCTTTCACAGCAGCCTGAGGGATCTTTCCACCTGTGTGGTGTTACAGGAATGCTACGTGCTATCTATATGTATTTGTATATGTAGATAGTTAATAGAATGAGTGCCACCTACTGGCATATAAGAATATGTGTCGTTCATAAATTAGGAGGTTCAGTTAGGATTGGTCAGAACTTTCCCATCAAAACTATTTTTAATGAAAAATTGGGTTTCCAACTAAGCAACATTTTCTGTGAAAAGTGTCTGCTTCCCCTGGAAAAATTCTATTTTTGTAGGAAAAAAACCCCAAACATCTGAAAACTGAAATACTTTGGCTGAGAACCAAATATGCTGATTTGGCTATGCTGTCACAATACCTCATGGGAGTTGTAGTTCAGTTGCCTCATGTCCCATTCTGTTTTATGAGCTGGGTTTCCTGGCCAGACTATATTTCCCGTGATGCACCCTGGGCAGGGACTTCCATGATGTACCACCTCCCTTTTTCAAGAGCAAAGACCTTGGTGCATCAAGAGAGCTATAGGAAACCCAGGCTACAGAAGAGAATGGAATCACAGAACACCCAAACTACAACTCCCATGAGGCACCTTGACAGTATTTCCTAGTCAAAATATTTTGGTTTTAATCTGAAATATTTTGGTATTTGAAGTTTCAACAAAAAAAAATTTCCATGGAAAAAGACTCCATTTTCAGACCAACTCTAGGTTCAATAAAATTGCTTTCCTTATGCACTGGTCATGGTTTCCTGCTTGAGCAGGTGGTTTCTTTCATCATTTATCTTCAAATTCAGAGCTTTGGAGATCCAGAGTTCAGTGAAGGAAGCTGGGTCAGATGCTTTGATGTCCTTCTGTACAATAATTTTAATCTTTGCATGTAGCTCTGGTTTCCCATCTTTTCCAAGACAAACTGAGTTTTGTTTTCCTTTATCCGGAAAGGCTTGAGACTTTTATTCCTGTCAGATCTTGTGCTTGCTGCTTTACCGCTGCACCCAGGGCCAAAGCTAACCTGTCTGATTTACTCCATTTTTTATTAGCGGTTCATACATTTTCATAAAGTCACAGATTTCAAGGCCACATGGGACTATTATGACCATCTAGTCTGACCTCCTTCTTAACACAGGTTGGAGAACTTGGTTCCTGATTCAAGTCCACGGGGTGCTGTCATCCAGCCATCCTAGACCCTGAAACCAGGGCT
This sequence comes from Trachemys scripta elegans, assembly GCF_013100865.1. Classification (NCBI taxonomy): domain Eukaryota; kingdom Metazoa; phylum Chordata; order Testudines; family Emydidae; genus Trachemys; species Trachemys scripta. The sequence continues at coordinate 2,336,818 of NC_048300.1, read as the reverse complement.
TCTGACCCCCCTAGCTGTTCACACATGCCAACCCCTGTACCCCAGGGCTCTGCTGAGGTTGTGGGCACTTGGCTTCTAGTGTAGGGACAATGCGGTGGAAGGCAAGTACTCAAGAGCTACAGAAAACAACAGAAGTCCTGAGACTTATCCTCCCCTGGTCTGATCTCTCCCCTGCTGAGTCTGCTTTTGTCAAACTTTCTGGCAGGGCAGCATCCCTGCTGTGCTCTCTCCTACTAATCCTGACAGGTGAGTCTCTGTCTCCCTGCCACTGGGAAACTCCAACCCCCTCCAGCCACACACTCCTCCTCCTTGTGGGCGCCTATGTGGATAGACCCTTGTTCCAGGGGCCGGTCGCTGGGAGACAATCAAAACTGAGGGGCCCAGATTGCAGTCTTGATGGCTCCACTGTGATGTCCATTCAATGAGGTGACAAGACCCTTTCCTGGCCAAGGCAGCTGTCTGTGGGTACATCTGCACTGCAGCAGGGAGCAGGGATTCCCAGCTCAGGTAGATGTACACGTGCTGGAACTAGCACCTGAAAATAGCAGTGTCTCCATGCGCATGGGCTGTCAGCCCAGGGACGTACTCAGGGAGTTGGGGGACACTGCACTCTGGCAGCTAGCCTGTGCCACCACAGCCAACCCACCCCCCACCTGCAGCTGGAAAAGTGCCTGTCCATCTACCCAGGCTGGGAATTACAGCTCCCCGCTGCTGTGTTGACTTACTCTGGAATGCAATCCAATAGGCTGCCCTCAAGCAAGTTAAGACATGTTACAAATGGAGTTTACAATTTGCTACAGGCTTATCCTATTCTGCCATATATTCAGCCTCTGTTTATTTCTGATGAACACAGCTGTTCTTAAAGCAAAACACCAAGGGCGGAAGGAGTTTTGCAAATTGATGCAATCTGCACCCAAATACTCACACAGTCCCTAGCAAAATACAAACACCGAGCTTCACTCAGCTTTAACTGCAGGCTCTGTAGAAGTTCTGTTGGCACCTTGCCTCCCTGTTACAACTGCTCTCCGCAGACTGACTGAAGCATCACAAGCAGCTACAGAAAACAATAGCTAACTGGGTGGGTCCTCGGGATGTGCTGACCATGGTTCTTAGTAACCACAAGCAAAATTGGCAGGTGTTCAGTGCTAGCAGCGCACCTTCCAACTGCCCTCTCTTCAGCATTACAACTTAGCTCTGTCCCTTGTTTAACTAGCAGGGCCAAATTCTGCTTTCCGCTAACTCTGGTGCAATCCCATGGAAGTCACCTAGCCTCACTCGCCTCTCACCGTCCCCAGTATCAATCAGGAATTCGTGCACTGAACTCAATGGCGCTTCATCAGCATGAGTGAGGTGAACCCATCATGCTCGCAGACTTGCTTTGTGGCCCATCCTCCCTAGCAGCCAACCTGGCCCCTATTCACTGTGGCCCAGCACATGTCGCCATCAGCCCCAATGACGAGTGGAGGTAAGACATATACCAACAAATGACTACACCCCTTTGTCCCCCAGAGCAAGGGGCTAAGCAGGAAGGTAACGGTAGGGCCCAGAATCTGTTCTGTGCTTCTCCTGGGAGATCACAGCTATGCACTGCCGAGGCTTGTGGTAAAGCTGCAGCCTGTCCCCTAGGTGTTTGTCTTCTGGAGCTGGAATGTTCTTGCTGGCTTCTTTGACTACTGGCAGCCTTTGTGCCTTTCCTTTGTTCTAACATCAGGCAGGTCCCTTCTGTGGCTTGGCAGGAACAACAAGAGGGAACAAATATGCCTATGAATCAGCTGTCTTTGTCTGCTTTGTTCACTCTCCTTCCTGCTTCCCCACTAGGGGACTTTTCTTTGGAAGAAAATAAGTTCTCAAGTGCTGTCCCAGATCTTTTCCATGTAGCCCTTCAGAATGCACAGCCAGCTTGGAGCTGTGCTTTAGAACAAATGGGCCAGATCCTCTGCTGGCCTAAATCACCATAGCCCTGTTGAAGCCAGTAAAGCTACATCACTTTGCCTGGCCCAGGAGAATTCGCTCTTTGGTTCCTGGAAACCTTGCCCTGGAGTTACCTCTAGAGTCCAACATGGCTCCAAAGTATTACGGTGAGGAAAATATTCCCACTCTAGAGGCTCCAGTTCTTTGCTTCATCTTATTCTCTGTTCTGTTTTATATAACTTCCCTTGTGTTCGTTTCTTTTTCTCCTGCACGTGGTGCTCCCCTTCTGCAAATTAGCTTTAATGATAACATCACTTCTCTAGAGCGGTACGGTTACATCTCCAAAGCACTTTTCAAACAGGAAGTTACAGCATGCATAGGAGGCACCAGAAACTATCCTTGAGCAGAGTTAGCTCACCCTGACTGTCCAAGGGCTGTTGTGCTCAATTGCTTCGCTCTCTGGCCATGTCTACACTGCGATCAGAAGCCTCGGGTCAGCTGACTGGGGTTCCTGGGGCTTGGAGAGCAGGGCTGTAGAATTGCAGTGTAGGTGTTTGGGCTCAGGCTGGATCCCGGACTCGGGGACCCTCCCCCTTGTGGGGTCTCAGTGCCCAGGCTCCAGCCTGAGTGTGGACCTCTACACTGCAATTTTATAGCCCCGCAAGCCCGGGTCAGCTGCCCCGAGCCATCTGTGGCCGTGCTGCAGGTCTTTTCTCGCAGTGCAGACATACCTTCTGAGGCTCAGATTGGCACCTTGCTCCCTAGCCTGGCTTTGGCTCTTCGTAGATTACTAGGCCGGCAGTTTTAGCAGCCTGGCTCTAGCACGTCTCTTCTGTCTGCAGCTGGGAGAGCTCCCTCCTGCTGGTCCCGCCATCTCTGATCCCTTTACGGCTGAGGATCTGGTGCTGAACATAACGAAGCGGTGTGGATCAGCTCCCAAAGGAGCCCTTTCCAATCTTCCAGGCACAGAACAATGGTGGCCACAAAGTTATCCCTGAGGCTAGGGGGATAAAGAAGAGAAAAAGGGGCACTTCAACCGTGACCTGGAGGATCCCCCATGGGATCAGGGGAGGGGATTCTGTTCTGCCTTTTGTGTTTTGGTAGAAGGGGGATGAAGTGGGGATAGACACCAGCCAACTCAGCAGCATAGACTCTGCGCCTGGTTAAATCCCCTTTGTGCTGGTCCCATCCTTGCACACCCTCCTTCTCAGCCCACCCTCTCAGAGGGAGGGGTGCCAAGGATGGGGGAGGCTGGCCAGCCTGCCCTGTGAGCTGGCAATCCATGAGTGGGGTTGCGGCCCCTTTAGACTGCTCTGAATGACGCCAGGGGCTAGGTAGGTCTGGAGTCAGAGCTAAGCATAGGGTGAGCAGGAAGGTGACATACGTTATTAATCACGGGGTTCCGGTAAAGCCTCCTGGCCAACCAGAAGTATTTTTTACACACCTCGCAGAGTCAACCTGTGGAACTCCCTGCCAGAGGATGTTGTGAAGGCCAAGACTATAACAGGGTTCAAAAAAGAACTAGATAAGTTCATGGAGGATAGATCCATCAATGGCTATTAGCCAGGATGGGCAGGGACGGTGTCCCTAGCCTCTGTTTGCTAGAAGCTGGGCATGGGCGACAGGGGGTGGATCACTTGGTGATTACCGGTTCTGTTCATTCCCTCTGGGGCACCTGGCACTGGCCACTGTCACTGTTATACCCCATCCTATTCCATGCAACAGTCCCAGTTTCAGCTGCTCCTGGCAGCTTCTGTCTCTCGTTGGCTGGCTGCTCCCTGCCCCTTCTCTTCCTGCCCCTCAGAGGAGCCAAGACCAGCTCCCACACATCTGAGGATAAAGGGGGGGTGGGATTTTCAGAAGCAGCTAAGTGACTTAGGATCACACGTCCCATTGGATGTCAATGGGATACAGTATTATATAGTCCTGTTTAAAGTCCAGGGAACGCATGCTCCTAAGTCACAATGGGCTAGACTCACAAAGAGACTCAGATACTTAACTCCCACTGATCTGGGCCTTCGACTTCTATGAAAAGCTCGTCCTCAGCCCATTCATTCACACTTTACAAACGTAAAAAGTTTGATAACCAAAAAGAGGCTCTTTGATTTTTCTACACAAGGTCTGTGCTCCAGTGCGTCAGCCCCCAGAGCCCTAACCCCAACAAGGGTTAACAGCAAAGCTGAAAGGTGTTGAACTACACCAACCCCAACACTCAGTTGTGTGCAGATGGGGGCATGGGGGACTCGACATCATTTCTTCAGCAAACTCTCTGTCCGTTCTGGGGCTGTGGTAATAAAAAGAAAGGAACATTGCCACCTTGTGTTCTGTAGTAGTGCCTAGCACTGCTTTTTAGGCAACAGTCCTTGTGAGCTGCCGTATTCACTACAGTCCATGCCCCACCTGCTCCTTGGTGAGAAAATGGGGAGATCATGGCCAGGATTTTCAGGGAGGGATAGTGATTTCAGGGGCCTCGATTTTTAGATGCCCAACTTGAATTGTGTTCGAGGGGCCGGACTTTCAGAAACGGCTGAGCAGCGTCTCTCTGAAAATTAGACCTCGTTAAGGTGTCTCAAATGCACCACCCACAACCACTAGTCACATCTGAAAATCTCGGCCCATGATCCAGACTGTACCCCGAGGTGAGAAATGAACGGAAGAGGAGCCGTGTGTGCAGCTGAGGATGGTGTGCAGCCCTGTACATCCGCGATAGGGGCTGGAATAAAGCAATGGGAACTTGGGCCCAGATCCTCAAAGGTATTTAGGTGCCTAACTCCCATTGATTTTAATCGGAATTAGGGGCCTAAAAACCTTTGAGGATCTGGACCAGAGAGCCCAGTTCTGAAACATCTGTGCACTGAGCCCCTCCAGTAATGTGTATTGACTTGGGTGAGGGCTGCAGGGTCAACCCACCAAGCAAAGGAAGAGACAAAAAGAAGCAAAGATAAGTGGGAGACTAATAGAATGATGAATCCCCCTTTTATCCCTGCGTGTGCTAGGCACACAGAGCCTGGTAAATGGGCGCTGGGAGCTTGCTCACGCCGTGTGCCCCCGGAGCAGGTGGGAGTGGGCAGGGAGAGATGAGGAACAGGCAGGGGCTTGGTTCTGCCCTGTCAGAGTTCCCTCCCCACTCTGAACTCTGGGGTACAGACGTGGGGACCCGCATGAAAGACCCCCTAAGCTTATTTCTACCAGCTTAGTTAAAACTTCCCCAAGGCACAAATCCTTTCCTTGTCCTTAGATGGTATTGCTGCCACCACCAAGTGATTTAGACAAATATCCAGGGAAAAGGGCCACTTGGAGTCCCTGTTTCCCCAAAATATTCCCCCAAGCCCCTTTACCCCCTTTCCTGGGGAGGCTTGAGAATAATATCCTAACCAACTGGTTACAAAGTGAGCACAGACCAAACCCCTGGGTTTTTAGGACACTGAAAAACAATCAGGTTCTTAAAAGAAGAATTTTATTTAAAAAAAAGTTAAAGAATCACACCTGCAAAATCAGGATGGAAGGTAACTATAGGGCGAATAAAAAGATTTAAAACACAGAGGATTCCCCTCTAGGCTCAGCTTCAAAATTACAAAAAACAGGAATAAAACTCCCTCTTAGCATAGGGAAAATTCACAAGCTAAAACAAAAGATAATCTAATGCATTTCCTTGCCTTTACTTACAATTTCTGTAATTTTAGATGTATCATTTCAGGTATATTTTCAGGAGATGGGTTACCTGCTTGGTCTCTCTCTCTCTCTGTCCAGAGAGGGAACAACACAAAGAGCACAAAGAAAACCTCTCTCTCTCCCCCCTGCCCCCCGATTTGAAAGTATCTTCTTTCCTTATTGGTCCTTTTGGTCAGGTGCCACCAGGTTATTTGAGCTTCTTAACCCCTTACAGGTAAAGTGATTCTGTACCTCTGGCCAGGAGGGATTTTATGTTATTGCATACATAAAGGTTGTTACCCTTCCCTTTATATTTATGACATGCCTCAATCCCGAATGCACAGCCCAGTACAGCTCAGCTGGCATGGCTGTTGTTGTACTATACTGCTGGTAATGACCAGTGGCAAACTACAAGCGCCCCCTCACCCCGAGCAAGGGGCAAATCGCGGGGGAGGAGGGGGACTGTGCCTCCGAGGTGTGTCTGGGATACTGATGACAGCACCACCCAGGGCTTACCCAGGCTAGCCCTGGTTGTTTGGCTTTCTCCGTATTCATGCATGTGCTGTTCTGTGGGATCTTCGGTGGCAGAAAAACTGAAGGATCTGCATGTGCAATGATTCCTGGTGTCACACATAAAGCCAGGGGCTGGGGCTGATCAATAAACATTGTAATCGTCTGTGCTGTCTAATTATCAACAGCCATGTGATTATATGGAGTCAGGGGGCTGGAGCAGTGTGTACAGTGGGGGGGCTGAGAGCCATTGGACCAAACTGTAAATCCTGGACATGATGGAAACCACTTCAAGCCAGGGGGTGCAGCAGCCCCCCAGCCCCCGGTTCCCGCACCTATGTATGGATTGTAGGACTAAGTGGAGGATGGGAACATGGGCCCATTGAAAGTGATGGAAAGACGCGCTGACTTCCGTGGACTCTGGATCAGGCTAGATCAGCACTTTCTGGAACCTCACAGAAAATAATAGCATCTGTTCCTGACCGGTGCTGCTGTACGAATGACACATTTTCTCCGCTGTCCAGTCACCTCCGTTTTACAGTGGGGGGCGCTCTGTTAAAATCTTCACATTTGCTTAATCTTCCAATCTAAAAGTCCATCAAGCAGCTTGACAGGATAAGCCTAGATAAAATGCCAGTTAAAAATGAATATTACTAAGCCATCCAGTGATGGCAGAATGCAGATGTTGCTACAAACAAAACCCAACCGCCTTCATTTTACAAAGTCTGGTTTTGGTCCATTCCGAGAAGACCCCTCTGTCTCTGTATAAATACTCAAAAAACATTCTCCACAGTCGGTCTCCGGGACCTAACCTGAAATAAGCTCATTTTGTTCACTTTTCTTGTTTTTTCTTTTTTGCGCATCCCCCTCTTTGATGATTAGTTCAGCAGATTGTTTTAAATCCCAGGATAGAGCTGTACATCTGGCACAGAGAAAAGATGTAAATGTGGCAGGAAATGTTGCAACCTAGATCTATGAAAGAGATGTTGTGGAATTTGTGTCATTCTATACCTTGGGGGAGCGCCCTGTCACCCCCATATTCCTCATTTATATATCATTGTGATATTGCATATAAAGCAGGCCGTGTGAGGTATCAGGGGAAAGGTTATGATCTGCTGAAAGTCACTGTTCTATCTAAATATGTATATCATGAATGCACATGAAGTTATGAGAACTGTGTTGTGTGGTTGTCACTAAAATATGTTTTGGGTTTGGGAAGCGCCCAGATACTAGCTCTCCAGAGACAATGCCAAGGAAAGTAACCAAGGCCCGGGCAGGTGTCAAACAACCATCAACAGCCATTGTCCAGCAAAGGAGCTACAATGCAATGACTCACCTGCATGAGGCCGCACCAGGGGAATTGCTCAGCCTTACCTGGGGACTCAGCAATGCCCCCCAGACATGCCTGGACTTGTGTTCTCCAAGCACCTGGACTAAAGGTATAAAACAGAACACAGGGGCCCATGCCTGGCCTTTCTCCTTCCCCCACGTATGCTGCAAGCAACAAGGATGCTCAGAAAACTGAAGACTCCAACAGGGAAGACTGGCCCAGGTTTCAAGGGTGAAACCTGTGTACTATGAACTGCAATATCCAGTGGGGGTGAGAAAAACTGCTTAATCTACATACAAAATGGGAAATGACTGCCTAGGAAGGAGTACTGTGGAAAGGGATCTGGGGGTCATAGTGGACCACTAGCTAAATATGAGTCAACATTGTAACGCTGTTGCAAAAAAAGCGAACATCATTCTGGGCTGTATTAGCAGGAGTATTGTAAGCAAGACAGGAGAAGTAATTCTTCTGCTCTACTCCGCGCTGATTAGGCCTCAACTGGAGTATTGTGTCCAGTTCTGGGTGCTACATTTCAGGAAAGATGTGGACAAATTGGAGAAATCCAGAGAAGAGCAACAAAAATTATTAAAGATCTAGAAATCATGGTCTACGAGGAAATATTGAAAAAATTGGTTTGGTTTTGTCTGGAAAAGAGAAGACTGAGAGGGGACATAACAGTTTTCAAGTACATAAAAGGTTGTTACAAGGAGGAGGGAGAAAAATTATTCTTCACCGCAGAGGATAGGACAAGAAGCAAAGGGCTTAAATTGCAGCAAGGGAGGTTAAGCACTGGAATAAATTGCCCAGGGAGGTTGTGGAATCTCCATCATTGGAGATTTTTAAGAGCAGGTTGGACAAACACCTGTCAGGGATGGTCTAGATAATACTTAGTCCTGCCATGAGTGCAGGGGACTGGACCTGATGACCTCTTGAGATCCCTTCCAGTCCTACAATTCTATAATTCTATGATCTAGATGTTGCCCAGTCTAATAGGATTAGAGTTTAGACTGCGTGCTTATATTTTCTTTTCTTTTGGAAACCACTCTGACTTTTTGCCTATCACTTATAATCACTTGAAATCTATCTTTTGTAGTCAATAAATTTGTTTAACTGTTTATCTTTACCAGTGAGTTTGCCTGAAGCGTTTGGTAAATCTGCCCAGGTTTATAAAGGCTGGTGTATATCCACTTTCCATTGATGAAGTGGTGAATCAGTTAATAAACGTGCATTGCTTGTCTTGAGCAGTGCAAGACAGTATATTCCTGAGGTACAGCGCTGGGAGCTGGGGGGATTTGGCTGGTGCCTTTCTCTGTGTGATTCATGAGTGGCTGTGGGAGCATTCATGTAATCTAGCTGGGTGTGGGGCTCCACATGCTGTTGTATTGAATGATAACAGCGCCTGGAGGGGTTTGCTGCTTGTTACTAGCAAAACATTGGGAGAGACAGCCCAGGCTGGAGAGTTAAGGGGGCACAGCGGTCCCACAGTCCCAGGCTGCACCCCAGGGATCCTGTCACAGAATTATTTACCACATTTTACGTTTCCATTCTGGACATCCCAGTGTGGAGGTGGCTGTCTCTGGAATAGTGGTGGAAGCGTATACTCTTGTTGTACCAGGAATATGCCATTCACTTAAATCAGGGGTGAAAAATCAAATTATTATGAGAGAGTATTGTATTCAGTACTGTACAAACACTATCCCTGCCCCAAAGAGGTTAGTCTTATCGTTATAACATCAGCATCATTGGTTACAGTAGCATCTAGAAGTCCCGGCTCATTTGGGGGCTTTACTGGGCTAAGTGCTGTACAAAAATATTCAGTAAGAGACAGTTCCTGGCCCTCAGAGTTTATAATCTAAATAGACTCTCTAGCCCTTTGCTGGTTCCTCCCTGTCATCAATGAGTTAGGACCTGATCCTACCCCCTGAAGTCACTTATCTAGGATCTGGATCAGGCCCTTGTTCCTAAGAGTCAGAGAAGTACGCCTGGTTGCTGTGACAGGATGGTTATGAATTGTGTTCACAGTCAGGTGGCCAGATGTCCCGATATTAGGGGCTTTGTCTTATTTAAGCAACTATACCGGCCCTCCTGGGAAAAAATGTGTCCCTATTTTTCACACTTGGTATCAGGTCACATCTAGTCTGCTAAAACGTCCTGTTATATTTTTATCACCCTCCTCCTCCACCGGCTTGTGTGTTTTTTATCCACCCATTGTGCCTTGTCTTGTAGTCCCGATCCTGCAGTGCGAACGCACACGTGTTTAATTTAACCTCTTGACTTCAGTGAGATACTCAGATGCCTAAGTGTCTCCAAGCTTGGGGCCTTAACCTGAATGCTCCTTGGTGCAGGAACTGCTATTGGCTACGTGCGGGTGCCGTGCCTCGCACAAGGAGACGCCAGCCTGGGTGAGGCCTCCAAGTGCTACCATAATAATATAATAAAGTCAGAAGCACAAGCAATCAGACTTTATGGCAGGGAAGTGTGGGGGTTGGGAGGGTGAAATCTACCCTCCTCCCAAACCAGGGTCATTGTGTGGGGCTGTCACCCAGCCCCCACAGCCGTACTCCAGCAGAAACCACTGCTTCCCCAGGCCACTTGCACAGTGTGTTGGGAGACGTTAGAGCCACAGGGATGTGGATCCCACGGCCCCACTGCTCGGCCTCCATCACTGCTTTCTGTCTACCAGGGGCCAGCCAGGGACCCTCTCTGTGGCATGGAGGCAGTGTACAGGGAACAATTCCTGCTGCTGTACCGACTCACCCCAATGTGAGCCTTAAGAGGCATATGGAGGCCTTTCTGCTTGGTCCCCACTCCAAAGGGAAGCTTACCCTGAGAGACCACATCCCTGAGACACGCTTTGTACTGCTGGCTAAGGCAGAAGCTCCTTGGTGGTGTATTGGCAGCACCTCACTGCCTTACAGTAGGAAATACCTGAGGGCAATAGGAAGAGAGCCCCTCTATTACCAGACGCCCCCCACAAGGGCAGTTTCTCAGCGGGTATACGGCTCAGGCTCAGACAGGCTGTTATCCTACAGGATTGTCAGTGAGCCAGATACAGCCCGCATGGCACCTGCCGTCCATTTCAAGTCATCGAGGACAATCTCTGAGCATGCGCAGCGAAGACACTCTTGCCCAGGCCATCAGTAATAGCCCCACTGTTGCCATATGTGTCAGTAACCAAGATCCACCATCTGCATCCGTTCCAAACGCGGGGCCATAAATACAGGAAAATCCCAGTGCCAGCACTCCACAGCCCAGCTCAACCGTTTGCAAAAGCTGCCGAATCAGGATTAGGCACCGAATGTGCCAAGTCTCAGCTATCATAGTCCCTAATCGTGGATGGAATGACCCCTCTCCCGTCATTGCGGGGCACTTTTTCAGCTGTACAGTTTTCTTGTACAAAGTCCGTATCTGAGACACTTACTCTCAGTGCCACTACTTCCCTGACCCTATCGCCTCTTCTCCCTCCTCCCAGGTAAGCATGGCCATCCTGACAGTGCTCAAAAACATATTCGCCTAGAAACCCTGGAGAGCTGTTGCTGCCAGTTTCCTATCGCTCCTATGGCGAGGGACAGGTAAACCATAATTACAGGGCCATTTATCTGCTGATCTGTATTAGGAATGTTTCCAGACTGGAATTACCCAGATTTTAATAAAGCCTTTTGATCATTTTCTGTTACATTTTGGCCAGCAGATAAAACTGGAAATGTTTCAATACTGCTGTTACAACATACATGTGAGCCAATTCTGCCTTATGCACAAGCCGGAGCGTGCTAGGTGGTGTATGTACAAAGGGTATAAATTACAGACAAAAGTCAATTTTGGTGACATGGTTTTAATATCTGGCTTCCTCCCATATTTCAGAAGAACACGTTTCACCATCAGTTTAGGGTCTTTGGCCCTGTAATTAAAGGGGAGTTTTGAGTAATGACGCCATTCTGACCCCTTAGTACTTTATGACTGCCATCCTGGATACTCTGATGGTTAGAACTATGAAGCGGGTTTGGGTCTGTTCTTTCACCCTAAAGAAGTATGAGATGATGGCATTCATGTGCCAAGGAGACAGGGCAGTGCATCCATTGCTATCGCACTATTATTTGGGGGGAGGGGAGAATTTGAAATACAATTGGCTTTGTACATTACCACTTGTTTCTCATGTTCTATCTACAGAGGCACTCAGACAAAGGGCCCAAAACTGCCCCACTGAAAACACCAGGAATGGGCGCAGGTCTAAATGAGGCCATTACATCAATACCACAGCAAGTTATTGGCCCTCCACCTGCCACTGATCTGCTCACAAAATCCCCTGCAAGTTCAGTGGAGTTTCCTGTACAAAATAATTAATGGCAGGGTAACTTAATCAATACCTATCCCTTATAAAGTGGGCCCTTATCTCCTTGTGACTTTCAGTGGGAGTTGGGTGCCTTTCTCCTTAAGGCACTTCTGAAAGCCCCGTCTTCAAAACGACTTACAACATTAATTACCCAGGATGCCCCCTGCCGAGTCTGTTTAGGCCCCAACCTCTCAAAGACCTTTGCATGTGTTTAACTTTATGCCCTAGAGTAGTCCCATGGATTTCAGAAAAACTGCTCACAAACCACTATTCTAGGCAGGATCAGAGCCATAATACTTTCTGAAGACATATCCAAGCAGAGCTACTATGAAAAATACAAATGGAAAAGCAAAGATACCCAAAACTTTTATTTAATAATGCATAATAAATAAATGACAAAACAGGAAGAGCAACATTCAGAAAATTCAGATAACTAAAGTGCTTTTAGACAAAAATATAAAAAGACCAAGAAACAGATCTGACATTAACACTGTTTTACGGACATTTAAGAATTACAAAATAGTCTCCTATGTCAATTCACAAAATAGCATAAAATTTCTTAGGGGAGCTATGGCTTGATTTTCATAAAGGAGTGAGTTCTTTTATGCATAGTATATCAAATAACATTCAAAAGCGTACAAAATTATTGCATAAAATATCCCCCCACCCCCACCCCTTCGCACAGATACAAGTTCTAAGTAAGATACACAGTGTAATTCATTTATAAGGCTGTATTGACTTATACACAGCTCCTCAGCTGGTGTAAACTGGCCTGGCTCTCTTGAAGTCAATGGAACGATGTCAACTTACAAGAGCTGAATAACCCGTCCACAGTTTAAGACCTTCTGCTTCTTCTTGAGGCCAAACAGTTGCATATTTTGAACACTGAGAATTGCCACGTTGGTGCTTACCCAGTACATCACAGTAAACGTTGGAATGTAACTTTGGAAATAAGGTTTCTGTTAAGTCCGGCACCATCTTTGCACCCAACAGGTTCCAGAAGGAATAACTCCACTCCTGTTTAGTTGGCAGAAGTGTCTTTCCGTTGCTTGTGTGAAAGAATGAAAGGGAGGTTTTCCTGATTTATCACTAGAGCTGCCCCAAAACCAGGGACATTTTCACACCAACATTTTAAAACCTTCCCCTCAGCCCTGTTTATTACAAACAAACAGCTTTAAAGTTGGGGAGGGGGAGGGAATCTTGGCTGGATCCAGTTTTAAAATGTCTCAAATTCATGTAAAATTGTATATTAATTGTTTGAAAAAATAATTAATAAATAGTCCTATCTTTCCAAAGTGTTAAGGGGGCTCATTTTCCTAACATCCCACCCTCCCCTGCTCCCTGAGTTTAGTGGCCATTGTCCTTCCCATCTGTCTGGAGGTCTCCTTTGAGACATTGCCTCAAAGCATTCCTGTTCTCTTGCTTTGCTGTGCTAGAGAGGTCAATCGCTGTATCTTCTGAATTGTCCATAGAGCTGAGTTTGTCACCAGAGCTTCTCTGGTGTTCTGATGGCTTCATTTTTAATTCCTCCTCAGGACCTTCCAATCTCCAGCTGCCTGTCATCTTCTCCTCGCTCTCTGGCTTTCTTGTAACATCCATGGATTTTTTATGCATCCCTTCAAGAATGAAGAAGAGTAAGTAAATATAATGCATTGCTTAAATCCACCTGGGACAACTGAGAGCATTGTGCCTATTAATTAATTCAAACACACCCAGCTCAGATGTTACCTTGTCCTCTTCTCCCCTCATTTGTCCATGTCTTCCCTTAGGGACAGATCCAAAGCCCAGTGAAGTCAGCAGAAAGATTCCATCTGACCGCAAAGAGTTTGGGTACCTCAGTCGCCTATTGTCTAAATCCTAGATTGTGAGTTCTCTGGGGTCTAGAATCTATATTATTTGCATGTACGTATGTAGTAAGATAAAGCTCTATTCCCTACCTGCAGCTCTATGACACTATAATAAATTAGGCACCTATTCAAACATGCACTTAAGCATGTGCTTAACTTTAAGTTACACTTAAGTTAACTTTAAATTAAATATGTGCATAAGTATTTCCCTGACTGAGGGCTAAAATCATAACAAACAATAATAACACAGTATATTATTACTGTATAGCAATAAAAGGGTCGCCCACCCTAATCCGTTCTTTAACACACCCTTTTCAAAACACTTTAACACAGACTCTGAAAATTACCACCTAAGGATTTGTTGTTTACTTTAAATCCCCCCCCCCCCCGCTCCCTCCAAAAGACTGGCATGTTTGTAAGGAAGGGAAAGGCTGAGATTTGTAACAGATTTAAATATAAAGCAAGCCAGGCTCTCCCTAGCTACCTGGCTGTTCCCTCAGCATTGCTTAGCAGGACGTACCCCATCCTGGACTATATGCTGTCTTACCAAGCAGCCAAGGAGCACAGGAGCCCACCAGCCCACTTTTGGCTGAGTTGATGATTGACTCAGGTAGAGGGATGGAGTGCCTCACCATGGCCCCATAGAGACCGTACTCGGCCATGACACTGCTCCTGCCCCAGCACTTCTCCCGCTTCCTCCACTTGGCTCTTCGGTTCTGAAACCAGACCTTTGGGGGGATGGGGGGGAGATCCGGGGGCAGGGGTGAGTGCATGTGTCAGGGGTGTGTGGGTTGGGGTTTATATGTGTTCATGTGTGATTATGTCCAGAAGGTGTTCAGGGGGGGTGTCCCCAGGTGCATGTATGTGTGAATGTGTGTGTTGGAGGGGGTGTTGTGGGGTGGGGGGTGTTGGGAGAGAGAGAGAGAGAGAGAGAGAGAGAGAGAGAGAGAGAGAGAGCATTACATGAGGTTTATCATGACTGGACGGGATCTTTAGTTCTAGGCCTGTGCTGGGGATCCCTAGTCAGATGTTTCCCCAGTGGATGTCCAGAGGGACTCAGTGAACACGAACCCCCTAGGAACAGCTGTCTTCATGACCATCTCCTCTGTGCTGGGCGCACTGGAAACCTTTTACCTTCCCCCCTCCCCCCAGTCATTGTGCACAAGCAAGGGCTTTTGGGCAGTGAGCACCTGTTCCCCCATAACCTTGTGTTTGCCGCCCCAAAGGGTGGTCATCTAAAAGGGCTTGTTATAACTAGTCCTGGCTCCTGTCCGTCTGTCCTGCTCTTAAGGAAGTCACTAGCAAATCTCAGGGCCTCACTCTAGCCATTTTGGTTGCTGAAGTAACTGGGCCACTTGAGGATAGGCAGGAAGATTTGGCCCAATCGCTATTGAATTAGGGTCCCACACAGTGGACTCCTGCACAGAGTCTAGACTGGTGTCTAGGGGAGGGAGACCGGAGCAGCCCCAGTGCCCCAGGCGGTGCCATTGTGCATCTCCGCGGGCAGCAGGCGCCTTCCTGACGTGCTGTGCT
Source organism: Trachemys scripta elegans (assembly GCF_013100865.1). NCBI lineage: Eukaryota > Metazoa > Chordata > Testudines > Emydidae > Trachemys > Trachemys scripta. Next base: position 2,321,706 of record NC_048300.1, on the reverse strand, counting down.
GTGCCTGCGGCCAGCTGGGCACAGGTGTGTATTAGCATTGTGCACGTTCGCTCTTGGGGTGTGTAGGGGACAGCGGAGACAGCCAATACAGCCTGGCTCTGGGCATGACAACCTACCTGGATCCTGTCCTCGGGCAGCTCTGTTTTCATAGCTAGCATTTCCCGGGCATACACGTCTGGGTAATGGGCTTCATTGAAAGCCTTTTCTAACTCCTCGAGCTGGTGAGCAGTAAACACCGTCCTGGGGAAGGAACAAACAGTTACTGGCCACCTGGGGAGCCCCACTAGGCCTGCAGGGGCCCCCAAGCACTCGCCCAGGCCGGGGTCTACAATGACTCTGGCCTGCAATCAGGTCTGAGTCTGTTCCTGTTTACACAGGATTTGCCCCTGAGCCGCACTGGAGTTTTAGTCCTGGTCACGGCAGCTTTGCTCCTGTCTCTCAACCCTGCTCATTCTTGTTCAAAGCCCTTTGGCTGCCCCTGCCCATGACTAACACGGCTTCATTCCCACCCCTGCGGCCACATCAGTCACTGTGGTGTAGACATGGTCTAGCCCTGAGCCAGCCCCAGGCTGCAGCGCGGGGGGACAGGCAAGCCCAGGCAGTGCCATGGTCCCGGGGATCCCTGCTGGGAAGAGCAGGGCCAGGGCTCCCCAAGGCCCTATCTGTGCTGGTACCTGTGCCGGCGCTTCTTCCTCTTGATCTGGGCAGTCGAGGTCTTCAGCTCGCCCCTGTCCCCGGACAGGCTGTCCTCGTCTGTGCGCAGGGGGAGGGAAAGGACGTTCAGCGAGCGCGGGGGGAGGCTGGCTCCGCGCCCCGAGGCTCGGAGGGAAGCAGCCGGGGTGACTCGGGCTACGAAGCTGGCTGGGACCGAGGGACCTTCCCCCGGGAGCCAGGGCCAGGCTGAGCGCAGCCCCGGGGACAGGGGCGCGTCTCCCCCCGCGGGCGGCGGCCCGGGCCGGGCGATTCAGCACCACGCGGGCGGACAGAGCCGAGAGACAGCGCGGGGTCGGGGTTACATCGGTGCGTCGCGGCCGCTCCGGGGTCCGGCGCTGGGGCTGGCTGGGGGCCGGGGGAAGCCCGGGGCAGGGCCGGGCCGGGCAGGAGGGGGGAGCCCGGGGCAGGGCGCGCCCCGGGGGCTGCGGGGCAGGGCAGGGCCCTTACCGGAGACGTTGTCCTGGCGCCCGCCGGCGGAGGGTCCGGGGGGCCGGTGCAGCTCCGGCCGGGGCTGCAGGAACGGGACGTGCGCCGGCAGCAGGCAGGGGGCTCCGGCCGGGGACGGCGCCGCGAAGCCGCAGAGGAAGCCCAAGCCCAGGGGCAAGGAGCCACCGCTCAGAGACACCCCCCCAAGTCCGGCCCCGGCGCCCTCGCATCCCGCGCCGGCCACGGGGGCGGCCGGCGGCTGCAGCTCGGCCTCCAGCCCCAGCAGGTCGGTGATGGCGAAGCCCTTGGAGCGCAGCGCCGGGGCGCCCAGCCGGGCCGCCTTCTCGCTGGCCGCGCTGGGCACCAGCGCCTTCCCCTTGGCTCTGCCCTCGGCGGGCTCCTCCCGGCCCGTCATGCTGGCCGCTGCCTCCCCGGGATGGACGGGGGCAGAGCCGCCCCGGAGCCTTTTATCCCGCTGCCCGGCTCCAATCAGCTCCGGGCAGGGCCCCGCCGCCGCAGGGGGGCCGGGGAGGGGGCGGGCCTGGCTCCCAATCCCAGGGGATTAATTGCCACCGAGCCCCCCCCCGCCCCTGCGGACACGTTTCACTGCGCCCAGCCGCGGCCCCGGGGGCTCGCCCCGCGCAGCGCAGCCTGACCCGTGCGCCCCGCGCAGCGCGCAGCGCAGCCTGGCCCGTGCGCCCCGGGCGCGCAGGCCATTGGCCAGGCTCGGCTAGCGGAGCGCCCCGGCCCGGCCCGGGAGCTTGTGCCCCCCGGGGGCTGCCCAGGCTGCGCCCTAGCGCCTCGCCCCGCCAGGTGCCGTCACAAGCTACCTGGCGAGCGACTGGATCGGCAAAGCTCGCTCCGGCCCGCCTCGCTTTCCGCGCCCCGTCGGACAAGGGGAATCCAGAGCCAGGGCGCTTCACACCCCCTGCGGAAGCGCCCCAGCCTGGGGGATGCTGGGAGGCCGGGGAGGGAGGAATCAGGTTAGCAAGGGAAGTTTTGTTCCGTCCTTTCCCGTGGAGAACTGAGCTCGGGCACGCGGGCTCTTCCAAGGAGCAAGGTGCAGCTCGGTGAGGCGGGGATCGACTCGCGTCCTGCCCTTGGCGCTGGCAGGGGCTCTGGGGCGTTACAGGAGAAAAGGCGGCTCCTCCTGCAGCTTCGCGGCCGGGTACAAGCCAGACAGCTCTTTCCTTGGCCTTGTAAAGGCCAGACACTGCGCCCAGTTCACCCCCCGACCCCAGGGCAACGTTAGCATGGAACCTGGCCCTGCTAAACTCGTGTGGGGCTGTTCCTCGCCCTAAAAGAACTGGGGGAATCCCCGTGTCTCCCCGGAGCCACGCTCTGAACGGGGGATTCAGTCATTTGTTCGTCTGAGTCCAGATCTTGCACCTGGATTGCAATTCCTTGCTTCAGCTGTTTATGCAAACGATTTACAAACAGCTTACAGCAAGTGCTTTAAAGCAGATCTCTTTTTGATTTGGTCCTTTTCTGCTAAACATGCAGATTAAACAAGGGTCTTCTGATAAAGATAATTACAAGGGGACTACGTATTAACTTTACATTATTAAAGAAAGACCCAAATCTCCCTTTGCAAGCTGTTCCTGGGATTAGCAAAACAATAACTTTCATTTAGGATAATTGTCGTTTGAATTGCTGGGGCTTTCTGGTTTTGCTTTGGGCGATTAGGAGGTTTTCCCCTGGGACCGAAAGGAATCCCGACATTTCTTAGAAACCGGGTGAGTCAGGTGTGAAGAGAGGACAGGAAGTGTTTCCCTCACGCGGGCTTCTGACCAACAAGTAGAGCCGTCTATCGTTTTATTGACAGCTTGTCCACACATAAACCCCCGTCCCCACCCCAATCAGGCAGAAATTAAATGCAGTACAATTGTGTCTTGTGTTTAAACAGTCGGGTACCATGGTAATGGGCGACTTTATAAAACCCTGGCCAGACAAGGCAGGGAGGTGGGTCGGTAGAGGCTGAGGCCCGGTGGGTCGGAGATCCCATACACCATTATTCCCATTAAACGAAATCTCAGTGACCTGGCTTCCGAGAACACAGAATTTGCCCCAGACTTGTTTGTTTTGAGCTGCGTTTCGCACCTGCGTCAGCTCCGTGTGCTGGGGCATTTCTAACCCGGGTCCCTGTCCGGTGCGCGCCCACCAGAGTACGGCAGCGCTGTCACTCTTCAATTCGAATCGATCGCTGCTCCAGTCCCACAGCCGCACCTCTAGATCACAGATAGGTCAGAACCCAGGGGACTTACACTCCTCGCCTTCACTTTCCCAGGTTTGCTGCAGTTTTGCTGAACGAAGAGACTTTCACTGCGAGGCAGGGAGCAGATCTGCCGGAGTAATTAGACGCGGTAATCCGGCCTCCGCCCACAGCAAATTTCCTGTCCCACCAGATATTAGTGGATAAAACCCTAATTTTTGACGTCGCCCCCGAATCAGTTTAATTTCAGCAGTTTAGGGGAGGCTGAGCGGCTGCTGGGGATGATGAAGCCTTAAATATGCATATGGCCAAGTCATTTGGAAAGTTGGGGGATAACGCGGAGATAATTGCTCCTAATCAGTTTATGAACCATAAAAGCTCCAGCCCGAGAGAAAGCCGCTAGATGGAGGAATAGAAATAGAGTTTAAATCTCCGGCTCTCTGGAGAGCGGCGATTACCCCCCCCCCGCCCTCCACGGGGGGGTCCTGCCCGCTGGCCACGCGGCACTGGGGGCGAGAAACAGCAATGGCGCAGGCAGTCACTCGCACTGGGCGTCTACAGCTCTGCCGCGCTATGCGCACCTAACACCTGCGTGCTGTGCACACCTAACACCCGCGCGCTTTGCACACCTAATATCCGCGCTCCTTGCACACCTAACACCTGCATGCTGTGCACACCTAATATCCGTGCACCTTGCACACCTAACGCCCGTGCGCTGTGCACACCTAACACCCATGCGCTGTGCACACCTAACACGCGCGCCTTGCACAGCTAACACCCATGCACTGTGCACACCTAACATCAGCGTGTTGTGCACACCTAACACCTGTGCGCTTTGCACACCTAGCACCGCACGCTTTGCACACCCACATGCATTATGCGCACCTACGCCCTCTATGCAGAGCAGAAATCTAGGGTTCCCGACTGAGCCTTTTGACAATAAATCAGTTAAAGGATATCTCGATATATGCTCATCAGAGAGGATGATCCGGGATTAAACTAATCAGTAAATGTTTCTCTGCTCATTATTTTCCAGGGAAGATTTCCAGGCGATTCTCCGACGCCAAAAGATTATTAATCCCGTAAAGAGCAGAACATCAAACATCGCTCCTGGCCTCCGGTGCAAAGGCAGAGCCCCCGGGCAGCTCGCGTGTCTGCCGGGCCCAGGCCCCGGGGGCAGCCCCAGGTGTCATTGGGCGCCAGAATCCAGAGCGCTCTGGCCACCCTCCTCCCAACAGTGCCCTGCCCCCCGGCCCTGGCCCGCTCACCCCTGCCTAGCAGCCCCCAGCCAGCGACCCCCAGCTCCGCTCCGCCCCGGGACACGGTCCCTGGCATCGGCTTACCCCCGACCTGGGGGACAGAGCCTTGGATCCCCGCCGGAGGGAGGGACCTGCCTTGGCTGGGACCCCGGGACCGCAGCGCGGCTAAGCCAACATCCCCTCGCCCGTCTCTGCCCTGCCCCCCAGGCTCAGGCAGGGGGGTCCCTCGCTGCCCTTTGGAGGAGACGCGGCTGGTGTGACTCTCCATCGCCGCCTGGGGCCAGCGGGAGGTGCCTCTCGGAGCCTCTCCTGGGCGCCCTGACCATGCTCTTCGTTATCCATATACACGCCGGCCAATCCCCCTTGGATCTGGCTGAACACTTAGGCGGGCTGGCGTCTTGTGGCAGTGAGTTCCAGAGTCCAATTCCACGGAGTTCGAAAAAGCGTCGGGAGAAGAATTGCTGGGGTTGCGCCTTCTTCCTCCAGACCGTCACCACCGCCAGGGCCAGTCCGACACTTGGCTCCATTTGGGAGAGGCACGTGGGGACACGGGACAGGCCTCTCTTACTAAAGGTGCAGAACAGCGCAGGTAACTGGCTGACTGGCTGGAGAGAGGCCAGCAGCGCAGGTTGAATATTTCTCTTTGGAGGGGGAGGAGGGATTTCAGCAAGAGGAGGGCAAGTTTTATGAGTTTTCATTTTATTTTATTTTATTTTATTTTGCAAAATTCCCTCCCCTGCACACACATCATTTGGGGACTAGCCCTTGAGGTCAGTCTGACAGTCTGACAATGCTCCTAGCTCACCTGTTCGCCATAAAATGGCCGACTGACTTTCAATGGACATTTAAATCCGCACATACGATTCTATTTCCTATTTTCTTTGGCTTGCAAACATCTTGGTAACATCAAGCACTGACTTCCAGCTTCTCTTATTTTTAAATCTCTTGTTGCCTTGTTTCCAGTCTCAGTTAAATACCACTTGCCTTCCCACAAATATAAAAATATATTTATAACCTTGGAAATATCTTCACTTGCCTGGAAAATACCTTATGCGTGAATCAGGGAGGCTGGATAAGAGAAGAGATAGATATTGGGCAGGGTGGTTTAGGGGATTAGTAATAGGATAAGGAAGCTTTCACCTCCAAGACAGTGGTTTAGATCTGAAGCAGGTCAGCACCCACTGATAGCTCCTTGTTGGCCGGTGTGAAATGAGCTGGTGGGACTAGCTAAAGTCCTGGTGAAGAGACAGACACCTAAATAGCCACCCTTCTCAGCAGACAAGGCAAAGCCTGGATCCACAGGAGTCCCCCTCGCCCCGCTCCCTCCAGGCATGAGCTGTGAATCTTTTCTGCACCATTGCTGCAGACAGGACTGCCATGGAGAAGTTTGAGATTAAGCCAGAGACAGGAAAGGATGTGCATTATGGTCTAACAAAGCCATGCCTTGGTGGTTGATAGGCACCAGGTGATGGACGGCTGACTGTCACGAATGGCCATGGCCCATCACCCCCAGACCATGATCTGAACCCTAGAGCATCTTGCTGAACTCAGATAATGATCCTTACTGCAGAAAAAAGTGTAATAGGAAAGGGGATCATCGCTGACCTGTAATTCTGCTTCCTTGAGGACACGATGCTGTCTGCGTCCCTGCTCCTGGATCTCAGCTCCCCTGGCAAGAGACCCACCCTCCCCTCACCATCAGTGCTTTTGGGATCTTTAGGGCACCCGCATTTCAGCCCCATTCTGAAATCAGCTGCCATCGCCTTCGAGTCCTCTCCTGAAACTCCTCGGTGAGTGGGAAACACAGAGCTTCCTACGTTCTCCATGGGGGATCTGGACCAGCGCCCCGGGAGAAGGAGCTGGGCCCCACGGGGATCTCTGCCTTACCAAAAAGTCCATAATTTAAGAGACATCAAAGTTAAGTGAAGTGAGTCGAGGGGAGCCAACGCTGCAGACTGGCGAGCCATCGAGAACTCTGGGCCCAGCACACACTGCAAAGCTTTGAGATACTGGCTGCTCAGGCTACCTTGTTCTTGTCCCAGCTCTGCCACTGACTTGCGGTGTGACCTTGGGCAAATCACTTTGCTGCTCTGTGCCTCAGTTTCCCCATCTGTAAAAGAGGGTTGATAAGAAGGTTCCTTTTCTCCCACCCTCTGTCTGTTTAGCATGTAAGATCTTTGGGGCAGGGACTGTCTCTTGCTATGTGCACATGCAGCATCGAGCGCCATGGACTCAGATCTTGGATGGGACTTTTAGGTCCTACTGCTACTAAGGTTTCATTGTCCCTCGCTGAAGCATTTCTTCTCCTATCAATGCTCTTTGTTTATTGTATTTATTGACTGTTCCATTCTAGTTGGTTTATTTCTGATGCGTGATGGCCTAGCCCGCACTCGGGGCCCAGGCACAAGCAATTTTATTAAAACAGTGACACACACACACAATACAATCCCTCCTGGACTCTTGTAGCGCACACCATCCCCAGCTCACTAACACCAGTGGGAGGGAAGAGGAAATTCTTTCATTGCCAACCTGCTCACACCCACCTCTGACTTCAGCCCAGCCTCCACTAACTCCAGGGACAACAGCCGAGCCATGCCCCGAAAGCCAGTGCATCCAAACGCTGTCAAACAAGGGGCAGGGGGAGGGAATTCCAGAGGCAAGGATTCTTTACTGCGCATGTCCTTGAGATGCACAGGTGGGGGGAATTTGCCATCCGTGCATCTGGCCACCATCTCCCCGGATCTCTGGACCGTTCTAACACAGCCTGCAAGGTGCCCAGCTGAGCAGTGGCGGTGGGTGAGCCCCGTCAGCAGAGGAAGCGTCTAGAGTAAGGGAGAGGAGGATATTTACTTATTGTCCTGAAGCCATTGTTCTCGGGGTTTTATCATCACGACTTCTCTACACTGCAAATATACTTGGGGTGGGGGGTCCAGAACTGAACAATAATAATAATACACCTCTACCTCGATATAACGCTGTCCTCGGGAGCCAAAAAATCTTACCGCGTTATAGGTGAAACCGTGTTATTTCGAACTTGCTTTGATCTGCCGGAGTGCACAGCCCCCCTGCTTTACCGCGTTATATCTGAATTCGTGTTATATCAGGTTGCGTTATATCGGGGTAGAGGTGTAATAATAAAATACTGCAACTAAGTAGCAGCCCATCAAAGAACTTATTGCTAATGTCTATGTTCAGAAGTACGGCGCTGCTGTGTTAATAAATGCCAGTGTAGTAGGGCCAGCCAACCAGTCCTAAGGACAGCTGCGGGTGGCCATGCCAAGGGGATTTTAAGTGAATCCAGGACTATTTGGAAACAAATCTGGTTTCCACCCACACCATCCAGTACAAGTATCTGACAAACCTGTCAGGGATGGTTCAGGTACACTCAGCCCTGCCCCAGTGCTGAGGGATGGACTAGATGCCTCACACCGTCCCTTCCAGCCCTACATTTCTAGGATTTGTTGACTCTAAGTTAGAGCAGCCTTCTGGCTGCTCTAATGTGTGACACTGTCAGCAGCTCCAAAGAGCTGTGGTAGGATCCAGGGATCAGCCATGCTGCCGTTCTCGAGCCACACTCCCTAAGCAAGGGGTAAGCTATCCCCAGGGCAACTTTCACTGGTGAAGCAGCATACGACTGCCGTGAGTTAACCAGAAGCTACAGGCCACAGCCTGGGCTAAGGTCAAAGGTTATAGGACAGCCGTGTGTGTGCAAGGGTGCACGTGAGTGAGTGTGTGTAAAATGTGCAGGGTTGGTAGCCACAAAGAGACCGTTAACAATCCTGTGTCCTTTAGTTCTATGATAAAATTCTTTGTAATGTCCTACCAAGCCGGCAATTCTTGGCCACCTTGTTACTGCTTCTGCAGCATTCAGTGTTGGAGCTCACAGCTCGTAACTGACCGGAGATGAGCTGTGCACTACACGGTGAACTAGCCCCAAATAGCAACAGGGAAAGCTCAGCTCTAGTCTTTTTATGACAGCAAAACTCCCTCCCTGACTGTAGCCCAGTGCCTGTGCCACTGTTACTAGCTTTGTTCCTTAAAGCAGACAACTGGCGCTTGAGGATGGACAGACAAGCAGACACAGAAGAGCAAGTGTGGAATTTTCAGAGGTGCTCAGCATTGGCCTAGCTCTGCTCCCGCTGTAGACAATGGGAGGGCAATTGAATTTTCTCTATTATAGAAAATGAAACATGGGTGATACTTAAATACATGGCAAAAAGGCTTCACTCCAAACACCACTCTGCAAGCATTGCAGAGGATTCCACTTAAAGTTCATTCCCATGATGCAGAAACACATCTGTCTCAGATTCAATGTTAGCTGTAAACACATTAAATTGGTCTTGCTAAAAATCTAGTGGGAGTCCTAATTCTGCATCAGCGAGTTATTTCCCCCCTTACATTCAGCATGCCCACTAGACATCCCTGCTAATTCCTGATAATAGATTTCTTTCTTAAGACGTTTGATTAAAAACAGAAGAGCAGTCATGATTTAAATGGACTTTAAGAGCAAACCATGTGTTGATACACAGGACTTTTACATCTGGAGTGTCACAGATTAATCAAACTGCTGGAAAGTGCAGTAACAAGACAGCTGTCACAGCAGTCCTGAGTAGATCTCCTAATTAATTCCTAGCGGAAAACAGGGCAAACAAATGAACATCCAGCCATCACACCTAACCTGGAAAAGAACCCAAAGAATGATATTTATTTACTTAGATGTAAAAAGACAAGAAATACGTATCTATTTCACACTCTGGATGTTGCTAACAATTATTTGTAATCACAAGAGGAACTGGATGCAATCCAGCTGGGTGACAATGTGGTCCAGTGCTATTAAATCAATAGGACTGTTCCCTGTGCATAAAGGTAAGTATGTGCATAAGCTTTTGGAGGAAAACGCAGCAATAGCTGAAGCGTTAAATGCCTTTTTTGTTTCAAATTTCACAGAAAGGTTAGCAGTGATCGGATGACTAAGATAGTGAACATCAGTGTAAATGGGGTAGGATTTGAAGCTAAAATAGGAAAAGAACATGTTAAGAATTACTTAGACAAATCATCAGGGCCTGATGAAATACCTTCTAGAATATTTAAGGAACCAGCCGAACAGATCCATGAGCCATTAGGGATTATCTTTGAGAACTCGTGGAGGACAGGAGAGATCCCAGAGGACTGGAAAAGGGCAAATATAATACCTGTCTAAGGACAACCCAGGGAATTATAGACCAGTCATCTTAACTTTGGTGCCCAGAAAGATAATGGAGCAAATCAAACAATCAATTTGTCAGCACTTAGAAGAAAATAAGGTAATAAGTAACAATCAACATGGACAAATCATGTCAAATCAACCTAATATCCTTCTTTGACAGGCTACCAAGCTTTGTGGGTGGGGGGAAGCAGTAGATGCGCTATAGCTTGACTTTAGGAAGCCTTTTGATATTGTCTCACATGACCTTCTCATAAACAAACTAGGGAACTATAGCCTAGACCTAGATGAACCTTCGATAAGGTAGGTGCACAACTGGCTAAAAAAACACACTCAGAGAGTAGTTATCAATGGTTCACAATCAGATTGGAAGGGCGTGTTGAGTAGGGTCCTGCTGGGATTTGCCTTGGGTCCAGTTCTGTTCCATATCTTCATCAATTACCTGGATAATGGCACAGAGAGCACTCTTATAACATTTGCAGATAACATCAAGCTGGGAGGATAGGATTAAAATTCAAAATGAAGCTGCAAACTGGATAAATGGTCTGAATTAAATAGGATGAAATTTAGTGAGGACAAATGCAAAGTATTACACTTAAGAAGACATAATCAGTTGCACACATACAAAATGGACAATGACTGCCTAGGAAGGAGTCCTGCGGAAAGGGATCTGGGGGTCATAGTGGATCACAAACTAAATATGAATCAACAGCGTAACGCTGTTGCAAAGAAAGCAAACACCATTCTGGGATGTATTAGCAGGAATGTTGTAAGCAAGACACAAAAAGTAATTCTTCTGCTCTACTCTGCTCTGATTGGGCCGCAACTGGAGTATTGTGTCCAGTTCTGAGCGCCACATTTCAGGAAAGATGTGGACAAATTGGAGAAAGTCCAAAGGAGAGCAACAAAAATGAAGAAAGGTCTAGAAAACATGATCTACAAGGAAAGATTGAAAAAAATGGGTTTGTTTAGTCTGGAGAAGAGAAGAGAGATGGCAGGGGCGGTGGGAGAATGATAACAGTCTTCAAGTATGTAAAAGATTGTTATAAAGAGGAGGGTGATAAATTGTTCTTAACAACTGAGGACAGGACAAAAGTAATGGGCTTAAATTGCAGCAAGGGCGGTTTAGGTTGGACATTAGGAAAAACTTCCTGTCAGGGTGGTTAAGTAGTGAAACAAATTACCTAGGGAGGTTGTGAAATCTCCATCACTGGAAGATTTTAACAGCAGGCTAGACAAACACCTCTCAGGGCTGGTCTAGATAATACTTAGGGAATGTCTATGCATAAGCCACTACAGTGGCCCAGCCGCACTGCTGTAGCACGTCAGTGAAGACACTCCCTTTACCGATAGGAGAGATTCTCCACCTCCCCGAGAGGTGGTAGTCAGGTTGGCGGGAGATTTCGCTCTAGCACTGTCTGCCCTGGGGGTTAGGCTGGTTTAACAGTGTCGCTCGGGGTGTGGATTTCACTCCTCCTAGCTCACCTGCAGGGCCTGACCTGGCAGGTGTTCTCAGAACACACTTGTGTGGCTGCAGCCCTTAGTTCTTTTGCTCAAGCAGCAGAGGCTTGTGCTTTTAATGCTGTAGATCCCAGCTTCAAATCCCGCATCCCTAATCTTACATTTGTGTTTTAGGCTGCTTGGGCATTTCACTAGCACCCATGCTTAGAACCTAAGGCAGACCTACTCAGCGCCAGTGTTACCGCGAGCTGTGGCGCTCGCCCAGGCGTATGGAGGAGCGAGATTCAAATTCAGCAGTTCGTTTTCCATCACAGAGTCTGTGCTAGCCGATAAGTTACAGACGTGACATGGCACCGACCACCATCACAGACTGCACTCTTCCCCGCCTTCTAAAAACCACACGCATTTCCCTCCTACTGTAACCAACAGTTACTGGGGACCTGATCCCGAGCTCTCTGAAGTCAGTGCACAGACTCCACTGACTTCCGTGGGCTTTGGATCAGGCCCTAAAGCTCTTGCAAATATAGTTAGTGGGAAAACTAGCTCGCTTCAGGCTTAGTTATCGTTTGCGCTAGCTTACAGCTCATTAGAGCTAATTGCAGTGACTGGAGGAGCTGTGTCTACAGGAGTGCTTGGAAAGGCTGGGGCACAAGGCAGAACTGGGCTGAGGATATCCAACTGTGAGCAGCCGCAAACTAGCTGAAAGACTGTCCACTTCAATTACCTCCACCACAGAGCTATTCTTTTACTGCACTATGCTTGTCCGATTACCTTATTTTATTATTTTTGATCACTCCTCCAAAATGTGCTAATTAAACAGAAATCATCAAGTCAATTAGAGAAACTCTCATTAAAGCAAAAAAAGAAAGAGAGAAAACAAGCAGGAGAGATATGGCTGTGAGGCTCCCAGCCACATACAATAGCTGCCAAATTCATTAAATCAACATCCTAGGAAGAAGCAATGTACATCTTCCCTTTGCAGATTCCTAAAATACAACTTTCTAAGCACCAGAGTCACATTTCTTCCATCTAAAGATAAAATAAAAACTAACCAATCATCTTGAGAATGTGGGAACCCACAGTAGCCAGGCCTGAATCTCAGAGCACCTTTTCCACCTGTGAGAGCCGAGATTTTCTTGTTTGTCCCAAAAAGGGCTTGATCCAAAGTGCATTGTAATCAATAGAAAGATTCCCATTGATTTCAGTGGGCTTTGAATCAAGCCCAAGACAGCACAGTCCTATTTCTTTTCACTGGTATTTTAAAGATCTTAGGCTAGTTTATTTATACCAATTGGGGACCTATAATTGGATAATGGATGGGCTTCAAAACCGTTAGACTCTTTCAGAGCATGAACCCAAGTCCATTGCAGTCTCTAGGAATTGATTGGAATGGACTTTGGTTCGGGCCCTTAGGTTTTCCTTACACTTACTTGTGTTGTTATTTTAATATAACAACTCAGCAATGGATGGCTGAGAAGTTTAACTGGTAACAGAGCCTGTCAGCCTGAGGTCTCTGCTCTGAACTGGTCTCCACTGAAAGGCTGTGCAGTGGTCCAGGTGAAATGAGCGGCTAGGGGGGAGAACAAAGATGTGATGTGACTTTCCCGAGCTCACATCCCAGGTCAATGGCAGAGCCGGAGTTTCTTGGGTCCTACGGCAGGACCCAATCCCCTGGACCCCGAGATGGCATTGTGACAGACTGACAACGTCCTGCACTATCTTGGACACACCTTATGGACTAAGATAAACTTTACTGAACGAAGTTAAACCTGATGGAATGAGGTTTACTCCCTTTGGGGTCTAAGGTATTAACAATACTGTGGTATGTGTTGTTGAGGCATTGTATATATTTCTCTAGAAAGGTAAACAGGAGAACAGCAGGGCGTGATTAGGCAAATTCACGCAGGTTGCGACACCTCCGGAAAAACACTCCGCCCAGAGAGATCCACATATCCTGGTTCATATGGGATTCTCCAGGCACCAGCCAACAAAGAAAGGATTTTTGGATAAACAGCCTGGTTTTTAAACTGCCTTGGGGCTTCTTCCTGATCCAGCCCACAGCCTGGACCCTGGGTTGGAAGGACGGGGCCTATTGAAGCCCCATATGACTGGGAGCTTGTTCTGAGTTGAAGCTGTGATGAACTTGAAACCACAAGGAAACCCCGTGGGTGGGGACTGAAGGACTGCTCCTGCCAGAGCCCATAGGGGTGATCTCTGGCAAGCTTGTTAGCAGCTGTGTCGGTTCTTTGCTTGGGTTTAATGTGGTTTCTCGGTAACGCTTTTCACCCTAAACACGAAGTAGGCTGGCTTGGAAGAGCCGTGTGTCCCGTACACTATGTGTGTACTGGGAGCACCGTAGGTCGGTGCCGGGGCACTGCTGTTTGCACCCGGGAGCTGTTGTCTGAACAGCGCAGGATTTGCTGGGGGTCCGTTCAGCATCCTCCTCGCTAGCAGGCCGTTCGTCCGTCGTTTCCTGTTCCTGACAAACAAAACAAGAGAGTTCATTGTTGCTGCTGACTGTGAGTGATCACACATCTTCCTCCCCACACCAGTACAGCAACTTCGCTCTGTGGGCAGTCAGACTGTGAGCCATCTCTGAACAGAAAGCGGCAGGTGCGTGGGGCAGCCTGGAATACCCCAGTCAGAAGAGAGAGATGCGTATCTCCACCCAGGAAAGGCAACAGCTGGGCTGCTGGAAGCCTGAGGGGAAATACAGGTGCAGCTGCCCTGCACTGTGACAGATACAAGTAACTTCTGAGCTACCTTGTGATGTAACACAAGATACTTTGAGTACAGTTAAAGAGATATCGAATAGAGCGGGTTAAGAATTTATAAGGAATAATGTAGTCAGCAAATGTCACCTCTTTTTCTGTCTGTGGTCAAATATATTGGTTATTCACAATTATTTACCAGTTTATTCGCTGGTCTGTAGATTGTTCACGAGCAGTTCACATCTGAAATTTAAGATCTTCGTTTTGATTGGTCATAAAAGCTCACATGGCATGTTCATGCTCCCTGGCTGGATAAGCTTACCAGATTTCTTGTGAAAATACTCATGTTTACTCATTCAGAATTCAACAGTTGTTTAAAGTTTGCGGCATCTGTGACTATCTCTGCCATTGCATTCATTGGCTGGTATGTCTGCAGAAAGGAGACACTAAAAAGGCACAAAAAGAATCCATGTGAATTGGTTAAAAAATTCAAGCCAATATTCATGGTAGTGTTTTAACAGTATTCACCCATCTCAAGGGCTGAGTTTAACAGACCCTGTGTGGTCCAACTTGCTACAGTATCCCTGGTGTTCCTGTATGGCACGTTCACGTCACTTTATGCAGCCGAATTACTGCAGTGAGTGACATCGTGTGACAAGACCGCAGCTTGAAAGTTAATGTGTCTCATCACTGTCATTAAAAATGAGCTGGCTGCTGTGAAAACAATAGCTTAGTGACCAAACCAGCTGCTCACATGAGAGACCCAACGTCAATTCCAAACTATCCAAAAGTTGGTGAATTCAGCAAAAATGTCCCGGGGAGACTGATTTCCAGGCTGGTAGAAGAAGTGTTGCATTGGGGACACGTGGTTATTTTTCTGGTAGCCGAGTCACTGACTGAGAAGGCAGTTTTATGTTTTCTTTTTGACCAAAGAGTGTTTTGGGGAGTGTTTGTTCCTGGTGACTCCGCGTCGGAATCACTGGCTTCGATCATTCTTTGTCTCATTCAGATTGGCAACGCCCCGTCACACTGCAGCAGGTTATAAAGAGTTCAGGCCTTCCCTATTGCACTGTGACATGATCACAGGTCTGAACCGTTCACTGCCCCTGCCTGATACATACTGGACATACACTGCATGCACATTGGAAGTATTCATCTAATGACATTCAACAAAGTCAAGTAACCAGGTAATGGAAAATTAGGGGAAAACACCGTGTTGGGTTTTGCAATAACATTACCCTCCCCGTATGAATCAGACTGAACCTAAAATAAATGAGCAACGTCTAAGCTCTAAGTGATGGAGAACTTCTGGTGGTTTGGATGTTCACTTCGCATAAACCCTGAACCAACTGGATACGTCTCTGATGCTGATGAGGTCTCTTTTCTGCTGCCTTCTCTTCTTCTCTTTCTCCCCACTCCCAACCCAGCCACCCAACCACCTGTCTTTCTAGGTACTTACATAGGGTGACCAGATGTCCCGATTTTATAGGGACGGTCCTGATTTTTGGGTCTTTTTCTTATATAGGCTCCTTACCCCCAACCCCCGTCACGATTTTTCACACTTGCTGTCTGGTCACCCTATACTTACATTGCCTCATCACTGTAGCATCTGAGCATCTTTCCTGAAAGACCCCACTCTGCATCCCTCTGACCCCTCCGACTTCCTTTCTCAGCCTCCCATCTGGATGATATTCCACTGGTAGGGCAGGTCTCAAGTCCGACCCTTTCTCCAATGGACTCTGGCTGCCTGCTTCACCTCTATTCATATGTTGTGTGCCTCTAGGGGAAAGGTGACCCAGAATGCATTACCCCCTCAAGCAAGCCTGCAAAGTTTGAACAGCCAGCTGCCCTGTAGATAGTGTAAAGCATGTTGAGAGCCCAAGACCGATTTCACCCTCCATAACTACACTCTCCTTATTCAAACCTAGAAATGGTAGAGAACTCAGTGAGGTGTGCTCGAGTTCTTACATTTCCAAACCAGTTCATCCATCGCTAATCAGCAGGCAGAGTATTCTGAAACCGAACAGAATTATTTCTCCTTTCATTAGTCTCTCCGTTTGATATCTGTGTAACACACCATATGGTATTGATTTTTCAGAGGGATGACCCTACAAGACTACACTTGAAGTGAAAAAAGCTAACCTAATTAAAAACTGAAATAGACCCATAAGCATATAGGCTATTCTAGCTCTCTCGCGAATTCGCCCATACAGACCATGTCTTCTAAATGCAAAGTGATACTGGGATAAGAACAACACTTATTGTTTAATTGTCTTTAAAGGACTAAATGCCTCCAAGTAAGGGCAGCTTTGATATGTTTCCTTTTTGAATGTGAATGAAAAATGGCTTTGCTATTTGTAGGAGACTGAGGACAAGGACTCCTGGGTTTATCCTCGTCTCTGCCACAGACTTACTGTCTGGCCTTGGGGAGGTCTCTTAACCAACTGTGCCTCAGCTGACCCATCTATTGCATCACATCCCTTTCCCTGCGGCCCTTAAGCGTTCCATGGGGGCTGGGGAGTGTCTGAGCTCTGCCCTTTGCAGTTGACAGTGTCTAGGTCTAGCCATCAAACACCTTGGAGACTGGGGCTGGTCTGAGACACTCCATGGCAGCGGGAGTGGAGTTCACAATCTCTACAGCGCTACGTGTGGGGGCTCTGAGCGCCAGGGTCACCCCTGGAGGGCGCTTGCATACGATGTACAGAGGGGAGAGTGGTTGACGCTCACAGGTGCTGTGCAGGAAGGAGGAAGTGGGGGACACCATCAGAAGTGGGGTTCAGGGGAAAGCTGAGGGGGCTGGCAGCACACACCTGGAGGGGCTGCTTGGGAAGCTTCAAAACTCCCTAAAATCTTCTGAGCTCCATCCCAGTCCATGCAGAGTTTACAGCTTCTGCGGTAATCAGGACCTGGATTACAAGCCCCACAGACACTGGGGCAGGGGTCCAGCGATCAGCAGCTGCCTCAGTGCCAGTTCCGGTACAGCTCACAGTCTCTGCTGTGGTCCACCAGGGAAGTGCAAATTGTGCCTGGACAGAGCGTGCATTCTCCGTAGCTGAGCAGGAGGGTCCCTTGCAGGGGCTCTGCTGGGGAACTTGCAGGACACGACAGCAAAGGCTCCTTTGGAGGTGTTGTAAGTACTGCAGGGTCTGGGGAGGCTGTGGAACTTCTGGGAAATTACTGAATGGGATTCACAAGCTGCTCCCCCAGGGTGTCTCTTGCTCCAGCTCCCAGGCGAGCAGACTGGAGAGAGGCCCCTGGAGAGTTGACTCAAGGCCCATTGAAGCCAATAGAAAAACTCCCGTTGGCTCCAAATGGCTTTGGATCAGGCCCTTAATCTGTTTACGAGAGACAAGAAGCTGTCCGCCAAGACGTCATTATTCAGCTTCTACTCGGCTAATATTTTTACTCTGCAGCAAGTAGTTCTCTGCTCATCACTGAATTTCCATCTACAGAAACCCAGAGCGTGAGATGAATTGGGCCATCCAGTAACACTTGGCGTTCAGGTAGTGCCTTGCATCCAATGAGCTCAAGGACTTACCAACATTTTTATGGAGCCACCCTAGACTCTTCATAGTGCAGGTGGAATAGAGACTTCCATTGCAAGCCTGAGTCTGATGCTTCCTGTTCCATCAAAGCTATGCCAATCTGGCTGAAATTCCAGAGA
Source organism: Trachemys scripta elegans (assembly GCF_013100865.1). Lineage (NCBI taxonomy): Eukaryota > Metazoa > Chordata > Testudines > Emydidae > Trachemys > Trachemys scripta. Next base: position 2,304,056 of record NC_048300.1, on the reverse strand, counting down.
TATGAGTTTATGGCAGGATACAGTTTTTCTGCCTATTTTGAGGCAAATCAGATAAGCCATTAAAGAGATTCTCAAACAAAAAACGTAGGGCTCAATCCTCCGGGATTGTAAATCGGAGTCTGACCCTTACCGGAAAAGCCTGAAGGTTGAAAATGTGTTTCAATGGAGTCCAACTAACACCACAACAACAACTATTACACCTCTTTTTACAAAACTGCTACACCTCTTAGAGAAACCAAACTTCAGAATGCCTGAAATAAAAACTGAAGGGGCCCATTATGATAACTGGGCCTAACTCTTTACCTTCACTGTGAGCTCAACTGTAAAAAGTGTGTGAAAGTTCATAAGATATCACAATAACCTATCGTAACAATTGTTGCTGGGAAAAGGTACAAAAAGGAGACAGACTAAACTAGTCTAAACAAAAGGCCTCCTGATATAACTCAAGAACTGTGTTAAATTCATGCTTGGAAAACAAGAAAATGTGGGTCTGGAAATTAATGAACCAAAATTAGTGTGTCAGATATTAGGCCTAATTAGTGGATAAAATAATGAAGGGATGGGCTATTCCACCCTTTTGACCCTTAAGATCAATCCAGCAAACCCAGCCTGTTCCTTATTGCTGTGTCATCCTTCACCATTCACTCCCAGCCCAGCTCACACACCCTTCACTGAGCCCCCGGATTTCTATAATGGACATATGCTGATGGATGTATACTGTCATTTCATATGTCGCTTACTAACACCCCAAACTTGCAAAGACTTATGCACATGCCTAACTGTGAATGGTCACAAGAGGCCAAGTACACTACTCAAAGCATGTAAAGTTAAGCACGTGTGTCTTTGCAGGATCGGGGCCTAAATCTAAAGTAAAGATTTTGAAAGGAATGTGTTCTCAGGGTACAACCCTTTATGTCAGAGTCCGCTAACATCTGATGATGTAACATGTTGTTAGAGCAAGAGACTATTTTTATGAATCATTATGAATACTTTGTGGTGGGACAGAGTGACTTCGTTATCCACTGTACGTAGACCTGGTTGGAAAAAAGAACTATCACTTAATGAAAAAATGTTGATTTTCTTTTTAAAAAATCCAAAATTTCCAAATTTTCACATTTTCAAAATCCAAAGCATTTCAACCAGAACTGTAGATAGCCAAAAAAAATGGGGAAATCAGAGGGAAATGTGTCAAAATGTCATTGAACATTTTTTTTAAATCACCCAACTAGAATGTATTTCTAGGTGTAAGTATATGTAGTGCTTGCAACTTTGTATCTTTAACTGTACAAATTCTATGGTGTTGCAAGTAACGTATGTCAGGATTGTCTGTAGTGAGTAATAGTTTCGTATATGTTAGTATTATAGTGTATTGGAAATGGAACCCCTGAACAGGAAATCAGTTTTTAGCATCTCCTAGTCATTCGTTACGTCGGCTCAGGAACAGAAAGGCTTTGTAACGCCTCTGAATCATTTCTTGATTTTGTCCTTGTGTGATTCCAGTTCTCGGTGGTTAATTTGATCAAGCCAGTTAGCCAGTAGTGTCATCAGCATGTAATCTTCCAAAGCTTCCTTCAATTGCTTCCAGAAAGCTAGTGCCTCTCTCACAATCCGCTGTGGTGCAAAATATGCGTGCTGTGTTTTGATCAATGTACTCCTCATACGCTGGGCAAAATCCGCTTATGTCATTGGATGCAAATGTAGAGAAGCAATCTTCTTGAGTGTTCCATTGAGTGGCATGGGGAAGCCAAGGTATCAATCCTCCTTTTTCTATCAACCAACCCAGGGGCTAATGGCAACTGTGGGAGAATGTTTGAACTCGCACAATACGCTTTAGGGCTGTTTTAGGTTTTACTCTTTTCCCAGTGAGGTTTAAGCAGAGGGCTGCCTACCTGAACTGTCTCTCAACTTAGGATGACTTCACCTGAGACGTTCTGCCATTTTTTCCATTGTATTTTCACCGTCTGAACAAATGACAAAGACCCCCATGTTCAATTTTCTCTTCCTTCCTGGATTGCATCCTCAACCACTGGACATGATATTCTGCAGCCTCTTTTTCAGATGCAGAAATAATAGCATTAAGTGTGCATGTGCTTTTCCCTTTGTGGATGTTGGTAGCCATTATCAGGGCATTTCTCATGTTCAACCAACCATCTTGCATTAATGTCAATCCTGATTCATTTAGTTCTTCCTTTAATGTTTCCTCTGTTTCTTCACTTGCAGTATCTAATGGTGGGACCCATGACTTTAAATTTGTCTGGAGGAGCATATCCAGGGCAAAGGGCTTCTCAATTATTTCTTCAGACAGTTCATTTTTTCCTACACTGAAGTCCACATATTTAGTGTAAAAGAAGGTTGCAACTTTCCTATCAAGCTCAAGTCTTTGCTTTGGCTACTACTTTTATGGGATAATCGCCAGCTGATCTTTGCCATTTTTGGTTGCTGAAAATGAACAGAGTTGAATGGTGCTGAAGTGGAAGAGCAGCTAGAAGACCTGGGATGGGAACTTAAATTATTAGCACCATGATGATGCTGTTGCTGCTATTGCTGATGGTGATGATGACATAGAAAATGTTTCATGTTCAGATCATCAGATCCATCAGTGTTCCGCTCTTTCACTTCAGCAAAGTTCCGTTCAGTGACACGTGATTTTGAAGAATCTGAAGAAACAGATTTTCTCTACATTCGGAGATGAGCACAGATCCTTTCTGTCTCCATTTTACTTTAGAAGAATTATCTATTTTCTTTATTTCAGTCCACTCGGTTGCTTGTTTCTTACCTCTTCCTTTAACGTTAGGCACGTTGAGTCAGATAAATTCCACCCCAGGTATTCGGTAATCATTAAACACCAATCACCCATTTGTAGTATTGGTCAGCAGCTTTCACATTCATCACAGTCAATATGGCAAACACACATCGAGAGAATCCAGTGCTTTGAAAACTGAGAAATAAATGAGCTAGCCACGTACATAGCCACCATGTTATCAGATGCTCTGGCCAACTTCCTAAAGCTTCTAGAGTCTAGCAAAGGAAGCCCTCCTAACAGTTCACTCCTCTACCTACTCTTCTCTCTTCAGCATCCAATGACAACTGACTCCACCCACTAGCCATCCATCCCCTCTCTCCAATCACCAGTGATTTCACCCATTCCCGTTCTCCTCTCAGCATCCCGATTTTCTATAACTTTCTAATTATTACCTCGCAGGCATAACAAGACACTTAATAGTTAATATGAACAGAGAAATTGAAAGAGCCAAAGAACACCATTGAAACCCCGTGGGTTGGGGATGGAGTTTCTGATAAACAGGCTGGGGAGGCCAGGGCAGAAGGGGGAGAGATGAGAACAGTGATCACAGAAAAATATCAGGGACTTACAATCCTCATCCTTGGAGTCTTCACTCAGGCAAAATGCCCACCTGCTGCCTGGAAGCTGTGTGTAACCCAGACTCCATAGCTACTGAGGTAAAAGATGGTAAGGAAGCATTTGTTCTTAACAGCCGCATTGCACTGGACTGCTCTGTGATGTCACTGTCTCAGGCCTCTCATGTCAGATCGTAAAAAAGGTCCTGACTGCACCGTCGGGGGGACAACGGTTATCCCTGTTCCTCTGGTGACTGACAGACAGTGCAGTCACACGGGGCCTGGGTTACCTCCGTTAGACCGGTGACACTCACACCTGAGTGGTTCAGGAGCCAAATTAGCGATCAGCATTACCCACAGCAGCATGGATTCATCGTTTCAGTTACTACAGTGCTAGCGATTCATATTTAAACAGTATGTCAGGGGAAATCTTTAGTTTTTATGTATTTATTATCCTCACAGCAAAATGACTGACCAAGTATTGTTATTTTATCAACTACAATTGGTTAATAACATAGTAAAAGCCTCCTGATTGGTTAACAGATGGGTTAATAATTAAATCTCACCAGGTTTTAATATCGTATGCTGTAAAGAGCTGCATTGAAGAGCCACTTGTGGGTCATGAGCCTCAGTCTGGGTACCCCTGCACTGGATGGTCGATAGCTCCACCTTACTCTAGTTGTCACGACCCACAGATCTTGGACCCAGGTCCACAGGGGCACTGGGAGCAACCACGCTCCAACCCTCTGCCTGGCAGCCTACTGGCTAGGACTTACCTGGACCGCACGAAGCCCAGCCTGTGATAGAGCTCCGCCCATGAGATATGATTGGCGGAGTCCCGGAGCAGGTGATTGGCCCGCTGGCCCTACTTAAGCCAACAGCAGGAACAGGACAACCGTGCTCCACCCTGCTCTGGACTGTGCGTCTTGTGCCTCCTGCCCCTGCTGCTTGGTTTCCTGGCCTCCTGACCCTTCTCGACTCCTGCATCTGACTTGTGCTTCCCAGGCTCCAGTCTATTTCCTGCCTCTGACCCCTGCTATCCTGGCTCTGGTTCCTGGCTCCTGTCTCAGGAGTGTGGGCTCCGACTCTGGCTACTAGGCCTGGCTGCCCATTATCTGGCTGTGACATAGTGCTGTGGAGAGTAACCACCCTTGGGTCATTTCAGAGAGTGTCCAGGAAAGGGCCGGAGAACTCCAGGGCCCTTCTCTCAATGGCAATGAATAATCCAATGAAGAATGTTTTTGCGTTGCCCAGAGTTGGGTATTAGTACACTGTGTGCATTCCCTTTCACAGAGAAACTGTGTTTTATACAAAACCACTACAGCATGAGTATAGCTCCACGGCTTGTAAGTCCTCAGGGACCGTTATAACCATCTAGCCTGACCTCCTGTGTAACACAGCCCAGAGAACTTCCCCTGTAATCCGGCATCGAGCCCATCACTTCTGCTTGAGCTACAGAATCTCTTTTAGACAGACATCCAGTCTTGGTCTAAAAACTCCACGTGATGAACGCACCATTTCCCTGTGTAAATTGTCCCGCAGGTTCACCACCCTCTCTTAGGAATTTGTACCTTGTATCTATACACAAGTATCGCTGCCCTTGACATATGAGCGCAGCGTCTCAAGAGTGGACTGGGGGCTATGAGGGTTACTTAGGTTTCTCCCTTCTAGGTGGCCGCCCACACCCCATTATTTCCTCCCTTTTTAAACGATCCCTTCTCTGTTTCTTTAACCCGCAAAGGAAGGTATAATGAGGAACCCTATGTCACCAGTGCAGTCATGGAGTGCTCATTTGTGCAGCAAAGAAAATGTTGATGTTGGGGGGAGGGGAAACACAAGAAGAGCACAAAGTATGTGCCGCATGCAGTGTGTCACAGACCGGGGTAATGCTAGGGAGGCACCCTCCAGATATAACGTGAGAAAGAAGGCAATTATCCAACCCTCCCCCAACGCACCAGGAGCAGTTCCAGGGGAAAGAATGGCTGAGCCCTGGTGGTAATGAGGTTTTTCCACATGGGTAGATGCATTGATCGATAACAAACAATACCAGGCATCGCTTCTGAGCAGAGTGTTTTTATTTCCCCCCCTGCAAAACAACAATTTCCCCCAAACTCTCTCATGCTAAGTAAGTGTCTGGGTGGTGGCAGAGCGCCAGGCCCTGAATTAGTATCAGCCTTTCTGTGACTACAGTTCACAAGCCTGTTTCTGCTACAGCTTCTTCATAGAGGTGTCCTCTAGAAAGTTCAGCTAGACCAGTGCTGCAGTGTTCCCTCACCCAGCAAAGCCCTATAAGTGAATGAACTACAGCAGCAGCACCGCGCCGAGATGGAATAGCGGCTAAGGCTCCCTCAGTCCCAGTGACGCAGCTGGGGTGGCATCAATGTCCCTCATCTTGCAGGTTGGCAGACCTGGGCTCTTCCCTGCCCACACAACACACCCAGTGATTTCACCTGAGGCCCAGGCTCTCCTCTGGTGTGACCGGCAGAGCTCCATTGAGCAGCTGACACCAGCTCAGGGGGCTGGATCCCAGAGCTCCAAAGCCTTGCTTCCTACATGAGCATTACCAGAGAGGTCAACTTTGGGCAGCCCAAGTCTGAGTCTGCCGAAGAAGGGCTCTCCCATGCTCTTCGCAGAAGGGCCCTGACCCTAGTAGCAAGCGAGTCCACAGGGTTTAATACATATGCCTCTGACAGCGTATTCGTCTATTTAATATTCACTTTATGGCCCAGATCTTCGGCTGGCACAGCCTTGCTGAAGTTAACAGAACATGCTTCACAATTGAAGTCAGAGAGCGGGATGCAGAAAGAAAGATGTTCCCATGTTTAAGGCAGTAGATGAATGGGGCTCAGGGGAGCTGGCTTTGCCACGGACTTCCCCAGTGACCTTGGGCAAGATGCTTACTCTCTCTGTACCTCTGCTTCCCACCTGCGAAATGAAGAGAATAGTGCTTCCCTTCCCTGTACTGAGGAGAAACTCATTGACAGCTATGAGGTGCTCAGACAGGAGCCGGATAAGAACTTAGATAGAATGTACACGAGGGTGGAAAAAGAACACTAGGTGACACGTTCTGGAGTCAGAATGTTTCTAACACAGAACAGCAGTTTTAATCATCATAAAATAATTTTTTAAAAATGATAACATCTTTTCACAACTAGCAAAAAGTGTATTGCAACAGACCTAGGAGCAACTGACGTTGTAATCTCCTCTGTCTCTAGTCAAAAAACAGCCAGGGACTGAGAACGCTTGTGCCTTTTATGTTTGCAGTGTTGTAGCTGTGCTGGTCCCAGGATATTAGCGAGATAAGGTGGGTGGAGTAATATCTCTTACTAGACCAATTTCTGTTGGAAAGAGAGACAAGCTTTCCAACTGCTGCAGGGCTGGGAAAGGTACGCTGAGTGTCACAGCTAAACAATACAAGGTGGAACAGATTGTGTAGCATAAGTATTGTGACAAAGTTCTGTCCTTGACTCCGGGGGTCCTGCATTTCCTGACAGATTTTGCTAACCTCAGAGGCTCACTGTGACCCTCCACGTAGCCCTTCTCTCTTTAGAGGCAAGGGTCACAGGCTACTGAGCCATTTTCGTCATAAGCCAGCAAGGGAGGTGAGGAGAAACAACCCTCCCTCACACAGTCTCTGTTGTCTCCCACTATCAGTGATTAATCAGGGAGGGGAGGGGGGGAGCCCAGGCCTGCCCTCTACTCCGGGCTCCAGCCCAGGAACCCTAAACTTAGCAGCTATGAAAGCTGACTTTTTGGAAATAGGGCATGTACAATTCCCTGGGCTACTTCCCCACAGCAGCCCCCACTCAATATCTTCTTCACAGTTACCTCAGGGCCTCCTTCCTTGCACCTGGTATAGATTCGTACTACTTCATTCCTCCAACAGCACAGCTCCCTCCTATAGCTCCTGACACCCACCCCAAACTGACTAACTGGGAGGCTTTTAACTAGTTCCAGCCAGTCCTTGATTGGTTTCAGGTGTCCCAATCAATCTAGCTATCTCCACTGCCTTCTAGAAGGATCTTAATTGGCCCCAGGTGTCTTGATTAACCTGCAGCAACTGCCATTTGGTTACCATGGTACCAGGGATTTGTTTAGCCTGGGGCTAACATACCTGTTCCTCACCACTTTACTGTAGCCATCTGGCCTTGCCCCATCACAGTAGTTAACACATATCTGCAGTCATAGGACAGAAGAGCGGGGTTAGCGGGTCACTGATTGTTGAAATAAACCATAAATCCAATGTCTTTATCAAGACCATGATTTTTAGTGTCCAACAAAATTATGAATTTAAGCTCTCAGACTCGTCTTTCAAAGGTTTTGTGCTGGTTGCCTTTCAGGACGAGGCCTGAGAGGTCAGTTAGGGAATGATCCTTTTGTGAAGATTGTTTGCCCATGGGTTACAGGGTGTTTTCTGTCTTTTATTATTTTTCTGTGTGAGTGAGTTCATTTGAGAGTGCAGTGATTGTCTGGTTTCACCCATATAGTTGTTACTGGGGCATTTAGAGCACTGGAAGAGGTACGCTACAAGTTGTGATAGGCAGGTGTAGGATCCATTGACCTTGAAAGGTGTGTTGAGGTCGGGGGTTGGGGGGGACTGATCATCATATGTCTGCGGGTTTTGCATCTGTTGTTCTGACAGGGCCTGGTGCTGCTTTGAGTTGGTGTGTGCTGATCTATAGGGAGCTTGTTTCTGATAATGAGCTTAATGAGGTTGAAGGGTTGTTTGAAGGCCAGGAGAGGGGGTTCAGGGATGATTTCTTTCAGGATGTGGTTCCAATCAAGTGTGGGTTGTAATTATTTAATGATACCCCATACGGGCTCCAGTGTGGGGTGATAGGTGACAAGTAGGGGTGTGTGGTCAGAGGGTTGTTTTTTTCCTGTATTGAAGCAGGTTCTCTCAGGGTATTTGGATGGTCCGTGCCATGATCTGCTTCTCTGGTGGAATGTCCTTGTTTGGTGAAGGTGGTTTTAAGTGTGTTAAGATGCATATCCTGGACTTTCTCCTTGGAGCATGTTCTGTGGTCCTTAAAGACCTGGAAGTAGATAACAGACTTCTTAGTGTGTTTGGGGTGGCTACTAGATCTGTGAAGATAAATGTGATGATCCATACCTTTCTTGTATATAGGTGTCTGTAGGGTTCCATTGTTGAAGCTAATCATGGTGACCAGGAAGTTGATGCTGGTGGAGGAGGTGGTTGTTGAAGTTCTGGTGGAAATCTATACGGGAGTGTAGGTCATCTGTCCAGAGGATGAAGTATCATCGAAGCATCTCAGGTATATCATTAGTTTTGTGGTGCGTTTGTCCAGAAATTCTTCCTCAGAGTGGCCCATGAAGAGGTTAGTGTATTGGGGAGCCATCCTAGTACCCTTGGCTGTTTGCGTGGTTGGACAAAGTGTTTGTTGTGGAATCTAAAGTTGTTCTGGGTGAGGATGAAATGGATGAGTCTGGCAATGTGTTTGGGGTGGAGAGATCTGAGGGTTGTCTATTGCCCTGTCCATGCTTGAGACAGGCAGTGATGCCGTCATTGGGAGGATGTTGGTGTGTAGGGAGGTGACATACAAGGTGGCCAGGGTGGTGGTCTGAGGGAGATCGTTAATGTCATGGGGTTTCTGGAGGAAGCCAGTTGTGACCTGGAGGCAGTCGGCCCTTTGTGTGGTGAGTGGTTTGAAGTTGGCTTCTAGGAGTCCTGACATTCCTTCAGTCAGTGCCATGGCCAGATACGATGGGTCTGCCTGGGCTCCCTCGCTTGTGTATCTTGGGAAGCACGTAGAAGATCCCTGGGATGGGTCATGGGGGATGAGCTTGTAGTGTTTCTCCTGGAGTTTGGGGAAGGATTTGGTGATATCCTTAAATTCCTGGGTGAATTGTAATGTGGGGTCTTCTGTGAGTTCTTCATAGTAGGTGGTATCAGAGAGTTGTCAGTTGCCTTCACTGACATAGTCATCATGGTTGAGAGCTAATCTGGCACCCCTTTTGTCTGCTGGTTTGATCACTCTGGTGGTTGGATTTTAGGGAGTGTATGGCTGTCCTCTCGGCGGTGGAGAGATTGCGGTGTATGAGATGTGTGTTAAGGATTTCACAGTCAGTTCTTTTCCTGAAGCAATCGATGTAACGTTCAAGTGTGTGGTTTGGCCGCCCCACAGTGGAAAAATCAGATGATTCTTTTTTCTTATGACTGTCGGTGGGGATGTGGTAATTGTGGGTGGTGTCATCATTGTTGTGAAACAATTCTTTGAGGAGGAGTCACAGAAAGAATTCTTCACATGTTAGTTCTGTGGTGGGGCAGAAGCTCAATCCCTTGGAGAGTGCAGATAATTCTGCTCCAGTTAGGGGTACTCTTGATAAATTGATGGTGTTGGGGTATAGTGCAGTGTCCATGTGAGGGGCCTAGCACCAGGGTTTCTCCCGGAGGTGGTGTTCTGTGAGACCTCTGTGCAACTGTTCCCATTGGGAAAGAAGGATTCAAAAATCCAGGTTTTCTTTGCATTGACCTAGAACATACTTTCCCAAAGAAGCTGAAAAGAGGAAAAGAAAACTCCTCAATACAGAACGATCATAGAAAGCCTACCAAAGGATGCCAACCATTCATACAAAATAGAGTCTGTTCTCAGATGAGTTACAGCAGCTGAAGATCTGGCCCATCTTTTCTAGTAACCTTGCCAAAGGGTATGACAGAGGTTTGGATATGAGCCATATAAGTCTCTGTCACATCAATTAGACATGCTCCAGGTGTCCTTAAAAACTCTGGGTCCATGAGCATGTCCTCCCAGCTCTTTTCCAGGGTCCCTGCATTTCCACACTCTGGAACCCTGTGGAAGTGGGGTATCCAGAATGCAGTTCTTTCCATGTTAATTACATGAAATCAGCCTGGCCATTTATGGATACTCGATCTGACAGCAGAGATTTTCCTGCATGTGTCATGAAGAATTGGCTATTTTAAATGGAATTCTAATATCCCGCCTGCATGATCCTTGCTGGGGTTTATACTCTCTCAGACCAGCTGTCATTTTGGTCATTGTAGACAGTGGCTGAGGAGTGTGAGCTGTTGCAGAACACTGCTACCCCAAGCCAGGGAGAGCAGGGGGCAAGTTCCCCCTCCTTCAACCCCCAGCCTGTAGGAGTAAATTCCTCTGTACTAGAAACTTGTACTCTAGGGCCCAATTCACCACTGGATAACTAGAGTCTTATACTGGTGGGACTCCACCAAAGTCAAGGCAGCTATTCCGATGTAAGGGGTAATTGGACCCTTAAGCTTGTCTGGGCAATGCATATGTAAGAGTAGCTCTGGGAAATTCTTGCTCCCCATTATTATCTGCGGGGATGAGCCATGTCATGGAGGTGCAGGAGGGTTGCTTTCTCAGGGTTCCATTGCTAGCGTTCTCAAGGTTAATCTCCTGCCCTTAGGCTCTGATCCAAAAGCCACTGAAGTCAATGGAAAGAGACTCATTAATTTCAGTTGGTTTGAGATCTAGTTTCTAACCAAGTGAGGTGTTATGTTCATGGCATACACACAGTGAACTTGGTAGAAACACAAAATACTCCTGTTGGAAGCTGCAGGGTAACACGACTATATTTCTTAGAATTCGGACTGATAACGCACAAGAACCCAAAACACACAGAGACAAAACAGGCTGCTCCCTAAACCAGCGAGCCACAGCTCAACACACATTGCTTTAGGCTGGCTCGTTGCAGACTGACTCCTGATAGACATCATTTTTTCCCTTAAACAGGTGCACACTCCACCCTTCAACACGTATTACTGTGAATACAGCCAGTCTGATTTTTCTTTCGAAATGTGTGCTGTTGTTGTTGTTTCAGGCTTTTTTGTCAAAACAGACATTTCTTATTTCAATTAAATTTTGGGGTTTTCAAATTTTGCATTTTTGGGCTTTCAACAAAATCCCAAAAACTTTGTAAGAAAAATGTTAATTAAAACTTTTGTTTGCATTGAAATTTTTCACAGGAACAAACCAAAAAGCTCTAATTTGGAGCCCGTATCCATCTAACCTTGTTATTTATTATTTGTGATACAGTAGCACCTGGGAGTCCTGGTCATGGACCAGAACCTTACTGTGCGAGGTGCTGTAGAAACAGAGCAGAAAGACCGTCCTTGCTCCAGAGAGCTTGCAGGCCTTTCGCCCAATGCCAATCTTCCGCCCTGACTGCAGATTATTCCTTCCGTAGAGATGGGAGGCAATTGCACTAAAAATGCACTGACTGTGACCCGTCTCATCATGGTTTCCTTCCTGCCTGCCTCTTTCCCAGCTCAAAGATGGGCAGAAAAGTATACTGCTGAAAATATAATTGAGCCGTTGCAAAAAACCCCAACCCCCCAACCCCCACAGCCATGTTTTTAAATAATAATAAAAAGCTTTAAGTATTTACTTTGACTGCTTGTTCTTACAGTTCGGGATCAGCCTGATTATTCAGGGATTCATTTTTATTTCTGAGTGTTATTTTTTTTTTCATTTAACAGCTGCACATTAATAAAAACTCCATTTATTGCAGGATTTGGTTGGGATTGCTATAATAAAATATAAGGATTTGTGCCAGCCACTAAAAGAACTCTCTGCAAAAGTAGTGTTTTGGAAGTGATTAGGAGCTCCCGAACATATTGTTTTGCAATGTAGCCTCATCACTGCTGAGTATGGTGACAGATGTCTTGTGTTAATGTTGAATGATTAAATGTCATCTCTGAAGCCACTCCCCATCTATGTGGCACTGGGCTGCTTCAGCCACACAATCTGTCTTCAATCTGTTCTTTTTGCTGAAAGCCTCTAGTGTCACTGATTGTCAAGAAACCCACATCACAGCCCAATCTGCGGGCTATGTCCTAAGGCCAGCCTATGTCCAAACAATACTTCCAATTAAGGGAAAGGCACCATCACTTTCACATGGAAAAAGCATCTGACAACATCTTTACATGGCTTTTAAAGCAGGGAGCGTGTTATACCTCTGTGAATAAGTGAAGTTGCAATGTCTGCAATGGATTTTATTAACCACCGTTTAGAAGCAGTATTACAGTCGAGCCTCAGCTCCCACACTGAGCTCAGGACCCATGGCACTAAGCACTGCACGAACACTCACCCCGGGCATGTCCACACTGCAACCAGAGCACTGGAATGGGTTCCCTAGGGAGGTGGTGGAATCTCCTTCCTTAGAGGTTTTTAAAGTCAGGCTTGACAAAGCCCTGGCTGGATGATTTAGTTGGGAATTGGTCCTGCTTTGAGCAGGGGGTTGGACTAGATACCTCCTGAGGTCCCTTCCAACCCTGCTATTCTATGATTCTATGAGAGGTGTGACGGCAGCATGTGTGGACAGCCGGAGCGAGCTCTGATCTGGCCAGCCGCAGCAGCATGGGCTGCATAAGCCCACCTGGGTCCCTGGTATGTACTCAGCTGGTTAGCTTGTCCTACCACAGCTTCACTGCTATTGTTATTGGTGCTAGCTGAATCACAGCTAGCTGGGGGTGTGTATGCGTGCTGCACTCACACCTCTGACTGCAGTGTAGACACACCCATAGTAACAGACAGTCCCTCCCCCAACTGGTTTAGTGTCCAAACAGACAAAGTGACTTGCCTGAGATCACCCAGCATGTTGGTAGCAGAGCTGGGAATAAAATCCGCGTCTCTGGATTCATTGGACCATACCAATGGTTCTTGTCGATTCATTGTGTGGCAGACTCAGACCGGACGAATATAAGAGAGTGGTCCTTTTGAGCACCGGCACGTGGGCCTTTGGAATGAGCAGGATAGCCAAACAAAGGCTACTCCAGGCCAATTAAGACACCTGACGCCAATTAACTAGTTAAGGCCATTAGGCTAATGGAGACAGCTGGAACCAATCAAGGTCCCACTTATACTGCTTAAAAGCTCGCCTTCCAGTTCCCTCTGGGAAGCCCTGGTGAAAGGAGCTGGAGGAGAGGAAGCGTTGCTGAAGCCTGAGGTAAGGGTGCAGCTAGAAAAAGGGGATCACGGGGAAGTGGCCCAGGGAATCGAAGCAGCTCCAGTGGTGAAGGGGAAGCCACCAACAGCTGCTACCATTAGGGTGCCTGGGCTGGAACCCGGAGTAGAGGGTGGGCCCGGGTTCCCTCCCCCCCAATGCTCTACAGAGACCCCCTGGAGAGGGGAAGCAGGCTTCGGTCCAGGCAGGAGGCTGAACTGCCCCTACTAAGCTCAAAGGAGTAACGGAGACTGTGGGGTATCCCCCTCCTCACCTCCCATACTGGCCTGTGATGGAAGTAGCGCGGTAGGCTGTGGCCCTTGTCGCTACACTGAGAAAGGGAGGTCACATCGAGGGCCTTAGCGAGTTTCTGAGGCCATTGAATCCACCCGGATGCGTGGGACCCACCAACACAGGCTCGGAACTTTGTCACAATTGTTATTAGTGACACTCATTATGTCATTATGACTCAGTCGACTTTTAATGGTGCTTTTTGTGTAGCTGACAATTATTCAAACTGTGGCAATTTCTGTGAGACTTTCACATGGACATCCACATCCTGCCTTGCAACAAGGAGCAATAGTGTTGTAGCCACTTTTCTTTCGTCTCCACAAGTTTCCAGAAGGGCTCTTGCTTTGTACCTCAGGCTCCTTCATTTCCTGACATTCCCTGTCTTCATCCTCTTTCGCCCAGTCCAGACACTGGGGTTACACCACGTAAATCTGGAGCAACTCCACTCAAGCCAGTGGAATTCCTCTGGATTTGCACTGCTGTAGGGAGATCAGAACCTGGCCCCGTGCTACAGCTGGAATGCGTTAGCCACAGCTAGGTCAGCTGTTCACACCAGCATCCTGCTGTAAGTCACTTTCATGCATGGTTTGTCCTTATTTCTAGCAGAAGCTTTATAAAATAGTAATGTTCCTTTTACACCCACCCGCCCCTTCCTTTGCAGGCACAGCCCTCCCCTGCCCAGAACAGCTGTATTATCCAGAAGTATATGGTTCTCAGACCCATTATCTGCTTGGCATCTGTTGCAATGACCTATTCCAATGACAAGTCACACGCACAAGTACTTCTAGCACACACACACATATAAGACCATATGCAGCGCAGAGGACACATGAGTTGGTTTCCCCAGCGAGGGGTGCCGTGGCCAGGGGAGGGGAAGGTGGTTGGTGAAGATGTGACAGTTCACATGCTTTTGCGCATATCCATTCAATGCCTATAAATGAAGGAGGAATCATAATAGAGGGCACTTAAGTGAGTAGGATGCAGGCCACATTGTAGCAAGGGGTTTGCCAGTTAACATACTCTTCTATGAGCCTCCACCTGACACAGCATGACTCTTCCCCCGTGGGCACAGTGCCTTTGCCAGAACCCTTTTACCTTTCCCAGGCACACGCGTAATGGAAAGTAATGTCCCCTTCCCAGGGCCTTTACCCTCGCCCTGTGTTATAGAAACACGTCAACACAAGGCCTGGCCCTTACACAAAGCCTTGGGAAGTCATTGTCAGCCCAGAAGTTAAAACCACGGGAAAGTGCCTAATGGTGTCAAGAGGACGTACAATAGGCTGAAATTGACTTAGTTACATAGCCACTATTGTCACCGGTTAATCCATTGGCCCAACAGGTCAAGTAAAAGCAGGTTCCCCACTTGCTTTCACTTTTCCTGTGTACTAAATCACAAGCTGATAACGGGTTCCCATTAATTATTGATTTTTCAGATAATACTTGTTAAAGTAGAATTAACGCTATTGTTTCTGAACAAATACTGCCCAAACACTGTGTTTGGCGGGCTTGTAATCAGCTTTACCCACTTCTCTGCTAATCTGATTGAAACAGATTTCCGACCAAATCTTTTTTATTATTTTGTTGATATTAAAAGGTCACATATTTGTGCCTGCCCGAAACTTTAATTTAAGTTGCTGAGATCGATTTATCGTGTTGCGTTCGCAGATGAACAGCAAAGTCCCAATCGCCGCACTTTTAATTAAAAACTGAAAATGAAGAAGGGAGGGGAGAAAAGCAGTGCATCTCTAATGGAATTCCTGGGGTGATATTAGGTACTGTATTGCTGAATACATTTTAGCCTATTTTCCCAAGCCCTATATTATGAGTCTGTTCATCATAATGCCTTTTGACCCTCTGCATTTACTCCATCATAATTATCCTTTAATACTCTTATAAATGAACTTTTAGCTTATCTTCCATTAATTCTCAGAACAAGCAAAGCACCAACGTAACAAACAAAGCCATCTAAATAAAGTGTTTAACCCTTTTGGGGACTTTCTCTGATTATTCAAAAGAGGGACATATTTCGAAAAGGTCGGATGCTTACAAAGTTAGATGGCTTAACTACGCTCTCTACTCAGGAGGCTTATAAAGAGTGATGGAATTTCAGCCAACTCCAACCATGAATTCCTATGCTGAGAATTTTGTGCAGAAAAACTCAGGCAAATAAAAAATAAATACATAAAGAAATAAAAAGGGCTCCAAAATTCAATGTGAAGCGAATCTGGTATTTCTGTGGTTTTGTGAGCAGCAGCAGATCTGTAGAAAGATCAGATAAAGTGCCTCGCTAGGTAGAAAGAGAGGAAGGATGGTTCTCGATGAAGGCCTGGACGGCGATTTAGGAGAACTGGGTTTGATTCCCAGATCAGCCAGAGGCTTCTGCCGAGAGCTTGGATGTCACTTAGTCTCTCCAGGCCTCAGTCCCCATCTGTAAAATGGAGCTAGTGCTTCCTTTGTCTGTTTAGCGTGCAGGCCCTTTGGGACAAGGACTGTCTCTTACTACATGTCTATCCAGCACCTAGCACAATGGGATCCAGCTCTTGGCTGAGGCCATTGGGCAGACAGTTATACGAATAATAACTGGAAAGATTTATCCAGACAGGTGGGTGCGGTTACCCAGGATAGTTTCTGGTGGCGGACAAGGCTGCTGTCTCCCCTGAGCTCCCGGGCTGGGATGGGGCATAGCTTTGGGGATGATCAGTGCTTTTACAAGCAAGGACTCTTGGGGAAGGGGAGTCTCACCCGTCATAGCTCTTTGCCACCTGTCCAAGAGAAATAAGTGACGCCATCCAAGCAGCATCCATCTTCCTAAGTTTTGTATGCGAGCGTGCCACAGGCTGCTGAGAGATCCAGTCATGTGAGCACGGATGTTAGCCCCCCGTTCACTCCCATCAGTGCCACCACGGCTGGCTCTGTGCCATACGTTGATCATTCCCAGTCCAGGGTATTTAGTTCTTGTTTTCATTTTGATTTATAACCTATGCCAAAAGGCACTGCCTCTCCAGGGCTGCAGGCACCCTTGCCAAGTGGTAAAAGAAGAGTGGAGCCAAAACTCAAATTTGGAGAATCATTTCTGATTTTTTTTTTTTAGGTGAAACGATTCTCCAAACTTGATCCAAATTCACAAATTTCAGTGCCACAAAAATGCATTTTGCTGCAAGTTTACAATTCACAGAAAAAAATCCAACCAGCTCTACTCAGAGTCAACAAGACCATCTCAGTTTGAGTCAGGCTTTTCAATGAAGTGGAATGCAAGTTCCTTGCCCTCAGGGGTGCTTCATCCTGGAGGCTGTGGGAAGCAACTCAGACCCACTAGCCACTCCATTCCTCGAAGGGGTCACACTTCCAGGGCCGTGGAAACCCGGATTGAGCGGCAGCGAAGGGGAAAAAAAAGGGAAAACCCGATTGAGCGGCCACCGAAGTGCTGCTGAAGAGGAAGAGGGAGTAAAGGACCCGCCGCCGAAGTGCCACCGCAGACCCGGACGTGCCGTCCCAACAACAGATGGACTGTCGCCCCTTTCTATTGGCCGCCCCAGGCACCTCCTTCCTTCGCTGGTGCCTGGAGCCGGCCCTGCGGACTGCCCAAGATTTTGTGGATGCTACAGCAAAGGAAAAAGTTCTTTAGGCCTCCTACAGAGCAATGGGCTGTCTCGGAAGGTCTGAATGCCTTGGGGTGCTGATGTCTGGATTCAAAGCAGCTTTATTGCTGCCATTGTTCTAGTTTTCTTCTTATTATTAATGTTCTGTATGGTTTGTATTACAGGCTATACACCTGCAGCCGGCAAGAGACAGTCCCTGACCCAGAGAGCTTGCACTCTAAATAGACAGGACTGATAAAGGGAGCTTTATTTACCTCATTTTACAGGTGTGAAACTGAGGCACAGAGAGATTAAGACTCTATGTTAGAGCTGGGCCTTGAACCCAGAGCTCCCTAGGGCCCAGCCCGGGGCCTTAACCACAGGATCATCTTCACGCTGTGAAGGTTCAGATGTGGGCAAGAGGAACTGAACGCCCAATGAGACGTGCACATGCCCGTTTGGCCTGTGCAATCTAGACAGTCAGCCCTGGAGTCCAAGTGTCCCATGGGTAAATTTCCACATATGGAGCCAATAATTAATCAGACTGAGCAATTTAATTAATTTTTCCATCCGAAAGTGAAGTGCCAATGTCTGTTTTGAAGGTGAACATAGTTCAGGTGAATGATTCCTATTTTATATCAAAGAATTACTTCATAAGCCTGATTCGTATGTAACAAAAGGACTGCTCATTCAAGACGGTTTTGATCTTTCATTTTAATAGCCACTCCAACGAGGAGTACCATGTCACCTGTCAATGAGCGTCAGTCAGATTTTCATGGAAATTTGGTGACATTCAGTGAAAAGATATTAGTGCTCATAATGAGAAAATACCTAATTCTCCTAAAGAAGGTTTTATGTCCATAAGTGCGTCTACAATAACCTGGAAGAGTTAGATTATACCTAGTAATGCCCTACAGAGCTCTAAAGAAGATTAAACCAGGAGGTTTGTTATTAAAGGTGTACTGGTCATGATTCCAGCCCATCTCCAGTAAAAATGCCGAATAAATAAATAAATAAACGTAATAGCCTTGAGCTGGGCTGTAACTCAACTTGCCCAAATTGGAGCACTTTCCAATCTAAACAAGTTTTAATGAATGACAAATGTAACAGGCTCTCGCTCTTGTCCCTAACCCACCTTATTTTCTCTTTAATATTATTTGCCCTCACAAAATCCTGTTATGCTCTTTTCCATGATTTCGATAGCAAGCTGATGACTCTCTCAAAGCCACAGGGCCAGACCCTTAGCTGTTGCAAATAGCTCTGTTACGTTAACGGCGCTACCCGGACTTACACCAACAGAGGAGGTAGCCCCTGGTGGGTTTCACGTGGAACAGCCGCATAAAGATTGTTATTATTTAGCTTTAAGACGATGATATTTTTATTGTAAAGAAATCATCCTAAAAGCATTTTTCTCTATCCCATTTTTAAGAATCCAATCCTCCGTTTTAGCTTAGGGACAAACGATTTCCTGATTACCACCAACACAGACAAATTGAGAAATTTATATTTATTTCCTGATAGCATAATCCTAATTCCAGAGAATTTGCCATGTGAAATATATTCGGTATAATACCGAAGTGTTAATGGCACAGAATAAAATCACAAGATGGATTGAAATGTAGAGATTTTGGTGGGAAAAAAATGCAAAATTGCATAATAGAGCTACATAATCATCTGACAATAAGCAAGCTGTTCAGCCGATTATTATTTTTGTTGTGTGTCAGTAACAAAATAGTTACAAGTCTTCTGAAAACTGGTGCCACAACCAGGACTGAAGAGAGCTGGCCTTCATTAGGGAGGGTAGGAAACAGAAACCTTTCTACATGTCCTAGCCCTTCCTTTGCTCTGTCTGTTTCCTTTGCCCAAACCCTTGACATGTTTAGATTACAGGCAGGATGAGATACAGGAGAGACTCAGCTACTGTTTATTGGATTAGCTCCACTAAAGTCAATAGAGCAATGGTTACAAACTGGCAGTTAGGGAAATGTTGAGTGCTGACAAGGGAAGGTGAAGATATCAAAGAAAAACCTGTGGCCAACTGGGTTTAGGACAATAGAAGGAATTCTTTCAATATTTTAGCAATGGCAAAGGTCTGATACTAGATAAGGCTAGTAAAACTGTCATTCACAAAGCAGAAAAGGCAGAAGTATTCAATAAATAGTTCTGTTCTGTAATTGGAAAGATGTAGTAGTTGTATCTTACAATGATAAGGAAATACTTTCTATTCCATCAGCAACAAGGGAGGATAAACATTTAAATCAGCCGGACCAGATAACCTGCACCCAAGAGTAGTAAAAGAATTGGCCGAGGAGCTCTATGAACTATCTTTGTTGATTTTTAATAGATCCCGGAACACTGGGAAAGCTCCAGAGAACTGGGAGGAAAAAGTTTATGTGCCAATGCTTCGAAAGGGGAAACAGGATGAGCCAGTAAGCTATAGGTGGCTTGCCCCAACATTGATCCCAAGGAAAACCATGGCAAGGCTGATATGGGATGTAATCAATACAGAATTAAAGAATGGTAGCATAATGAATGCCAACCAATATGGTTTTATGGCAAATAGGTCTCGTCAAACAAACTTGATAGGATTTGTTGATGTGATTACAAGTTTGGCTGACAAAGGTAATTGTGCTGACATAATATACTTAGAATTCTGTAAGGAATTTGACTTGTTGCTGCATAACGTTCTGATAAATAAAATTAGTGCTATACAAAATCAGTGGAGCCCACATTAAATGAATTAAAAAGTGGATAAATGACAGATGTCAAAGTAACTGTCAATGGGAGCTCATTAGCACATAGTGTGTTTCCAGGGGGGTTTTCAGGAACCGGTTGTTGGCCCAGAACCAGTCAATATTTTTAGCAATGCTCTGGAAGAAAATATAAATTTGTGGCTGGTAACATTTTCAGACAACACAAAAACTGGTGGAGTAGTAAAGAATGATGGGGACAGGTCAGCTATACAGAACGACCTGGAGTGCTTGGTAAGGTGGACTCATTTAAGCTTATGTTTTAATACAGCCAAATGCAAGGTCCTACATCTAGGTACAAACAATGTAGGCCACCCAAGAAGGAAGATAGTCTTCTGGAATGTGTTGATGCTGAAAAGAAACTAACTACATAACTAAGGGAACATGAGCTCCCGGAGCGATGCTGTAGCTAAGAAGAGGAACGTGATTGTTGGATGTATAAACAAAGGAATATCAAGTAGGCATAGGGATGTGGTATTGCCTCTATATACAACATTACTGAGACCATTAGTGGAACACGATCAGTTTTGGGGTCCCCACCAAATTGAAAAGGATTCAGAAGGGGGCAAAGAGAACGATTTGAGGTCTGGAAAACCTGCCTTACGGTGAGAGTTGAAAAGCTGAGTTTCGTTAGTCTATCCAAGAGAAAGTTAAGAGGTGACTTGTTCCTGATCTACAAGCCCCTGTGTGGTGAAAAGCCGTAAGAACCTGCTGGTCTAGAACCTGGGGCTGAAGGGGCTCTGGTACCTCCCGAGTGCCCCGAGAGCTACAGACGAGGCAGCGATAGACAGAGACTGTGAAGCTAGGCTCAGTACCACCCTGCAGGGCCTGAATGGTGGCCCCGCACAGTCCACTGACTGGCCAATCCCAGTATATAAACCAGGAAGGCACAATGGGGAGCTGTCTGAGCCACACCACGGACTGCCTGCCTGTCTCTGCTCCAGAGCCTGCTGGCAATAGACCCTAGACTCCAGCTTCTGACGCTGGTATGTCCTTCTCTTCCCAATTCGATTGCTGTCTGCAACCTGGCGCCCAACCCCAATCTCCTTGTAACCTGACCCCGCTCGACTCTGACTCCTGCCGCCTGCAACTTGGTGCCCGACCCTGAGTTCCTGGCATTCTAACCCCCCCCCCCTTGTCTCCCAATTGCAACTTAGCAGCTGACCAGGGCACGCTGGCCACCCGTGGCCCAGCTCTGACAAACATTTCTGATAGTAGCCAGCTCTTTAATTATGCTGAAAAAGGGCACAGTGAGAGCCCAAACTGGACACATTCAGATTAGAAATAAGAATCCGTTTTTAACAGTGAGGACGACTTACCTAGAGATGCAGTAAACTTAAAATGGAGACTGTACGTGTGTCTTTCTAAATGATATGCTAGAGCTCAAACCGAAATTATGGGCTTACTGCAGAAATTCCTGGGTGACGTTCATGGCCTGGACGGCGTGTTATCCTAGCTAGTTTTGCAGCAAGTGCTAGCATAGACATTTGCTGCAGAATTGTAATTTTGGCCAAGACTTAGCTCTACCCCAAACTGCAGCCCACACATCCAGTTGTCCCATCACACCTCTACTGCTAACCTCCAGGTCAGCATTGTTCTCTACTTATTGGCTGGTCAAACCATGTCAGAAAGGAGAGGAGGAGCAGATTGTGATGCTCTGTGCAATCTGTTCTGAGTGACAGCTCCTGTGGGCATCGGGGGTGAGTACCACCACTTTCCTTTTCCCATTTGAGAAGCAGCCTAGCAGAGCCCAGCAAGACATCTGAACCCCAACAAGAGAGAGGTCCGCGCAAGGAGCCTTCCAGGATATTGACGGTGCTAGTCTGAGCATCAACACAGCCGGTTGTGAGTGTTGTCTCATTTGGGCATGGAAGTGGGGAGAGGTTGGTTGTGGGCGGAGGTTGGAGGAGGAGTACTACGACTTTGTATTTCCTACTTCTGTCCTGGACCGTGTCCTACTGAGTCCTGAAATCCGCATGTGTAAAAGCTGATGGTGCATCACTTGATTCTCCATTTCTGAGCTTCTTCAGACGAGGATCTTTGGTCACTTTGGAGGGTGGATGTAAAGCACCTGGATGCACTTCGCATTTCTGGAAAGAAACAGGTGAGAGCTGGAAAGGGGTCCGTGAAGAAATATTTGTGAACAAGAAGAAGAAAGTTGTTTTAATAGACACACCAGTCCCACGCCTGAGCACTCCTTACACTCCGCAATGGAATGGCCAAAAGGTTTCCTGTTTCCTTGGGAGCCTCTTTAAATTCTTAGCCTCCCTGAATGAAGTGCACAAACCACGGCATGTAAGTTAAGGGCCTGATCCTGAAAAAACGTATGCACGTGTTTAACTTTCCTCATGACCAGCAGTTCTCAGTGTGTCTTTAGACTGGATGAGCATGCTCAGTTCCGTCAAGTGAAGCCCATGCATAAGTCTTTGCAGGATTGGCCCTGACCAATGTAAGCGCTTCAGGGCAGAGCCTGATTGTTACAATATGGCTGTGCAGTGCCTATCACCATGGGGCACAAAATGGTTGAAGCATCTAGTTGCTATTGTCATAAATAAAGAATGATAATAGATGGCAAAGGTTGTCCAGATTTTACAATTTTGATTAAATTTTGAAAATTGGGAATGGAAATCAGAAAAAAAAAAATTTTTTTTCAAAATCCCCTCCCCCATTTCACAACCAGATGTTATAACAATAATTAATAATCTCTTATGCTCGATTGCTAATATGACCTGTAAATCAGCATATGTCTGATTTTCAGAAGGGGACAGCACCCGTAACTTCAGTTAAAATCCACCAGAACTGCAAGTGCTCAGCACCTCTGAAAATCAGGCTCTAGGTGTCCATCCAACTAGTCTAGTGTTTCTGTCTCTCTTCTGGTGATAAAGATGAGGTACTATCAAAGATCCAGATGTTAAAGGAAGAGGGGCTGGAGCAAATTAACACATTTCCAAGCCAAACGTCCCAGGCCCGGATGGTGGACACCTAAGAGTTCTGAAAGAACTTCTGAGGGAAGTGGCTGAGCTCTCATTGAAATCAGTAGACAATTGAAGGACTAGCAAATTGTATCTCTATTTTAAAAAAGCATTAGGGATGTGCTGGAGAATTACAGACCCAGACATTTTATGTCTATGCCTGGTAAGTTAGTTGAAATTCTCATTGAGAATTGAATTGTAAAACATCTAGAAGAGGATGATATGCTAGGGACTGACCAGCACGGTCATGCAAAATCAGTAACAGGGAGAAAACTTGCCAGCTGGGGCCTTTTCCTTCTGAGTTCTCGGATTGTAGCAACAAAAGCCAAGACACTCAGAGTTACGCACCTAAATCCCTATTTAGACACCTAACTATGTGGCGAGATCTTCAGAGGCGTGGAGAACTCTGGCCACTTATTTACATGTTTTATGATCCGTTTAGATGCCTAACTCCAAGTTTGAACTTTCTGGCCAGAGCCTTTCGCTATTATTTTTCCTGGTTGGTATTGACTCATTACCAGTCAGCTGCATGCTCTATTTTCAATGAGACGAGCTACACGCAGTGTAAAAAATGGGCCATATTCCCTCCTGGGGGGCATGTTTACACGGCAATCCGAGGTGTGATTATTGCCGCTTGGGGAGACATGCCCACGCTAGCCTGGGTAAATGTAGAAGAGGCAGCACGAGCTTCAGCAGCCCAAGCAGGTACTCAAGTGTCTGGGTGGCTGCACTGAAGCCTGCACCACTGCATCTAGGCTTCACCTGTGTGAGCTGCAAGCACACCTTCAGTTGCCCTGTCGACACTTCCCGTTACACTAGTTTTACTCCATGGACGTCAGTGGACCTACAGAAGCATAAAACTGGTGTAAGCAAGTGAAGAATCAGGCGGAAGAGGTTTTGACTGGCAATTGGATGTCAGGGATTGGGAAGCATGACACTCTCGGCTCCATCAGTTGTTCCAGCCATGGAAGTCCTGTTGAAATTAATGAGCGTTTTCGAGTGCAGTTCAGTTACGGGATGGGGGCCACGTTACAGAGCATGCAGTAGATAGACACCACTAATAGAGAATTAACTAGCAGCTGTGAGACCGTCCTTCTCTCTAGAAAAATCTTGTTACTAACTGAGCAAAAACCCTCAAACAACATGTGTCACCATTATTCCAGCCTCCATTGGGAGACTTAGAAACCCAAACAGCTTTGAGGAGCATTCTTCTACCCAGTCTCTGTATATTTCCATTTCCTCTTCTCCAAGGAGGTAACGACATGTTTGGAAGAATGAGCCCAGACACGTTACCCTATTTATTCATGGGGCTTCCTTAATAATAATAATTAAAAATAAAGCCACTTGGGGAGTAATGTAACTAATTCATGCATGGATTTGCAAACTGGCAATTTGCAAATTAATTACCCCCAAACAATATGCTCTGCAGACAGGTTGTCCGTCCATGGAGACGGCATCTCTTGTGCAGCGGCTGCCTGATAATGGGCAGTTGAAATGCTTTCTGGCCAGACAATAGGCTTGCTCAAGTGTGCAACTATTTAGGAGGGAAGCTGTCACGCCCACCCCGGGTGGCAAAGGTTTGTTCTGCCTGTGTCCAGCTGCTACGGGCTGTCATGAGAATACAGCAGCCATGTGCATGGAACAAAGCAGTTTTGCCTTATTGCCCCTCACGGCCTGGAAGGACGCAGAACTATCAACAACATATGGGCCTTGGGGATTCCACTCATTTAACAAACATTATATGCCCCATAACAAAACAACAATATTTTGGTGCTTAGATCAACCAAGAAACTAAATTAAATTCCCTAGACGGCGAGGGCCAGGATGCTAATTGGCTTGGCTCATGGATTTTCTATGCGGCGCCCCAAGAAACAGATTGGCCCATTTTTCAGGCGACTGATCGTTAATTGGAGTAATGAATAGAAGGCTGGAGGGGGCTGATCACTCCGGCTTGGTAAATTCAGACTCACGTTATTCATGAGCACAATCTAGAGATGAAGAGGTGTTCCGGGAGCGGGGCAGCCTAGTCCATGCCAGTTGCACACCAAACCCCGGTTTTCGTTTGCAAGGGAAGGCTGGCTGTTTTCCCTGCCCCCTGGGCTGTGATGTTCTTTGAAAGAAGAACTAAACTCCTATAAAGGGTGCTGAATGCATTGTGCTCACAAAGGCAGTAAATGTACTTTCACCACCAAGGCATCTGGAGATTTGAAGTTCAGGCCTATGGGTCCCCAATACGGATAGCCCCCTCTGAGGCCTTGGGAAAGTCATGTAAGCCCAGATCCTCAAAGATATGTAGGATCATGGAGGATAGGTCCATTAATGGCTATTAGCCAGGATAGGCAGGGATGGTGTCCCTAGCCTCTGTTTGCCAGAAGCTGGGAATAAGCGACAGGGGATGGATCACTTGATGGTTCCCTGTTCTGTTCATTCCCCCTGAATCACCTGGCATTGGCCACTGTTGGAAGGCAGGAAATGAATGATAAAGTCAGTTTCTTGCGTTATATACTTGGATATTAAGTTCAATTTCACATTGCCCCAGAATTGTCTTTCCAGTGTGCTTCCGATTAATGTCTTGCTAACTCACAACTTCCAGGGTGCAGCTGTCAGGGAGAAGCTAGAGGTTTTGACAGATAGGATGGGACAGTTGGGGCTCTGGGCACCAGGAAAGCATGGGAAGCAGTTTGGGATTTTGGCATCCAGTGGGCGAAACTTCTAGCACAGATGAGGGCATGCTGGACCTTCGGTCTGACCCAGTTCTTATGTTCTCCTAACTCCCATAGCTGGCACCTCTGGGGATGCCGTGACACCCAAGGAACCTAAATACCTTTGAAGATCTGGGCCTCAGGGTCCAATTCTGCCACCTTTACTCCCCCTGAGTTGTGCTTTATTCCTAGAATCACCCCACTGATTTCAGCAGAGCTACTTGAAGAAGAAACTACCACTCGGCTTGCATGAGGTTGGCCTTTGGCCTTTCTCAATTTCCCCCCACCTATTCTCATAACATTTAGCTACCATGTGGGGTGCCCTGGGATTTAATTGGTTACAGCCAGATTCTGGTACCTTGGCACCTGCCGGTTGGTACCTGGCACAGGGTAGCTGGTGCCTATGAGTAGAGCAGGCCCAGCACCCCTGTGTCAGAGCAGGGGGCCCAGCTGAGCTTATGAAAGGGGGCCTACACCGGGGGGGCCTATAAAGATCTGTCAGAGGAGCGATTGGGGGCAGGCTGTGCCTGGGGAGAGCAGCCAGACGCTGTGGTAGATCCCTGGAGCAAGGGGCCAGCGTTGCAGAAAGGGAGCCGATCTGGCTGGGATAGGGCAGCTGCAGAGGAGTTGATCAGCAGGGCTGGCGGGTGGAAGGCACTGAGAGGGGACGGGGAGGCGCTGATCTGTGGGGATGATGGTGGGGGCCGAACACCCACTGTTTTTTTCCAGAGTCGGCGCCTATGCCCACAGACACACCACAGAGCACACTGAGGCACCTCAGGCCATTTCCCAAAGCTGTGTAAAAAGTCACCAAGCAAACTCACAAACGTCCCGCTGGGCCAGTGAATGCGTGGGGGGCGTTACACACACCACCCACAATTCAGTGTAAACGTTCCCTAGGGGCCTATGTTTCTGCCACTGGGCATGCACCCGGCTGCCTCCCCCCAGGTGCTTGGACATCTATCTCAGCAGCTAAGCCACAGCGTGAGCCACAGACCGGGGGAAGACGAGTGTTTGTCCGGCTGTGGAGCACAAGCAGAGCTGGGTACCTAACTCTGTGAGAGTGGTGGGAAGATGCAGCCCTCTGGTCAGCCTCTCTCCTTGGCTGGCTTAGGCAGCTCCCCGCTCAGCGTGCTGGCTTTTGTGGGCGGCATGCTAAGGCGCCTCTCTCTCCTCGTTCCTTGCACAGGCTCAGGGAATCCAGCGATTTCCCAGGCGTTTAGACGTTCCATGCTGCGGTGCCTAAGTCCCTTTGCCGAGCTGGGCCGAGGTGACTTGCCCATGGTCACACGGGAAGTGTGGAAACAGTGGTGAAAGCTCTTGCTGCACTACACTGATGGAGCATTAGCTGAATGGACTAGCATTCCGGTGTATTCTATTCATCAAGAGTTGTTCCAGGACACCACTGGCCAGCCAGCCATCTGCATTTTCTGTTTTGCAAGGCATCAAGGGGCTTGAAAAGTATCTGAAGCACTAAGTATCATCCATGAATCAAATAATCATGCCATTCACTGTCTCCCAGACAGACCAATTCACTTACGTACCCTTCTCATCACCGCCATTGCAAGACTCTGCAACTATTACTGATCTACACAGACATCCGCATGATAGGCAGGGCAAGCGTGGATCATTGTTGGTGAGCTGGCTCTACCATGAACCCCTCCACCAGAAGCCAGGCCCTTCAGAGACAGGGGGGTGGGGCTCTCAGGGGTGAGGAGAAACCCTCGCCCAGGGGAAGAAAAATGTTGCTGGCTGCCAAAGCTTGAGCAGATATTTAAATTGACCAAAACAATTTAAATGCAACTCCAAAAACAAAACAAAAAAACACCCAACCCTAAATTAAAGTCAAATGCTTCTCCCTGATGTTTTGTCTGGCAGCTCTGATCAGCATCAGGGATAAATCAGTTTGCAGCAGCTGTGGACAGCTATTTAAGTCTGGTGCCTTAAAGCTTAATGGAGGGTCAGAGCTTAATTGGAGAAGAGTGTTAAAAGTAAAAGACCCAAAGGCTGGTTAAGTAGATGAAGGTTTTGTGGAGCAAACCCACCGCGCTGCATCACGGCTCAGTCCGTCCTCCTCATGCAGAACGGGAATGCCCAGCCCAAGTCACACCACCATCAGATTTGCACCCTGCCTTCGGTTGCTTCTCTACAGTGGCTATGACCATTGTCTGTGGAAGGCAAAATGTGCTTGATCAAACAGGTTCCGCTAAGTGCTAGCTTTGTGCCTGGGTAACCCCACCACGACAGTGGGAGAGGGAAGCCAGGCAGCTTAACAGCAATGTACCCCTGCCCTGGACCAATGGAGACCTCTCGGAAGGTACGTTGATCCATTGGCACGTGGTTGGCGGGAGGAAGACACATAATCCCTCCAGCATTCCATGGAAAAATGAATGAAGGCAGAGTCCCTGTGCCATGGGGAGCCGGGGAAGCTGGTTGACCATCCAGCTAGCTTCCCAAGTAATCAGCCAGGAAGCAGGGAGCAGTGGATCCCAGGAAGCAGTGGATCGCAAACAGCCTGGGAGCCAGCCATCTGGTTCCCTGGTAACTCAGGGAGCAGGGTGCTGCATGGGCTGGTGATCTGGGGACCCCACAAAGTCCAGCAGCCCATCAGCTGGCCTGCCTGCCTGGCTGCCATCAAAGGTTTGGGTGGAATTGTCACATTCCCTCAGAACGTTTTGATTCTGTCAAAGCAAAGCATCACTTTCCAGTGGTTGTTGCATCGGAAAATTGTTAACCAGCTCCACTGACAGGCCTTAAAGCGACAGTAACTGGACCTGGAGTATAAGGCATTGAGACAGACAAAGCAGATTTCAAATCAAGAAATATTTCTGCCTCGTGTTGTTCTCTGCATAGGACAAGAAACACATTTTACGGGGCTGGTGATGGGATGTTTTGTTACTATTATTACAGATCTCGAGCTAAGGCCCACAGGCCCAGATTCCCAGAGGTACTTGGGAGCCTATCTCCCATTGATTTCAATGGAAGTTAAGCGCCTAAATACCTTTGAGGGTCTGGGTCACAGAGTCTGCGGCAGCACTGGGAACCGAACCATCCCACAGAACTCTATTTAACCCAGCTCTTATTCCCAATGTGGAAACAAAACAAGTTTGGCGTTACTGAAATGTCTTATAGCTTTCAAAGAAGTTACCCTCTTCTTGGAATTTTTCAAAATAAAAGCTCCCGCAAGCTGGCGGTGTTTTTTTAAACATACTTTCCCCACCAATGTTGGCACACAGGATGGAAACCAGTCTCTTCCATTCCTCTGTCACTTGCTGCTGCTTCCGTTTGCTCCACAGTGCTGAGATCAACTATTCTTCCCTCCCTGCTGCGGGGTCTTCTGATGGTTTCTCTTGGGCACCCTTGTTTCCTCCCACCAGTTGGTTTCCACTTGACAGCTTCACATGGGAGTATGTTGACATCCAGAGTGCATGGCCCAAACATATCCAGTGCTTCCTGCTGATGCTGGTGGAAATGAGTTGCTGGCTGGTGATTTCTCGGATCTCTTAGTTGGTAATGAAGTTTTTCCAACCAAAGCCCAGAATCTCCCATAAGCACTTACTTTTGAAGGTGTCTAGCTTTCTGTCTAACATTTTAGTAGATCTCGACCTCTCTCAGCTGTACGTTAGCACTGAGATTGTTTTAATTGATAATTGTGTTTTATTCTGGTGCTGTGTATCTTTGATTTCCATATGTTGCTGAGTTTAGTAAACTCTGCGGATGCCTTTTCTATCCTTGATGTCACTTTGGTGAACGTGGTGCTGCCCAAGTAGATGAACTGTTCTATTTTCTTGATATTTTTGCCTTCTAATGTGATGCTACTGCTTGACAGCTGGGTTTCAATGATGTTTGTTTAGCATAACTAATTTTGAGCCCTGCTTGGCCTACTGGGTTTTGCCAAGTTGTCTGTCTTTTTAACTTTTCACTGGTGTTGCTCAATAGTGCAACATCATCAGCAAAGTCTAGGTCTTCTAAGCCTTTGCCACCTACCCATGTCATACCAGTGTTTGTGTTGCTATTACACTTCATTATCCAATCTCCCTCCACACCAAACAACAATGGAGATAAAATGCAGCCCTGTTTTCCGCCAGTGTCCACACTGAACCACTCTGTTGTCTGGTAGTTCACCCTCACAGAGCACTTCGCACCTCTGTACGTGTCCTTGATGACGATGATGATTTTAGCTGGGATGCCGTAGGACAGAAGAGTATCCCACAATGTCTGTCTGTGCAGGCTGTCAAATGCCTTTGGAAAATCAGGCCTGGTGTCTGCTACACTGTTAGGTCGATGTAAGCTGCCTTGCATTGACCCAGCCATGGAAGCGTGTTCACTTAAATTTGGCTCCCGCCGACATAAGTGCCTCTGTACAACAGTATAGAGACACCATCTCCCCCAGCGGCGCAGAGTCACAGTCGATGTAATTGAGTCGACGCAGTGTCAGTGTAGACATTGCATTGCTTACGTCAACTGTTACTGGCCTTCAGGAGCCTTCCCACAATGCCCCACCCTGACAATACAGTCAATAGAAGTGCTCCTGGTGAGGACACATACCACGGACACAAGGAGCCAAGTGTGCACACACACGTGGGACTTAATAACTGCGGTGGCTGTATGCCAATGTAAGTTAGGTTAACATAATTTTGTTGTGTAGACATGGCCTCAGACAGCCAAGGTGGGGGAGGTAATTTCTTTTATTGGACCAGCTTCTGTTGGTGAGAGAAACAAGCTTGAAAGTTGATGAAGAGGGAGCTTGCCATTCTATATGTTCTTCTGTGATGGTCATCAGTCTGAATATCTCCTCTATATAGGATCTCTTGGGCCTGAATCCAAGTTTTGCATCCTTGGGCCATGCTCGGAGACAATGTGCAGCAGTCACAGTTGGAGATCAACATAGAAAGAGCAAGAGTTGGACAAGCCGAAAGACATGGTGTCTCAGCGAGGAAAGAAAACTACTGAAAGGAAAACATCTGAATGCCAAGGCCAACAAACTTTTGGAAAAGACAAAGGAGTGTAAGGTCTGGTCTACACCACAGACCTGTATCAGTATAATTATGATGTTCAGGGGTGTGAAAAATCCGCCCTCCTGGGCAACATAGTTATCCCAACCTACCCCCCTGTATAGACAGCGCTAATGTCAACAGGACAGCTTCTCCAGCTGACATAGATCAGGGAGGTGAATTAACTACCCCAACGGGAGAGCTCTCTCCCATCGGCTTACGTCTTCATTAAAGCACTGCAGCGGCACCAATGCAGCGTGTTAAGTGTCAACTAGCCCTAAGAAAGCCAATAAAGCAATGCAAGGCAAGGTAAATAACTTGGCAAGAGATGATCAAATTACTGCAGAAATGCTAAAAGTTCTTGATACCACCCTCCTAATGAAACTGACAGAGCTGTTCAATGAAGTTTGGAAAAAAGAGACCCTCTCCTGACCAGTGGAAAGTTGAACATGGAATCATTGCCAGAATACCCAGAAAGGGTGATCTGACTGCCTGAAACAACAAGGGAGGAGTTACCTTACTCTCCTGTAGAAATCACTCTGCGGAAGACTCTACAACACAGGATGAAAGAGGCAATGGATGCAAAGCTTAAAGATGTATTAGGAATCTGAATTTCTTTAGATTTGTAACTAAATATTTCCAGCTCCTTACATAGCACTGGCTGGTTGAGAGTGGCCATTAAGATGTGTTTACGAACTTTAATGCTGACCCATGGACTTTGCTATTTTACTCTGTGGGAAAATAGTTTTTTTCACAGAGGAAAAAACATGGTCATACTATACTTGTGAATTTATTTTGAGGGAGGGGGGCGGAATTCGCCTCTACCACTCTGCATTGGAGCATTATCAAAATTAATTATAAATTTTCAATAGCTATTTTGATACACTTTCAATAAACTTTCATGTACCAAAAAGCAGATTTCAATAATGTTTATACATCTTATATCTATGGGACAACTTGTCATGCAATATATCTTTGAAAGGCCTTTTTAATTAAAAATCTTTTCATTCAATTTTTTTTTAACTAGTTCTAATAGTATCTAGCACTTTGCATCAGTAGATCTCAAAGTGCTTTACAAAGGAGGTCAGTGTTATCCCTATTTTACAGAAGGCAAAATGGAGGCTTAGGGAGGGAAGTGACTTGTCTGCTTGCTGACCTTGGCATAACTGGGACCTGACCCCAGGTGTCCTGTGCGCCAGGCCAGGGCACTACTCACTAGATCATACTGCCTCCCAAAGTGCCTTGTTACAATGTAACTCTTCGTCAGTGCTCTAAGCATGTAGGCAAACGGATTCATATACCAGACGGGTGCAAACAGAATAAATGCATCCCACTGGAAACTTAGAATCAGTTATAAATAGAATCAGTTCCTGGCAGTGCTATTCACATGAACATGGACTCAGACAACTGCACTAGGACACTGATCAGAATAGAACCACCACTCCTCCCCCCCTCCCGCCCATCAGTATATACAAAGGTGACGACAGAACTGTGGCATCTGTATAAAAACATCTAGCAACAGAAGCTTGATGCGAAGCCCATTAAAGTCCACGCAGAGCCCTAAAGCCGTTAAATGGCTTGGAAGCAATAGACAGCAAGTAGCACTAATGAGTACTGTTTCCTTGGGTATAACTTTTGTCATCACATTGGCTTGAAGAATGTCTATTTTCAGCTGACTGGTGTTGTCAGCTGGCGTGCGTGTTTTCTCACCGTGCGCTGTCCCAGCCCTGCACAGGCCATTGGTTCCGCAGACCACAGACTCGGCCAGGTTTATTGTCGACACGGTCCTAGCGCCCTGGCTCTGTGGTTACAGGTACGCTAACCCATGCGTGCCTGCGCCAATGGGACCAGCTCAGTGGGCAGAGGGAGTCTCTGCTGCCCCCGCCCCCCTCGGCTGCACAAAGGTGCCTCTCCCCCCCGATGGTTTCTCTTTTACACATAGAGGAGCTATACCTTATACCTGCTGGTTCGAACAAAACATCCCCATTCATTATCCCATCATCCCATCCCTATTTTATGGGGATCCGTGTGCTCCTGTACCATCTCCCCAGATTGTGTTGGTGCTGTTACTTGAGAACTCTAGCTGGGAATGGACCTGTGCTAGCCCGCTGGAATGTGTTTCCATGAACACCCAGTGCCGAGTATTTCTTAGGAGTGCCTGTGTTTTAGCAACGCTAGCCATGCCTTTGCCACGTTCATGCACTGGACAGTGAAGTTGTGAGCAAGCGTCTGCTCTATGACAGGGCCTGAGTTTTGCTCCTAGCTTGGCCTGGCTTTGCTGCGATTCAGGCCCCAGGTCTTGCCCCAGGCCCCGTGCTCCAGACTCTGCCTCTCTGTACGGCACCTGGAGACTCATTTCTAGTATAATCCCAAGGAGGCAAATCCTAAACGAGTGAAATGATTAGAAATCTCTGCTGTTTAGTTTTCATTTTTTCTTTTCTTTTCTTCCTCCCTCCACTTTTAATTAAAATGATTTTCTAGAAGTAATGACAGATAACACGCAGTGCAGCGTAATTCTACAGACGGATACATACATCAATGGGGAAATGTCTGCATGTTTCCAAACTGTTGGCAATTTTTGAAAATGGTGTCTTTCTGAACGTTCAGAACTTCCTGATGAAGTGGAAATGAAACAGGAGTCTGGATTTTGTTTTAATTGTATAGTTTGGGCAGCCTGTCTGTGTGAGGCAGGGACCTGCAGTAGGATGGGAAATGATTGGTGTTATTTACATGACTTGTAGGGTTTAGTGTGGCAGACGTGTACTTAATGTTTGAAGGCCTGTCTCAAAGTCCATGGAAGCCAATGGGTGTGTGTGGGGGGTGTCTTTCCATTGACTTCAGTGGGCTCTGGATTGGGCCCTGGAACATCAAGGGCCAGAAACCTACCTGCTCTAAACAGGTGCAATTCCACTGACCTCAATGGAATCACAGTTGTTCAAACCCAACCTGAGTTTCACTGCAAGAAGATTACCTTTTTGATTAGGAAATTAATTATCTACTAGGTGGAGGAGTTAATTCACGTAGTGGGGGAGAAAATAATTCCTACTGCTCTGAGAAGATATTTAAGAAGCAATTGAGGCGGACGTATAAACCCAGTCATGCCAACATGTTCAAAGATCATTGTTATGTGCTAAGATTCTCTCCAAATGCTGTAAGGTAGATCAGATGCTGAGCTCCCTCCGCTCCCACCCACTGCCATGAGAGTCAAGGAGCACAGCACCTTACCGCATCGGGTCTATCACGCCCTTCTTTCTTTACACAGAGGGGTTTATGGGCCCTACAAATGTCTTTGCATAAAAAAGCAATGATGACTGACTGGCAGGGGTTCCCCCACCTGCCCTGGTTTTCTTCTGCTAATCCAAACGCATAGGTTAAATACGGATTTTTCTGAAAATCATCATCATGTCCTTCATTGCAGACAACACACTCACACCTAAATAAAATTGCTAAGCCATCCTCACTCATGTTTTTAATTAGTGCAACCTATTTAACAAATAGATGCATAATATAGGTCAACTATGTAGGTCATGATACATTTGTGGGGAAGAACTTCAGACTCTAGATCATCAGAAGACCAAACTGAGGCAGCATTTTCAAAGTTTCAAAATATTTCTACATTTTGGGTTGCAAAAGCTGGGGAGGAAAAATACAACAAACTCCTGCATTGTTAGCCCTTCCTTGATTGTTTTCCTTTCCCCTCATCTTGCAGCACCGTAACTGCTACAGCCAAAAACACTGTCAAGAAGAGATACAGAGAGAGAATTGAGGCAGCAATCACAAAGCACCGTGGGACCATTCCTACTAGGTGAGAATTGTACACCCACTCCATTGAAGTCTACAGGCATTCCAGACCCAGTCAGAGCTAGTGCAAATCAGTGTAGCTGCCCTGAAGTCAATGGACCTACATCCATTTACAGCATCTGAGGACCTAGCCCTCTGAGTCAACAAGGAACGCAGGATGGGGCGCGGTGACCACAGGTTGCTTCATAACTACAGCAAATACAATTTACTACCATCAGATCTTGCTGCTTCACAAAAATCTATGTTAGATCTTAAAATCAAGGGGGCACCTTAACCGTAAAAATAACGTCAGCTCTAGAAAGCCTGCCTCTGCTCTAGTGACCCAGTCTGTGGGTGGATGATACGTGCCAGTGTATGGGAAGCATGTTTTCCCATTTTAGCAATGTAATTTCTCTTCAGAGCTTAGCACTAAAATTGTTATTCCTTGGTCCATTTTTAAAGAGATAGAGGGGCCAAAATTAGGCTTTGAATGGAATCGGAGTTGCAAGTTAACTCTCCAGAGCCTGCTGCTTTTCTGTACAGAAACTTGCTTTGCCTTTGGCAGGGCCGGCGCCAGGCACCAGCGACGAAAGCAGGTGCCTGGGGCGGCCAATAGAAAGGGGCGGCACTCTCTCCGTTGTTGGGGTGGCAGGCCCAGGTCTTCGGCGGCAGGTCCTTCACTCCCTCTCTTCCTCTTCGGCAGCACTTCGGCGGCAGCTCAATCAGGTTTGTATTTTTTTTTTCTTATTCGCTGCTTTGGGCGGCAAAAAGGCTGGAGCTGGCCCTGGCCTTTGGGGACAATGGGCCTGACTCTCAGAGCTTTCCTTGAGGTCAACTGGAACTTTGAGCGCTTGGTGGTACTGCAAATCAATCCCAATATATTTAAATAAAATACCATCGCTGGTTATTCTTTAATCACATTGAATTGTTTCATGGCGATATCAAAGAACAGATATTCAAAATGGCACGCGTGCAGTCAGGCACACTCTACGGTCATGCAGCTGGGTGCCTAACTTGCACATGCTAATTACCACGCACTCACTTCAATTGTGCAGGCAAATTGGGTAACTGCATGCACATGTGGCTGATTAAGCATCTAACTGGACAGTTGCATGTTTAATTGATGCATGTGGAAATCAGGAAATTGGGCATGTAAATGTCCAGTTAGCTGGCCAGTTAACTAGGCTGCAATTGCCTGATTTGCATGAAAGAACACAGTAACCACACATGCAAATTAGGCACACTGCTCTGAAAACCAGACCTAAGATGTATGGATGTAATAGGGCCTTGTGAATCCTAGCAATAGTCACGACTGAGCTGTTGAAATAGTTTCTGTCTTATTTAATTTCTGCTTTGTACATATTTACCCTTTTGTTACATTCTTTATGGGAACATTTCTTCTTTTATGTGATGGCTCCAGCCCTGTCTTATAACTCAATAGTTAAATGCAGCCTGCAAGTCAGAGTTACTGAGGGCAAGACAGGCCCAATACCTAAAAAGGCAGCTTGCCCCTCGCAGTTGCAGTTTATATATGCAGTTCAGTGACAGGCCCAAATCTCGGTCTGTGCGCTTCCGGCCACGGGGGATGCAGAACAGGTAGGGGAGAGATGCCCAAAGTGCTCTGATTTGTACCCGCAGTTCATTTGGTGGGTGCAGATTATTCCTGCAAAAAGGTAAATGGGGAATCAGTAAAGGTACTGACCCACACCACCAAGTGCAGGCTTAGAACAAACCCTACCCCCCTCTACATCACTCAGAGGAAATGCAACTGGAGCCTGCAAAGGGGGCTCCACAACCCTCAGGTCACCCTAGGCCCGTGCACCGCACCAGCTCTCTGCACAGGACCCTAGAAGGGTGTAGACGGTGGGCCAGGTGTAGGGCTCGTGGATTTGCTGAAATTGCTGATCCACTGGCCTGGAAACTGACGTAAGGGGTCACAGCAGATGCTACTCCATCTTCTGCGGGTGGCAGGCACTAGAAGCCTATGACACTGGGGGTGCAGACGTAGAATTATTACATGCTCCTTCTCAGCCTTTGGAATCCCCGCTGCAGGATGAGCATGTGACCTGTCGCAGCAGGTGCTGACTGGCCCCGAGGCCAGGGAGCTGCTGCTCTCTTTGGCATTTCCCTCTCAAGCCAGTGGAAACACTGGTGACCAAAGCAGCATTAACTCGCTGCATAGGGGATCAGAGTGCAGGCAAAGGGGTTCAAGTGGGCAGAGAACAGTCCTGTTTCTCAAGGAGGGGGTCCAGCTGGGTACCACAGAGGGGTAACTCTTATGGGGTTGGAGCTCTTTCCCTATGGATCCCTGGTTTCCATGTGGCTAGGCAGCCTTGTCTCCTCTGCCACCTCAAACCCCCTCTTTTCTGCAAGTAGCATTTGGTAGAATTCAGCTCTGAGATTCACCTCCCAGAGCTTCCAAGGGCCCCTCTACTCCCTAACCCTGAGACTTGGATATGGCCCAATAGAGTTTATTACAATAGTATTAGCTAGCGGTTAGTAAATGATACATGCAGACTGCGCGCCATTAGAATTCTCAGCTAGATCTTACCTAAGGTTTTTTGCCTCTCTTCAGTTACCATTGGTGGGGTAAATCTGCAGTTGATTACAGATACATCCCTTAAACATGTATCCTACGTTTGCTCCCCCAAGTGCTACGCTACAAGAAGAGATGTAGCCGGCATCGTGTTTGCAGTGTATCCTAGACTCGGTACTCCTAGGCCCCAACCCTGCAAACATGAATATTCCTGTAATGCTAAGCATGTGAGTAATGCCACTGACTTGTCTTTAAGGACATGCACAGGCAATGGGATTACTCACATGCTTAAAGTAAAGCACATGCACAAATGTTTACAGGATAAAAGCCTTGTAAAAGCAAGCACCAGGCACTTTCATATGACTACCATGAAAAACACTTTTTAGATACTAGTAAAGATATGTGAATGTGAGTAATAAAAGTTAAAGTTAAAGGCGGAAATTAGGATTATAAAATCTATTTAGAGCTGCTGTGTATCACTTAGTTAAGACCAGAATTTCAAAATAGCTAGTAAATTCCTTCCTAAACCATGAAAAGCATTGTGAACTACAACCCAGTGCATTTTTAAGAATGTATTTATAATTCCCCTTTACAGTCTTTACTTTCTGCAAGTTTTTCCACGTGTGACCTTTTTAAGATGGATGATTCAAGCAGCCCATCAGCCTGCCGTGACTATAAAATATTTGACCCTCTTACTAACATTCAATATGATGTAGGTCCTAATTCAGCAAAGCCCTTGAGCAGGTACTTAAGTCTCATGAAAGTCAATGGGTCTATCCACATAGGTATACGCTTTGCTGATGTGGAGGTAGTCGGTGGTCCAACTTTTTAAAGGCCCTGGGTTGGATGCTAGTTTGCAGACACCTCCATAGGTCACGTACAGATATACATGCTCTACAAAATGGCGCCCTCCATGCATGTGACCTTGCACGTAGGTGTGGAGGAGGCCATTTTGTAGAGCAGGCCTCAGAAAAGTGCAGCATGTCACTGCAATGCTCGACAGTTGCCACACGTTCTGGGCAGCTGCTGCTCTGGGGGCAGACGCATCTGGGGGCTGGACGGAATCCGGCCTGTGGGCCGTCAGCTGATCACACATCTGGAGAAGCCGCTTAATCAGAACAACCCAGAGAACAGGTGGCTTTTCTTCATGCCTACTTCCATGCAGACCCCCTGTGCTGTGGGGATTGGTACCAAATGAGGAGCACCTTTAACTCCAAAAGGCACATTATGTTTTTTTGCCAATTTAGCCATCACTGGAGAGACCATAAACTCGACAGGGACTGGGACAGACTTTAGGAAATTTGCAGCAGCATCAGTTCTAATCAGGATGTTCATCCTATGTTATGGACCATTCCAATTAGGAGGCCCTACTGTCCTAATTAAATAGCAGTGCTTTCCACTGGATAACATTGGAATGAGTGGGTCAGTTTCCTTGGAAACCATCTCAACTAACCAGATTTCCCAGTAAATTCTGTTCTCATTAACTGAGGTGCACTGTACATTACGCCTCAATCTATGGATTCAGGTGTGGAGCTATATGTCACCATCTGACTTGCAGAATCACTTACCAAGGTGGCAGGTGTCATACCCGAAATTTGTTAGCCCTCGCTGCACAAGGTAGAGAAGGCAAAGCTTGTTCTAGGCAGCATCACTGTGGAATTCACGGGTTTGTGTGATATTCAGCGCGCATGTGTCTTAAAAGCAAGTTTATGATCTTTTTACAAAATTTCAATACACTTTCACTAGGCCTGGATGATACACGAATGTATCTTCGAGAATAGAATCAAGATCTAGTTTGCCTATATGTAATTAACAGTTTACATAGAAAAGGAAATCAACACCAGAAGGAGATTTTGGAGTCCATAATATACAGCGCAGCCCAATTAAATAACTAGAATTACAAATGCAGATTGGTAAATATGATTATACACAAGATGTTTAAAAAATTAATTGCGGAAGAACTGGGGGTGGGGGAGACAGCCACCCAGCCTGGGAAAGCCTGTTTCTGGTAAAATGCTGCCCCCTATTGGCTTAACTATATTAGACATTGTCAGGGAATACTCCTAGAGCACTTTTCTGCACTCCCTACAACACACACACACTCTCTCTCTCTTCTGCTTCACTCAGTCGCTGTATATTTGGGAACTGTGGTTTCAAGGGAAACCTATGACTGGCTAAGGAGAAGTGAGAGCCGGGGAGAATCATCTGCCTCCAAATGTACAGCAATTAATCTCACATCAGCTGTTTTATTTAGTCCGTATCATCTTACACAAGTGATTACTCCTTGGGTGGGTGGGCAACCAATGAGATCAGTGCTGCTGTGGAGAACAAGTCCTCCCCATAGTTGGCACCTCTGGGGATGCCGTGACACCCAAGGGTGTTTCCTATAGAACTAGGGACACCCAGGGATTAGAAGAGTCACTCCACAGCAAGGTGAACCCAGCTCCCACAGTGAGGAGTGGAGAAAACTTTTGTGTTTTGCTGGGTGTTTAATTTCATTTATTTTTGTAACCTAAGGCAGGGCCACCTAGTGTGGAGTGGTTCTAGAGTTCCTTTGTGCTTTTTGTCCTCACACTACACCTTGAACTTTGGCTGGGCCTTTTCAATTTGTTGTCCACCTTGAAAGAAAACAAACAAACAGAAATAAGATCATTGGTGGGCAGATGCTCCCTGTGGCTTAACTTTTGACACCTGAGTTGCTGAAATTTAAATATTAACTGGGGTTGGGTTGGTTTTGTTTTATTGGAGAATAATAAAAGCCTTTGCAATCTTAATAAAAAGTGGCCTTTTTAGTGGTGTGTACTCATGTCTCCAATGCTCTCAATCAGAGGACATACCTTCAAAATCAAGGGATCAAAACAGTGCTCTGGGTGGTAGGGAATACGCTTTTAGGCTGGGAATTTCAAAGCAGCCTGTGGGAGATATGTTCCTCAATCCCACTGAGCAGAGTCTCTCTCTCCTCCAGCATAAAAGGCTGTTGGTATTTCCATTCTGACCCTCCTTACATCCTCGTTTTATCATCTGTGTACAAGGTTTACTTTTTCTGTAGTCTCTCTCTTTCAAGCAAAGCCACATGATCACCTAAATGCTACTTTCACTTAAGCACCTTTTTTTTTTAATTTCAAGTATTTTCCAGGGTTGAAAAATATATTTTAAAAAGTCCAAAGAAATATTGAAATTGTACGCAATATACAGAGCAACAAAACACACAGAATCTGGCCCACTGCTGAAATACAAACACATTGAAATGGCCTAGCTTCAGCCTATTAGCATGCAAGGACACTAACTAGCTACTGGTATAGAACACCACAGGCTTTTCCCCCCAATTATGCAAGTTCCCTGCATGCCAATTGGCTGTGGATATCTGGGATACTGGGATTCTAGAGCCAGCATGGAAACACAGCATTGCTAACCCTAAATGTTCAACAATCATGAGTCCGGATCCCCAAAATTACAAGATCAGCTTAAAAATCAGGAGAGTTTTTTTAAAAAGTTGAGGGTTTTTTTAGCCTTTTTCAGGCACTTGTTTTGTGTTCTCAAGCTTTTCTCTGCAACCAGGAGGACTAGAAATTAAACCTTTTTTTAAAAACTGAAAGCTGAAATTCTCTCACAATAGAACAATGCCAGCAGGTGCGGCTTTAAGAAATACTGCAAATACACAGAGCCTGTGGCAATTGAGGACAGGCCCCATGACTCATTGCTAGGGCCTACTAAAGTCACAGTCCATTTTGACAGGTTTCAGAGTAGCAGCCGTGTTAGTCTGTATCCGCAAAAAGAACAGGAGTACTTGTGGCACCTTAGAGACTAACAAATTTATTTGAGCATAAGCTTTCGTGGGCTACAGCCCCCCATTGCCTCAGCCCCTGTCACCATCACCCCACAGCCTCAGCCCTCTCACAGCCTCTGCTAGCCCCTCCACAACCCTCCCAGTCCCCCCCACTGCCTCAGCCCCCCACAGCCTCCTCCAGCCCCCCCCACAACCCCCACTGCCTCAGCCCTCTCACAGCCTCTTCCAGTCCCCCCCACA
>NC_048300.1:2220745-2253237 GCF_013100865.1 Trachemys scripta elegans | reverse complement strand
GTGGGCGGAGACTGAGGGCCAGGCGGCGGGTTCGGGCCGCGCATGCGCACTGGCTCCTCGCCGCCGCGGGCGGAGGCCGGGGACGCGGCGCCGGGCGGTGTCGGGGAGCCCCACGCGGGGCGGGCGGCGGTGAGCGCTGCGGGGCCGGGGACAGCGGGGGGGGCCCGCCCTGGGCTGGGGGTTCCTGGCTGATCCCCGCCGCTGTCCCGTGGGGCCCGGCCCGGCCCGGCCCGTGCGGAGCCCGGCGGTGGCGGTGGCGGTGGCGGGGCCGGGCCGGGCCGGGCCGGGCCCCGCGGGAACTGCCGGGCCGGGGAGACATTGGGACCCGGCTGGGCGGGGACGTGCCGCGTGTGACCCGGCGGGGAAGGGGATGGGCCGGCGCGGTTCGGTGGATGTCATTGGAGAGAAGGGGCCGGGGCCGCTCGAGGCGCGGCCGGTGGGTTGTGGGTTGTGTCGTTTCACAGCACGTGCCACTGCTGGAACGTTACTTCGCAGCATTGTGGGGTTGTTGGGTTTTGTTTGTAAATCCTACACCGGGTGCACGTGCTCAGCGTTAAGCAGCGTGTAAGGACTTGTCGGATCAGGGTATTAATGGGTTATTTTCAGTTTAGACAATTTCCTAAACAGGAACCGTTTTCTATAGACATTTCAACACAACAGTTTCCTTGTTGATTGTTTTCAAAATATATCGCTTAGTGCATCAAAATGATTCTCCCTTGCCCTGCACTTCGTGTCATCCACGTCGGTCTAACATGCTGCCGGATCAGAAGGGTAGGGTTTTGCCGCTACTTTGCACTGCTGTAAGTGATTGTATAAGGTGCAGAGCCATGATGGGTTAGGCCCACTGACCTTCCTCTTACAGATAAAGCCTTGTCTACCCTGGGAGCCTAAATACACATTGCCCTGGTCCTTGTGCAGTCATTTATATCAGTGAAAAGTGGTGCAAAATCCTACCACTTTGATCTGGCAGTGCTTTGCACTCCTTGCACACTGCACTAGTGTAAATTACTATACCAGGTACAGGGCGTAAGTACGGCCCTTTTGGGTCAGACCAAAGGTCCATCTAGTCCAGTATCCTGTCTTCTGACAGTGGCCAATGCCAGGTGCGGCAGAGGGAGTGAACAGGGCAGGTAATCATCACGTAATCCGTTCCAGGAACTTTCCTTGGTGGTTTTTTTTTGTTTGTTCGTTTTTTTCCCCCTGTGTAACCTCTGTGAAGCATTTCTGGAGCTCCCAGCCTCCCCAGGTGTACAGCCAGTTCTGTGTTGTGAAAGAAACCTCTTGCCAGCTCTGTATGGTGGCCAGGAGCTCTTGAGTCAACCTGCAAACCTCCCTGGAGCCTCATGGATCTTGAAGTTGTGTAGCACATCCGTTTGCCAGATTAGAACAGATACAGTTGTTCAGTCAATCATTGAGCCAACACACTGTATTCTAAACTAGCAGAAGACTTGAGTGGCGTTGCGTCTCCACATGCCAGGTCGAAATACAGGATAAAAGGCGTTTCGTACTAATTTAGTATGAAACAAGCAGCTTTTTCTTTAAATGAAGGATGTCCCTTAAAACACGGGACTGTTGGAAACCCCAGCCAGAGCTGCAAGGGCAATAAGTACTTGTACAACACGTTGCATAATGAAGTTTGTCATTCACTGACATGTTCCCTAATGTTGCCAAGGGTTACCTCCTTGTGCTCTGGAAAGAGAGTGTACTGATGCCATATTTCTGTCTCGCTAAGCCCTTGTGTGTAGTAAAATGGTTATGTATCTAATAAGGGATTTATACTGTTCATGTCTTATAAGTTAGAGGTGGGTCTGAATTGCCACCCAGAATCCAAATGCAGCCTGAAGGAGCTGGGTGTTTCCTGCTAACGTTTTGTGAGAACAGCATGCTATGGTTCAGCTATTCTGCACTGTCACTTTGGCTTTGCCAGTCATGGCGTGTGTAGGGCCAACAACTGGGGAGAGAAGGAGGTAGCTGCTATTTGTTCTTTATAAACAAAACTCCCTATTACAGAGGAGCCTCAAGGAGATCCTGATT
The DNA here is from genome assembly GCF_013100865.1 of Trachemys scripta elegans. Lineage (NCBI taxonomy): Eukaryota > Metazoa > Chordata > Testudines > Emydidae > Trachemys > Trachemys scripta. The sequence continues at coordinate 2,251,203 of NC_048300.1, read as the reverse complement.
GTAGCCTTTATCAGCAGATTATGCACTTGTCTTAGTGACACATTTTCTCAGGTATTTAGATGCAAACTTACCCTGCGTTATCTGAGATCAAATTTAGGGGTGAAATCCTGCATTGAAATCAACAGCAAAACTTTCATTGGCTTCAGTAGGGCCAGGATGTCACCCTGGGATACTGGTGGGTTTGGAAAGCACAGGTGTCTCTGCTTCCCAACGTTGAACTGCCACTATCGTCTCTCAACGTAGGTTTTTTACAAAGCTTTCCTGTAGTATTTGAACACATTCTGTGCAGTATTTGACATGATTCACACTGCACAGGTGTCGTCCGATGTTTGGCTGCATGTGTTCTCCCTGTGTGCTGCCCCAGCTCTGTGCAGACAGCTGGCACAGCAGACCTCGAGCGAACTGCCCAATGACCACAAAATCCATTAAGGTGCAAAGGCACCCAGCCAGATTTATTGTTGACGAAGCACAGTAATAGCACCTGGCAGACTCTATGAGGATACTAAGACATGTTTGCTCGTGACAATGGACGCAGCTCAGTCAGTGGCAGGACTTTCCACTGCTCCCTAGGCTGGCCAAAGACACTCCCTCTGAGATACAGCTTTATACACCAATACAAACAAGTTACGTATCACCCTTGACGTATCAGGGTGCCACCCATTGCCTTGTACCTGTAGGTTCGATTAAAACATCTATATTCGTCACAGTGTGATCCTGACCTTATCTTCAGGATGGGTCAGTGTGTTCCTGTTATCTTTGGGGAATGTGCTGGTATCGAGGTGTTCTGGTACCACCTTTCTGGAATGTGTTTGCGTATATATTCTTGTACCTAGCACTACTTAGGAATGTGTGTTTCTGCAATATCAGCCCAGTTCTTGCCAGATTCTGTGAGCAGGGCCTGACTCTTGCTCACAACTTCACTTTGCTTTATAGTAGCAAGTTTTGACCATTACTTTAAGCCAGGCTTGAGGCCTCATACAAGGCCTCTAATACAAAGCCTTCTGTTTCAGGCCCTCTTCCTACTACAACAGGAAACGTTCTCTCAGCTCCATCAGTTTGCATTTGTGCAATCTTTCTGAACAAACACTGAGCTAAAACAGATTGCACATGTATGCGTGGGAGTGACCCTGTTATCTTAGTTTGATTCTGCTTTTATGTCATTCTTGTAAGAATGTATTGTGTGTGTCCTAATAATGTGTAAAGGATTAAAATAGGTTTTCCTTTTTCTTTGATTGTAGAAGTGACATGGAATCCACACTTTTGGCGTGAAAGAGAAGAAGCGACATTTGATAAATGGAAGCCATGAAGATATCAAAACTGTTCTATGGTTTGGGGATTTTTGCATGTGTAGCTATTTATGTTGTTTATATAAAATGGCATTTGGACTCCAAACCAATCTCCGGTACAACAGAATGTGCTACTGAAAGTAGGGGAGACAAACTAGACCATCAGACATTGATGACTGATCACTCAGTGTTTTATGGAATTATGTTTGATGCTGGAAGCACTGGAACTAGAATACATATTTTTAAATTTACACAGAAATCAAAAGGTATGACAAGCTCGTTAAATTAACGATTTTATTAATTTATCCCCAGGCACCCTTAAGAAATGAGTTAAATCTTAATTAAAGTTTCTTGGAGACCATCCTATTTTAAAACCAATTTGTTTATCTCAGCCCCTGAGTTGGTGATTATCACTGTTAGACAAATGTGACTGATTAGCTGTACTTGTATAGCTCCCATTACTGTAATATCTGAGGTCCTCATTAAACAGTAACGCCTCAGTCCTCAGAACACTGCTCTGAGAGAGAGAGAGATTAAGTGACTTGACCAAGGTTACACAGGGAATCTGTGGCAGGGCTGATCTCCTGTATTCCAGACCTGTGACTTAGCCACTGGACATTCCTTCATCTGAACTTCCTTGAAACAATAGCCTCCTCTAATGCTCCAATTCAGCACAGTACATAAACACATGCTGAAATCATACTGATTTCAATGGGACTGAAGCACATGCTTAAAATTAAACGTGTTTACATAGTGTGCTGAATCTGGGCCTAAAGGATTTTTGAGAAATAAGACCCCAGTTGCCACACACTCGTTCTACCTTGTAGTAACAAGCGTCGGTGATTTAAATTTTGTAATGCACAGTGAATCCAGTCTAAAAGACTAAACGAAGAGCATGCTAAGGATGGAAAGTGAAGCACTTCGGTCGCTAAATGCCAAAGTTACTTGCCTATGCTACTCAGGCCCAGATCCTCCAAGGTATTTAGGTAGCCAACTGCCATTGATTTCAGTGGGAGTCAGGTGCCTAAATACCTTTGAGGATCCAGGCCTAAATAGTAACAAAGGTTTTTGTTCTTCAGTCTGTTAGTGAAGACACCAAGAATTCCCCCCCCCCAATGTTTTAATAATTAATGTAATAACGCTCAAAGCTTGAATCATAGCATTGTTCTAAGTGTTTCTCTGGTGCATGTACAAAGCACTACTTTCAAAATGAACATTGATAGATACTTGTAAGGGAGGCATCATAGATAGAGAGTGGGACTTGTACTTGGATGACCTAAGTTCTGTTCTAGTTCTGCTGCTGACTTGCTGAGTTTCACTAGAAATGTCCACTCAACTTCTTTGCCGATCTGTACCATCACACTAATCCCACGTCTCTCAGGGATGTTGTGAGACTTGGTTTGTGAAGTTCTGTAAGATACTTGGGTGGAAGATGTTGTATGAGTGCTAAGTGTTAAAAAATGCAGGACTCCCCAGTATGTGATTTAGGGACAGATTGTCCTTACTCATCTAGGTGAGCATTTACTCATGCGAGCAATTCCAGTGACATCAGTAGAACTGCTCATGTGAGTAAGGGCTGCCCTACTCCTCCACAGTTCACACCTATAGTTCATTAATTCCTTTTTTTAATCTGAACTGTGTAATTTTATCTTGGCTTCCACATATCAATTCATTAAACATCTTCTTTTACAGCAAGAAAAAAAACCTTTTAATTGCATTGTAAATAACTTTTGGCAGTGTCCTTGAGTACAGAAACTGGGCTGTGACCGTATTTAAACACTATGGGTGTGATTTCAAACATGCTCAGCATTGGCCTAACTCTGCTTCCATTGACGTACCTTGGAGCAGAGTTAGGCCAATACCGAGCACTTTGAAAAGTTCCACCCTTGTTACTTGGACTATTTTGAAGGGAGATTAGCCCAGGTAATAGGAAAAGTGAGGAGATGAAATAAATTCTGAGAAACTTGGATTCTTACTGTTCAGGATATGAACAGAAACCAGCACCAGTCTATCAATTAATTGTGACTCCTAAAAACCATTTTGACAAGGGTTGACCCCCATAATGACAGGTGCGTTTTAATAGTAAGGCTGCCTTTGATTTTCCCCTTTACAGTAGGCTTCAGATTATTCCTATTAGCCTTAATTATGCAAAATTAGCATATAAAGGTTTACTTTGCAAAATGATCTTTTATATCAAGATTTATGCTTTTTTACTCTTAAAAATTATTGCTTTTGCACAGAGACTCCCAGATTAACCCATGAAACATTTAAAGCACTGAAGCCAGGACTCTCTGCTTATGCTGATGATGTTGATAAGGTAACTATGTTTTTTTCTCACTGTAAAAAGATGTCTGATAGAGAGAAACTCACTCTTTATATGCTTTGCAAATGAAGCCGTGTTGAAGATTGCTATAGTACAGTATACTCCTCTTTGTGTCAGAGTCTTTCTGATTGACTTCAAGGGGAATTTGGGGCACTTGGTGTCTCCAAGAATTGCCCAGCATCTTGGAGTGTCAAACCCATGTGCTAAAAGCATAAATATTTCTACTAACTGATTGACTAACATGATTAGGTTGAAAGAAGCAATGTTATTGTCTTCCTGCAAAAGGATGAAAACAAGTCATGTACCATGTTTCATCACTGTCATGATTGATAAATTTCCCAATTCCATCAAATGAGCTAAACAGGCAGTTAAGCCTCAGTTCAAGACTGCATATAAGCACATGCTTATGTGCTCTCCTGGATAGGGATTCTTTCTTGAATTAGTGCTTGAATGTTGTGGCCTTTTCCTGTCTCTGCATAGTTTTCTATCCTTAGGGTCCAAGACCAGAAGGGACCATTGTGATCATCTAGTGTGACCTCCTGTATTGCACAGGCCAGAGAACTGCCCCAAAGTAATTCCTAAAACACATCTTTTAGAAAAATATCCAGTCTTGATTTTAAAATTGCCAGTGATATAGAATCCACCACAATCCTTGATAGATTGTTCCACTGATTGATTACTCTCACTGTTTAAAGAAAAAAAAAATTACACCCTATTTCCAGTCTGAATTTGTCTAGCTTCAATTTCCAGCCATTGAATTGATTATAGCTTTCTCTACTAGACTGAAGAGCCAATTATTAGATATGTTCTCTCTATACATACTTGGAGACTGTGATCAAGTCACCCCTTAAACTTCTCTTTGTTACATTGAGCTCCTTGAATCTATCACTATAAGGCACATTCTTTGATCATTCTCATGCTCTTCTCTGAACCCTCTCCAATTGATCAGCATCCTGTTTGAATTGTGGACACTAGAACTGGACACAATATTCCAGTAGTGGTTACAGCAAGTGCTGGATACATAAGTAATATAACTTGAGATTTTCCTACGCATGGTTAACAAAATGTCTGTATTTCTTTTTCCTCTCTCCTCACAGAGTGCTCAGGGGATACAAGACCTTCTAGAAGTTGCTAAGGATGAGGTTCCTATGGAGTTGTGGAAGTTTACTCCTTTGGTCCTTAAAGCAACAGCTGGTTTACGGCTGTTGCCAGGAGATAAAGCTCAGAAGTTGCTGGATAAGGTACATTTTTTTTTTCCTTTACACTTCAGAGCAGAATTTGGTCCACTATAGAATACATATACGTTTTTTCTTATGCTGCTTTCAGTGTAATTTAAATATTCCGTTTTCACCATTTAGACTGTAGCAGTGGTCAGTTGTTTGATCACATAGTGCATTGTATGTAAATCCTAATACAAGACATCAGTCCATTACAAAAGGGTGAAGACTTCATGATACTAGGTTTGTATGACTAGCCTCTAATGTTCAGCCTTTTATATCTAAAAGCTGTTTGTAAACATATTTAAAAATAAAAAAATATTTAATGTGAATTAATACTGCATAGGTATTTTAAAGAATTTGTCAAAAATATTCTTGGCAAGTAATCTTTTTCTCAGTATAGTTGATACTGTTGGAGTCAAGATTGTAGGTGTTATCAGAATTAAAATGAAATAGTACATTATTCAAAAACAACAAATTAATGATAGCTACAGAAAAGTCCATCCACAACTAACTCCAGCTATAGAGTAATTAGTCTATGTATGAAACTTGATTTAAACAAATATTTTTGGGCATCCTAAATGTGTTTGAGTTAAAACTCATTATAAATATGTCACATGTAAGTTTGAGGCATTTTTAGCTATTGTCAATAGTTTGTTAAGTACTTTAGGTGTCCGTTCTTCCTGGTTTTAATCAGGGTCCTGTATTTTTGAAAATTAACTGGCTACTGAATTAGCCACATAATAAATATGATGAGGCAGACTAGTTCTGCTCAAATTAGCTTTCATTTTTAAAATTGGGTTTCTCGTCCTTATGGTTGTGGGAATACCTATCAAATGTGCACTGGTGCCATATTTTTCAGAATTTGCAAGCAGCATGAAACATGGCTCTGAGAGAAATGTGAATTGTCTCATTCAGCTCAATGTGTGGACTATGAAGCCTAATGACAACTATTCCAGTACTGATAATTTTAGCAGAAACACCCAGCCAATATGTTTAGCAATCATTGTGGGTTACAGTGTTGGATACTGTGGCATAACTGGTTAGTTACAAGAGTGGTGAATTCTGGTATCAAGCTCCTCCCCTATCCACAAAATGTCAGTTTACCTCTGACCCAGCATGCCCTCATCTGTGCTAGAAGTTTCGCCCACTGGATGCCAAAATCCCAAACTGCTTTCCTGGTGCCCAGAGCCCCAACTGTCCCATCCTATCTGTCAAAACCTCTAGCTTCTCCCTGACAGCTGCACCCTGTAAGTTGTGAGTTAGCAAGACATAAATCGGAAGCACACTGGAAAGACAATTCTAGGGCAATGTGAAATTGAACTTAATATCCAAGTATATAACACAAGAAACTGACTTTATCATTCATTTCCCTATTGAATTTACTGAAAGCTGCTGCAGAATTTCCAGTTTGACTCTCCCGAGAAGCCAGAGAAGCCGGGGAACCCTGCTGCAGAATCTAGATTAGAGAATGGGGGACTTTGGCTTTAACTTCCAGTGTAGTCATGAGGCAGTACTGTGCCCATTAGTAATGTTTTTCACCAGGGTGTTCTGTAAAGTATCTGTCTCCTGCCTTCCTCTTTACACACCCGTGGGCTCCAGGTTGCAATTGCCATCCTTCTGGCTAAAGCAAACTAAACCGGATTCCCTTTGAGACCCCATCAACGTTTGTCCTTATTTGTCCAGATCGGCTACTGTCGAACAACACAAGGTATCGTCCTGGGGTGGAATCCACTGGCTGTAGAGCACTGCCATGCAGCCTCTACCAACCCTGTCTCTGCATCACAGTACCCAGCCATTGACTAGATTGACAACTTCTTTAAAAAGCTGAGCCGTGTTTATTCCAAGCTGGATTCTAAGAGCCGCTCAGCTCGAGACTCCTCCTGACTTCAGTGCAGATGCTCAGCAGCACTCTGGATTGGACTCTAGGGCAATGAAATATTATACCACACACCCATCCCTGGCTAGCAAAAACCTCCACTGGGTTTCTCTTTTTCTTTACATTTAGGTAAAAGAAATTTTCCAGGCATCTCCTTTCTTTGTAAGGGATGACTGTGTCTCCATAATGAATGGAACTGATGAAGGTAGGCTGAATGTCTGAGGCATGTTTTGATATTCTTACACGTGAACACTTGTATAAATGAGTTGACCAAATTGCCCCAATCCTGCAGCTGGATCCTCTAGTCCAGACTTTTGCGTCCAAGCTGAGTCTCCACTAACCTCAGTGGAAATCCACATGCATGTGGATCTCTGCTAGCAGATCTCATTGATGGAGTGAGGCCGATGTTTGGTTTTAATTTGTGTTCCAAAATTGTGCCAACCAAAAAGCTTTTGAGGCTTAATGTTTGACTCCTAAATAAGTGGCTTGATTTAAGTGCTTGAGCACCCAGCAGCTCCAGTTGAATCAATGGGAGCTGCTGTATGCTTGGCACTTCTGAAAATCAAGCCACATTTTTGGTGCCAAAATAGACTTGGAAGCCTAAAGTTAGGCTCCCACTCTTGAAAATCTTGGCTTTGAGTTGCCTTAAGTAGACAGTATTAGTTCAAGTTATGTAGTCCAGTTCTTAACTGTAAATGTACAAAGGTTGGTTTTTTTTGAATAGTCTGTAAATGTGAATTAAAGTTGAAAAACTGTTATGGAAGAGAAAATGCAAACTGAGATTAACGAGGTTAAAATAAAAAGAATGCTGAGGTTGGGTCCAAAATTTGATCTAACTTTATAAATTTTTAAGGAAAATCTGCCAAATTCTAAATATCTAATGTTGTTAATGCTGCTCAGATAGTAAACTTTAAAATAGCTACCTTGTTTGCAGGACTTCTTAATTAAAAAAATGTTTTGAGCTCCCTTTTTTTGCTCTGTAACAACAGTTAACTAACACATGCACTGGGCCTATTCACTGAGGTGTGCTGATATTTTAACATTGATAACTATTTTAAGTTGTTAATTAGGCCTATTAATTTCTTTTATTAATAGAAAAGACAATGTTTGTGAAGTGGGAAAAGGACAAAATTTTCAGTTCTCCAAAGTTCTTGGGAGAGGAAAAATAGGAAAATGAAGAAAACCCAAATTCTTAGTATTTATAAAGAGAATAACTTTAAAATGTCTTAAGTGTAACAAAATTCAGTCAGTGCGGCTCTGATGCCAGACAGGAGTTGCTCTACACTGGATTACTTGTTTGTTGATCTTTTAGCTAAAAAATGAAACCTTTAGAACAAAACCGTTGCTGCTTATCCACTGATGTGTTTGATATGTAAAGTAAAGTGGTTGCCAGCCACTTCACGCAGAGGGACTCTGCCAGTTGGCTTGGATGTTATATAAGCGCTTTGGCACAGGGACTGTCTTTTTGTTCTATGTTTGTACAGCACCTAGTACCAGGGGGTCCTGGGCTGGAGCTCCGAGGCACTACAGATAATTAGTAGTAATATAAATATTGGCTGCAGAAGCACGTTCTCCATGTTTAAGGTCCCTAACTTACGTTTAAGATTCTCGATTTTTATGGAAGTGTTATTTCTAAAGTCTGGGGGTCTGATTCTCAGGTGGTGCAAATCTGCATAGCTCCAGTAAGATCAATAGAACTTTGCTAATTTACACCAGCTGAGGATCTGGCCCTTCATTTCTAATTCTAAACCAAGCATTCTTTTGAGGGTTGCATTAGAGAAAACGACTTGCTAAAGGGGGCATGTGACTGGTCTTTTTGCATTTAGTCTGGTGTAGGGTGACAGACCCAATTTGCTGATCGTTTAATCTAAAATCTGTAGCTGAACTGTTGAAAAAGACAGCTGTATTTAAAAAAAAAAAAAACCCTAAATTTCCAGTGACAAAATCTAAATCAAGAAAAATGTTTATGGTTTAACTCGCTGTTTGACATGGACAGATGACATTAGCTGAAGGCGTGTCTTTCTGGAATGTTCTCTTGTCAGGAATTTCGGCCTGGATCACAATCAACTTTTTAACAGGTATGTGTGTGTGTGTAGCGGTGCCTGATACCCCGCAGCTTTTCTGTCTTCACAGTGTCCCTCCCGTGAGCTGATATACAGTGGGTGGGCTGTGAGGAGGTTCGGGGTGGCCAGCAACCGCCTCTGGCTATGGGTGAAATCTTGGCCCCATTGAAGTCTTTGGGAGCTTTACTGTTGACTTTCATGGTGCCAAGTGTTCACCTCCTGTATCTAAGCTTTTACGTGCTCCTTTTTCTTGAGAGACCAGGGCACATGATTCCATCTCTGGAGTACCATTAGCCCCAGGTAAGTCTCTAACTCAGGTACTCTAAATCTTCTTGGCAATTGCACAGAAATAGAGAGAAAATCATAGAATATTGATATTAGAATCTATTTAGATCACAGTAATGATCCCTAGTAGGGCTGTCAAACGATTTAAAAAAAAATCCGCAATTAATTGAGTTTTTTTTTTTTAAAGTTGCAATTAATGTAAAACTTTAGCATCTACAAGTTTTATTTCTTCTGGTTCAGCCAATCACTAAGAGAAACAAGTTTGTTTACATTTTCAGGAGATAATGCTACCTGCTTCTTTTTTACAATGTCACCTGAAAGTGAGAACAAGCGTTCGCATGGCACTGTTGTAGCTGACATTGCAAGATATTTACATACCAGATGCACTAAAGATTCATATGTCCCTTCATCCTTCAACCACCATTCCAGAGGACATGCTGATGACACACCTTTAAAAAATAGTGTTAATTAAATTTGTGACTGAACTCCTTGGGGGAGAACAGTATGTCTCCTGCTCCGTAGTTTTACCCACATTCTGCCAGGTATTTCATGTTATGGTAGTCTCGAATGACAGCCCGGTTTAAGTTGTTCATTTTAAGAACACTTTCACTGCAGATTTGACAAAACGCAAAGAAGATACCAATATGACATTTCTAAAGATAGCTACAGCACTCAACCCAAGGTTTAAGAATCTGAAGTGCCTTCCAAAATCTGAGAGGGACAAGGTGTGGAACATGTCAGAAGTCTGAAAAGAGCAACACTCCAATGTGTAAACTACAGAATCTGAACCATCAAAAAAGCAAATCACCCTTCTGTTGGTGGCATCAGACTCAGATGATGAAAATGAAGGTGCATCAGTATGCACTGCTTTGAATCATTATCAAGCAGAACCCACCTGGTCTCACTTTCAGATGACGTAAAAAAGAAGCTGGCAGTGTTATCTCTCTAAATGTAAACAAACTTGTTTGTCTTAGCAATTGGCTGAACAAGAAGTAGGACTGAGTGGACTTGTATGTGCTAAAGTTTTACATAGTTTTGTTTTCGAGTGCAGTTATGAAACAAAAATAATTCTACATTTGTAAGTTGCACTTTCATGATAGAGATTGCACTATAGTACTTATATGAGGTGAATTGAAAAATAGAATTTTTGTTTAAGTGCAAATATTTGTAATGAACATAATATAAAGTTAGCACAGTGCACTTTGTACTCTGTGTTGTAATTTAAATCAGTATATTTGAAAATGTAGAAAAACATCCAAAAATATTTATAATAAATTTAAATTGGTATTCTATTATTTAACAGCGTAATTAAAGCTGTGGTTAATCACGACTTTTTAAATCTAGTTAACTTGTGTTGCATTAATTGCTTGAGTTAACTGCAATTGACAGCCCTAATTCCTAGTATTTATACTGCAGGTGCTGCTGTTATCAAGCAGGCTGGACACTTGCACAATGTGTGCACATGTGTACTGTGGGTACACAGGAAAAGAATGAAAATTACAGAAGCAAGCGTGCTCCTGTACATCTAGACATATGCTTCAGTGTTGTGAAATTAAAATTTAGACATGGGATATAAACTTTTCTAAACAGCTAGAAAATAAAATGGCTTAAAATAGTGGTAACATGATTGTAACTAAGGCTGTGTCTACACTACAAATGGTACAGTGGCACAGCTGCAGCACTGCATCTATGCTGCTGTAGTATAGACATTTCCTACATGAAGAGAAGGGGAGTTTTTGTTGACGTAGTTAATCCACCTCCCCAAGAGATGGCAAAGTAGACTAGGCCTAAATTTCTCTTTGAAGAATAGTATTTAAGGCTCCCATTTTACAAAGACTTAAAAGTCCAGGAGATTACTCACATACCTAAAAGTTAAGTATGTGTTTAAGTCTTGGCGGGATCAAGGCCTAATATTTGTAGTTTGGGTTTTCATGTTTTCTTTCCTTCTTGGTTTAAGGATCTTAGGGGGGAAAATACAATTATTTCCATACTATGAAAGGTTATCTCTGTGCAGTTTCTCACTCCATTCAGCTAGTCCGCCTTTTCAGTTTGTTTTTATAGCTGGGCAAAAATCCAGGTAGTTAATTACAGACTTGCTTTCTGCTATATGAAAACTAATTGTAACTGTGTTTGCCGTTCATCTCTTATTGTCTATGGGAGGATGGATTTCCCCCCCCCCCTTTTTTTTTTAGCCGTTTATTTGTTTTTATTGCTTTATGGCTTTGAGTTATTACTGAACACACAATGGCTTTCATGATGCATTTCAGGTAGCTTAAATGCTCCAAGAAAAAGAAGTGTAGGAATGCTGGATTTAGGAGGTGGATCAACACAAATGACATTTCTTCCAATCACTGAGGTAAACTGAACACACGTACTGCAGGGAAACACTGGTTTGAATGAATAGGCATTCTGCTTTTCTAGCAAAAGGACTGAGGCGGTTTGTTACATGAAGACGTGCTTCCTACTCGTCTCTTAACAAATCTGGAGTCACTTCCTCATAGTAGCCATGGTACAATGACAGTGGTGTCAATGATTTGTGATCAAGAGAAGACAAGTCTTACCAGAGCTCCTTTCTGGTTAGGAAAATCACAATCTCTTTGTAGTTTCCATTTGTGTCCATAAAAAATTACCATGCAATGGGCAGGATTGATTTTTCATCCAAAGGGGTTCAGAACTGGAATAAGGGGCCATTGCAGGTTAGGAATGAGGTGCATTGATGGAGGTCGTGGAAAGAAGTGTATTTTGTTTTGTTTAAAATCCTTATTTGCATTGGTTTGGTGTCAATATAAATGTTTAAGCGGATATGACTGTAGTGTCAGGTCACTATTTTAGCTCCCGTTCTTATGTTCTGCTCATCTCTAATGGATCCAGGGCTAATCTGAGACTAGTCTGTAAATAACTTATTTCCACAGCCAGCCAGGACTTCTGTGCGGATGGTAACCTGTTCATATGCTCAAATACTGTATTGTTACTCCTTGCTGTTTCTGGAAGTTCCAAAAAAAAAATCTTACAATGACTTCTTTGTTTCTCCTTATAGATAACTCTCCGGACATCACCAGCTGGCCATATCACTTCATTTCAAATGTTTAACAACACATACAAACTGTATTCATACAGGTTAGTTGTGGGGAAAAGAAAGCATCGGGTAAAGATGAAAGCCAATTATTGGATGAATGTGATTTTACGCATGTGCTTAACTTTAAGCATTTACATGCTCTGTGGAATTGAGAATCTCATGAGTAACAGTGTTTACCTCGAATACAAAAACTGGAGAGATGGACTTTGGCAAAATTACTGCTCCTAATATTCACACAAGTTTATTATAGTGATGGACACACTGACAATGGGAAGAAGATCCAGTCAGAGGAATCCTATCACATATTCTCATATAGCTACAGCCAAATAGACTCCACCTTAATTTTTTTCCTTGTTGTGCTTTGCTATGTTGGAGTTTAGGTTTGTTTTTTCTTATTTTCTGTATGTTGGGTGCCTGAAACCCTTTGGCCCATTTGAAAACCACAGCTGAAATCCTGACACTTAGCCAGTGCCAAGCTGAAGGAAATGGAGTCCTTTAGCTAGTTACCATTATGATCATTCTGTCTCCAAGGCATAGGCAGTCTGATTCCATGGGTACCATGACAGCGCACAGAATGTCAGACACACGCTCTAATGGCCGCACAACAGATAGAGGGTTGTGATTTGGCCCCTGCTGCTAGGCTGAAAGGGGTTGGGAGAGCTTGCTCTCATGGGCGGAGGGAGTGTTTCGCATCTCAGTGATTCCCTCCAACTTGTGCTTGGTGGGACGTTGTTCTGGGCTGGAAGAAGAACTGAGACAATGTGGAGCTGTTGGGAGATGGTAGGAGGAGCATTAGGGGAGATCCTTGAGGGCTCCTCCTCCTTGGCCACACAGAGCAGTCTGGTTTTCTACACCCCCACTCCCAGCCCTCCTACAAAAGAAGTCAGGCCTGATTTAGTTGTAATCTGAACGGGCAGGATTTCACTCTGACAGTCCATTCACTCTCCTCCACTTGAGAAGAAATGATTTTGCTAATGTCAGACCGTGGAGAAGAGATGTTGTTAATGGAAGTGACAGCCCAACCTTCACTCGAACCACACGTAGGCTATTCGCTGCTGAGTCATGACGACTTGCTGGAACCATCCTGCATATAGACACGACTCGCTTGTCCCAGCGTGATGCCAGTAGAAGTGTGTCCTTTCACAGAGGCTTTTCTCCTTCACAGTTACCTGGGACTCGGGTTAATGTCAGCAAGGCTTGCGATTTTAGGCGGCATTGAGGGACAAGCCTGTAAGTAATCCAACTCAGAGCTCTTGCATGTCAGTGACTTGTAGGATAATTTTTTATAGGCCAAATGATCCTCTGGGCCACAGGTTCCCAAACTTTTTTTTGCTGTGCCCCCCTCTTTGCAGATTCATGTTCCTTGTGTGACCCCCCACTTCTCTTCCCTCCCTTCTCCTGCTTGGCTTCCCCTCTCCCTTTGCAATCACTCTCCTGGCCTGCTGCCTCCTCTCCTTACAGCCCAGCCATGATCGTGGCCAGGCTGCACCTGCTGACTCCACTCGCTGGCTCCAGACGTTTTCCCCCCTCAGTGGCCTGGACCCTGCTCCCCACACTACTGCCCGGTGCCGGGGCATGGGCAGGGCGGGGTGTGAGAAGCGGGAGGGGGCAGTAATAGGCATTCCAGGGGCAGGCTCACTCTCCAACCCCTCCCCTTGTGCACTGGCTGCCTCCACTGCTCCTGCCTGCAGAAGGGAGGTGCCTCCACCGGCTCCTGCTCCTCAGCAAGTTGCAGGAATGCTCTACTTCGCATCAGATCCTCGTGCACTCCCAGCAACTTTGTCCTGCCCCCCCCCCCGGGTGCAAAACCCATTCTGTGGGCCATAGGAGCAGAGCCTGTTACAAGGGGAAGTGGTAGTTCATTCACTCGCTACTCTCTCCATTCTCAGCCTGCCTGTGCCATAGATGGGACCACTGCGTGTCTCTGGGCACATCTGCCAGCGAGATGGGTGTGGGCAGAGGGTGGTGCTGTCAAAGGAAGGCATGGGCCATTACCAGCCCATATGGGGGCATGGGCGTGTTCAGGCCATGAGTGGGTTAGAAACTACTGGGGAGGTGGGAGGATGCTGAGCAGGACTGTGGCCTGGGGAGGAGGGATTGGCAGTTGACTCCTTAGCATGGGTCTTAATGCTGTTTGATCTATTTCTTTCTATTACAGTAAAGGAAGGAGAGGAGCTAATTAGTCCCTGTTTATCACCCAGCGTCCAGTGTGAGTGGGAACATGCTGAAATAGTGTACAGAATTAAAGGGCAGGAGGCAGGTATAGAAACTTCTTTCTGTTGTATTATAGATTTGCATGTTAAAATCGGAACAAACAGCGTGCACTTTCTGGATCTGTCTGTTTGAGGTATTCAGTTGTTTTGTTACTGTCTAACTTTGCTTTGACCTCAGGCTATTCCTACCCAAGAGATTTTCCTCCCTTCGTCCACACCCCATCTGCTCCAGTGTGTAATGGGGGGGCTCTAATGTAGATTAGTCAATGGCATTTTAAAAACCATGCTGTCAGAACCAGGTCAGAGCATGTCTACATAACATGATGGTTTACAATAAGAGCCACTGGAGCGCTGTCTACACTAGGACTTCCGTCATGTCTGCAACAGTGGGAAACTGTAAGAAAAAAGTTTAGCATAATCAGGTCCAGACACTTCGGGCCAGATTCTAGCTGTTGCAAATCAGCCTGCCGCTATTAAAACCTGTGGAGCTAGGCTGATTCACACCAGCTGGAGGTCGGTCTGTCCGAGTTTTTCCAAGCCATTTGTGCTCACAGCGAATGTACCTTTTTTACAGGGTTTTCAAATAGAAAGTTAGCCATTTTTGCAATAGCGAATGAGTTTTCGTTGCGGAAACTGTTGTTCCCTTCCCACAAACTTCCTGCCTTGCAGGCATAGGTTTTGTACAGAGGATCTGAAAAAACCCAGATCCTGTCTTGTCTCTCAATGTGATGTTCAGTCATATATTCGCAAACCTTTTTCTTCATCCACAGGGCTCTTTTCCGTTGAAACAGCCTCTTTGCCTGCCTGAGGCCCTATTTTCAATTTGAGCTCGAGAGTATTTCTCAAATTATTCACATGCCACTCGGAGTCCTACCTGTCCCTTATTACGAGCTAGGACTGTCAGTTAATTGCGGTTAACTCACATGATTAACTCAAAAAAAATTAATTGTGATTAAAAAAATTATCACCGTTTAATCGAACTGCTAAACAATAGAATACAATTTACATTTGTTAAATACTTTTGGATGTTTTCTACATTTTCAAATATATTGATTTCAATTACAACACAGAATATAAAGCGTACAGCGCTCACTTTATATTTTTGATTATAAATGTTTGCACTGTAAAAGAAATAGTATCAGGTGAATTGAAAAATACAAGTACTGTAGTGCAGTCTCTTTATCATGAAAGTTGAACTTACAAATGTAGATTTTTTTTTTTTGTTACATAACTGCACTCAAAAACAAAACAATGTAAACCTTTAAAGCCTACAAGTCCACTCAGTCCTACTTCTTGTTCAGCCAATTACTCAAACAAGTTTGTTTACATTTGCAGGAGATAATGCTGCCTACTTGTTGTTTACAATGTCACCTGAAAGTGAGAACAGGTGTTCGCATGGCACTGTTGTAGCCGGTGTCACAAGATATTTACATACCAGATGCACTAAAGATTCATATGCCCCTTCATCCTTCAACCACCATGCTGATGACGGGTTCTGCTCGATAACAATCCAAAGCAGTGCAGACCGATGCATGTTCGTTTTCATCATCTGCGTCAGATGCCACCAGCAGGTTGATTTTCTTTTTTGGTGGTTCGGGTTCAGTAGTTTCCACATCAGTGTGTTGCTCTTTTAAGACTTCTGATAGCATGCTCCATGCCTCGTCCCTCTCAGATTTTGAGAGGCACTTCAGATTCTTAAACCTTGGGTCGAGTGCTGTAGCTATCTTTAGAAATCTCACATTGGTACCTTCTTTGCGTTTTGTGAAATCTGCAGTGAAAGTGTTCTTAAAATGAACATGTGCTGGGTCATCATCCGAGCCTGCTATAACATGAAATATATGGCAGAATGTGGATAAAACAGAGCAGGGGACATACAGTTCTCTCCCAAGGAGTTCAGTCACAAATTTAATTAACACATTTTTTTAATGAGCATCGTCAGCATGGAAGCATATCCTCTGGAATGGAGGCCGAAGCATGAAGTGGCATACGAATGTTTAGCATATCTGGCCTGTAAATACCTTGCAATGCCGGCTATGAAAGTGCCATGTGAATGCCTGTTCTCACTTTTCAGGTGACATTGTAAACAAGAAGCGGGTAGCATTATCTCCTGCAAATGTAAACAAACTTGTTTCTCTTAGTGATTGGCTGAACAAGAAGTAGGACTGAGTGGACTTTAGACTCTAAAGTTTTACATTGTTTTGTTTTTTAATGCAGGTTTTTTGGTCCATAATTCTACATTTGTAAGTTCAACTTTCATGATAAAGAGATTGCACTACAGTACTTGTATTGGGTGAATTGAAAAATACTATTTTGTTTTTTACAGTGCAAATATTTGTAATAAAAATATAAAGTGAGCACTGTACACTTCGTATTCTGTGTTGTAATTGAAATCAATATATTTGAAAATGTAGAAAACATCCAAAAATATTTAAATAAGTGGTATTCTATTATTAATAGCGCAATTAATTGCATGATTAATTGAGATTAATTATTTTAATCACTTGACAGCCCTATTACTAACCCTTATTCTCCCAGTCATACCATTCCTACAAATCCTCTCTAAAAGATATATTGTAACCTAGATGGGACCAAACGGGGGCCCATCCAGTGTGCTGGCATGAGGGAATAAAGAGGGTGTGGGAACCCCTGTATTTCCCTGCACTGGTGTGCCATTCCACCACTCCCTGCACATGGTGGGGAAGCAGGCTCTGCAGTGCAAACCTGCAAGTACCCAACTTACTCAAGTGAATGGGGGGGGGAGTGAGCAGAGACTTGATCCCACCCCTCCCAGCACCCCGAGCCGTGTAGTTATACCAGTGCATTGGAGAGCATATGCTGCTGGCCCAGCGCAGTTAATGCTCTCCTTGGAGCACTAGAGAGCGCAGGAAAGAGATTGTAGTGCTCTGAGTCATAGTCTCCTTCTGGGCTGCTGCAGGAGCAGCTTAGCAAGGTTCTTACTGTGGGCCCTTTTGTCCACTGATGATCTAGTCCGTACTTTGGACTCATCCGGTTCCCACTGAAGCCAGTAAGTTTTGCCATTGGCTTCATCAGGAAAAGGATCCGGTCCTTTATTTCCACGGATAGTCTCTAGTATATTAGAGAGCATTGCTGACCTAAGGGGACCAGAGGCCTTGCAGACCTCAAAGAAATTAAACGGTGGTGGTGGTGGTTAATCACCAGCATGTGATTTGTTGGGTCTCTCTCTTTCTTTAGGTGAGCCTCTGTATGAATCCTGTGCTAACAAAGTAGCAGAACTGCTCTACAAGAAGGTGCATAAAACAGAAGTAGTAAAGGATTTGGATTTTTATGCTTTCTCCTATTACTATGACACTGCAGCAGAGGTTGGCCTAATAGGTACATTTGTTTCTGAGTTTCTTTGTAATGCAAGGGTAGCTAATGGGAGAGTTTGTGCCCCTTAAAAATATCCAGTTTCTTTGCAAAGCTACAAGGAATTATGTCTTTGATTATATTAATGTACAGTGATATTATTTTTTGAAGATTGGGTACTATAAAATTGTTAGGAAAAAAGGCACAGGGACTTGGAGGTCTGACCTGAAACAATTTTCAGCCTTTTTATTTGTAATGACTAAATTTCAAAAGGAGACAGTGTCCCATTAAGGCTAAACAAATTTTTATAAAAAATGACTGCCTGAAGTTCAGCTCTCAGTCCATATTAAGGCATCTAAATAAAGGTCTGACCCTGCACCAGTGAAGTTGGTGGCAAAACTCCCACTTACTTCAGTGAGTGCAACAGCCCTCAGTGGTCCAATTTCCAGAAGTGTTTAGCCTCCAGCATTTACAACTGACTTCACATGCACGCTGTAAAACATGCCCTGTTTTTCCCCCTTCTAGATAAGGAAAAAGGAGGTAGCCTAACAATTAATGACTTTGAAATTGCAGCCAAGTATGGTAAGTAAAGTAAAGCAAAAAATGCTGGCCAGGATTTGCAAAAGTGACTAGTGATTTGGGGTGTCTATCTTTTGGGGGGGAGGGTGAATTTGAAGAATCTTAGAGGCCTTATTGTCAGAAAGTGTTGGGCACCCACGGTCTGAAAATCAGACCCCTTCTAAAGTGTCTCAAATTGGGTACCCAAAAGTACTAGTTACTCCTGAAAGTCTTGGCCACAATTTTTCTAATAAGTCCTTATTTTTTACAAAAACTGCAAATAAATAAATAAATAAATCTTGCAATATAGATGTCTGAGCTCTCTTGCAATAATAAGAATAATAAATGTCATTTAGCAATTACTTTGAAATCATAAATGTAAAATAAGTGGATTGTGCTCTTATCCGATTTATTTTTTCTTAAAGTTTATACTTACATTTAAAGGTGATCTGGAGAGAGGAGAAAATTTATTTTTACTTTTTTGGGGGCAGGGGCTTCTTTTTGTTGTGTAAAGATGATCTGAAAGGTTTTTTTAAAAATCAGAAAAGTGTTTATTTGTTAAAAACTTGGCTACCTTTTTTCCCCTTCCTCCCCCTGGAGACAGTGTGTGTGTGACATGAACATCTGTTATTGTTTTGACATCAGAAATACCATTCAAGTAAAAATCTGATTAATTGGGAAAGGAAGCGATTTTTATTCTGACTCTTTACCTCTCTCTGGTTTTGGTAATTCACATTTAATTCAAATGCTTTAGAAACACTCAAGAGAAAAGTTACCTTTATGAATGATTCAGGATTCTTGCCCTGTCAAGCAATGGCTGAGATTGTTCATAGTCCACATCTCTTAACACTTTCATGAATTCTCCAGCAAAAACCAGGGATGATCAGGCTTGAGATTCCTGGTATTTTATGATTCTAAACAAGCAGAAAAAAGTTGTTTGTTTGATTCTACAAAAAACTTGCAGGCCTTCTTTAAACATCTGTAAAGAAGCAAAACATTTTTTAAAAAACGCCAAGGCACAAGCCAGTTTTTCTTAGCTTGCAGAGGTATGTCACAAGTTTGTTTATATACCCAAATAATATTTACTCATATCACAAACTGATTGACTGGTTGATTATAAAATGTTGAATGCCTACAAAGTCACTATAGGTAAGAATTTGTCTGTGGATATAAACTGTTGCTTTTCTGGGTTGCAGATCATTGCAGTAGTTATTTCTCTCTGCTTGCTTAAACACATTTGTATCAAATAAATAGAAATGTTTATGCATATGAGCAGTTTGTACATATTCTCTGCTAAAAACATCTGTTAAATGTGCACTATTCTAAGACATTTCATTGCAATTTGGTTACTTGGGATGTGTAAATAAGAGCAGAACTACTTTAATGTCGTGGAGAATCAAGCCCTTTGTCTCTTGACTACATCCTATTCACCTCCTGATCCTGAGTCGCATCCTGGCACCCATGCGGAGCCCCATCACCTTCAGGATCATTCTGCCAGTACAGTCAGGTAAAACTCTTAGGAACTAAAGGTTTTTGCAGAGGGCTCACAGCCTCTTTGACTGCTTTACTCGACTTTGAATATGTTTTGGAGAAGAGAGGAGAATGCTTTTGAGAGAGGATGGCTGCGTAACAAGGAATAAACAGATTTTGAGATGCGTACTCTTTTCTATATCTATCTTAGGCCTGGTTTACAAGGAAAAGTTCTATCGGCATAGCTACGTCAGGCAGGGGTATGAAAAAACACACCCTGGCCGCTGTCGCTATGCCAACATAGCTGCCTCTATGCTGGAGGTTACATTGCCATAGGCCTGTCCTACACCTAGAACATAGGACAACCTAGCTATGTTGCTCAGGAGTGTGAAAAATTCACACCCCCTGAGAGACGTAGTTAAACTGACCTACGCCCCAGTATAGACATCGTTGGGTCAATAGAAGAATTCTTCCGTCAACCTAGTTACCGCCTCTCAAAGGGATAGGTTAACTACAGCAGCGGAAAACCCCTTTCATCGCTGTAGCAAGTGTCTACACCACTGCGGCGGTGCTACTGTAGCACCTGTAGTGTAGATATAGCCAAGCTAACTTTGTTTCGAGGGCAGTGTTCCTACATAAACCGAAGAATTCTGTCTGTTGGTGTAGACAGTGTCTACACTACAGAGTTATGCAAACAGATTCCATAGTGTAGACCGGAGTCGGCAACGTTCGGCCCGCGGCTCGCCAGGGTAAGCAGTTTATTTACTGCTGACCAGTTTATTTACCTGCTGACGCGGCAGGTTCAGCTGATTGCGGCCCCCACTCGCTGCGGTTCGCCGTCCCGGCACATCCCTTGGCCCGCGCCGCTTCCCGCCGCCCCCAGTGGGGGCCGCGATCGGCCGAACCTGCCACGTCAGCAGGTAAATAAACTGGCCCAGCCCGCCAGGGTGCTTACCCTGGTGAGCCGCGTGCCAAACGTGGCCGACCCCTGGTGTAGACGTACCCTCCATTGATGAAAGGGGTGCTAAGACTGGGGGGCCTAAAATTAGGCTCCTGAGTCCATATTTAGGTGCCTAACTAAGTGGCTGGATTTTCACCAGTGCTGAGCACCTGTCAGTTTCAATCTTGGGACTGTGGCGCTTTTGAAAATAAGCTACTTCCTTAGGTTCCTAAATGTGGACTCTCTTCAGGCAGCCATTTTTGAAAATCTTGGCCTGTTTTTCCTTGTTCTGTTTCTGTTCCACCCATTCACTGGGAGGCTAAACTAACCTGTCTTAGGCCTGGTCTACACTACGGGTTTAGGTCGACTTTAGCAGCGTTAAACCGAATTAAGCCTGGACACGTCCACACAACGAGGCCCTTTCTTTCGACTTAAAGGGCCCTTTAAACCGGTTTCTTTACACCACCTCCGACGAGGGGATTAGCGATAAAACCGGCCTTTGCAGGTCGGAATTGGGGTAGTGTGGACGGAATTCGATGTTATTGGCCTCCGGGAGCTATCCCACAGTGCTTCATTGTGACCGCTCTGGACAGCGCTCTCAACTCAGATGCACTGACCAGGTAGACAGGAAAAGACCCGCGAAAGTTTGAATTTCATTTCCTGTTTGCCCAGCGTGGAGAGCACAGGTGACCACGCAGAGCTCATCAGCACAGGTAACCGTCATGGAGTCCTCCCAGGATCGCAAAAGAGCTCCAGCATGGACCGAACGGGAGGTACAAGATCTGCTCGCCATATGGGGAGATGAAGCAGTGATAGCTGAACTCCGTAGCAGTAAAAGAAATGGAAAAGTATTAGAAAAGATCTCCAAGGCCATGAAGGACCGAGGCCATAACAGGGACACACAGCAGTGCCGCGTGAAAATTAAGGAGCTACGGCAAGCCTACCACAAAGCCAGAGAAGCAAACGGAAGGTCCGGGGCAGAGCCGCAAACTTGCCGCTACTACGCGGAGCTGCATGCGATCCTAGGGGGTGCAGCCACCACTACCCCAACCGTGTGCTATGACTCTCTCACTGGAGAAACACACAGGGAAGACGGTTCGGGGAACGAGGAAGATGACGATGGAGGTACTGTAGGTAGCTCACAGCAGCAAGGAAGCGGAGAAACCGGTTTCCCCAACAGCCAGGATATGTTTGTGACACTGGACCTGGAACCAGTAACCCTCGAACTCACCCAAGACCCTCAGGGCACACAGGAGACCTCTGGTGAGTGTAACTTTGTAAATATTTGTAAACATTACAAAAAAAAAGCAAGCAAGTCTGTTAACGTGTATGGGGATGGAGCGGAAATCCTCCAGGGACATCTCCAGAAAGCTCTCCTGGTTGAAATGGGGTGATTTTATTAAGGGGGACATTCAGAGGCGCCCGTTCCTGCTATTCTGACCAGAAATGTTCCCCGCTGTTAACCACGCGGTGGGGGGGAGGGGTGAAGTGATCATCCCAGAGAATCGTGTGTGTGTGTGTGTGGGGGGTGGTTTACTTGTGTTTGTGCCGCATGTTAACCGGGAAACCGCAGCCCCCTCCTTTTACATTGAAAGCCCATTTTAAATGGACAACCCAATTCATCCTTGATATGGGAAATGCGCTGCTGTTTGCAACCTTTCCCGCATGTTAAGAAGGTTAAAAAAGCCAAAACACTGTGGCCTACGATGGCTGCCTGCAAGCCGAAATATGCGACCTTGTAATGAAAGAGTGTACCCATTGTTCCCTAAAATGTGTCTTTTTTAACCACCTCTCCCTTCTCCTCCACCAGCTGCAAATGTTTCTCCTTCGCAGAGGCTCGTGAACATTAGAAAGAGAAAACGTAAGACGAGGGACGAGATGTTCACAGAGCTGCAGATGTCCGCCCAGGCTGATAGAGCACAGCAGAATGCGTGGAGGCAGTCAATGTCGGAGATGAGAAAAGCCCAACATGAACGAGAGGAGAGGTGGCGGGCTGAAGACGATAGGTGGCGTCAGCTTGCAGACAGACGGCAAGAGGCAATGCTCCGTCTGCTGGAGCATCAAAGTGATATGCTCGAGCGTATGGTTGAGTTGCAGGAAAGGCAGCAGGAGCAGAGACCGCCGCTACAGCCCCTGTGTAACCAACAGCCCTCCTCCCCAAGTTCCATAGCCTCCTCACCCAGACGCCCAAGAACACGGTGGGGGGGCCTCCGTCCACCCAGTCACTCCACCCCAGATGATCGCCCAAGCATCAGAAGGCTGGGCTTCAATAAGAGTTAAAGTTTTAAAATGCAGTGTGTCCTTTTCCATCCCTCCTCCCCCACCCATCCCAGCTACCTTGGCAATTATCCCCCTACCTCTGTAAGGAACTAATAAAGAATGCATGAATGTGAAAAAACAATGACTTTATTGCCTCTGCAAGCGGGAGGGGAGGGTGGGGTGGGGTGGGGTGGTTGGTTTACAGGGAAGTAGAGTGAACTGGGTGGGGGGGGGGGTTGGAGGGTTCATCAAGGAGAAACAAACAGAAGTTTCACACAGTAGCCTGGCCAGTCACAAAACTCGTTTTCAAAGCTTCTCTGATGCGCACCGCGCCCTGCTGTGCTCCTCTAACCGCCCTGGTGTCTGGCTGCGCGTAATCAGCGGCCAGGCGAGTTGCCTCAACCTCCCACCCCGCCATAAAGGTCTCCCCCTTACTCTCACAGATATTGTGGAGCGCACAGCAAGCAGCAATAACAATGGGGATATTCTTTTCGCTGAGGTCTGAGCGAGTCAGTAAGCTGCGCCAGCGCGCTTTTAAACGTCCAAATGCACATTCCACCACCATTCGGCACTTGCTCAGCCTGTAGTTGAACAGGTCCTGACTACTGTCCAGGCTGCCTGTGTATGGCTTCATGAGCCATGGCATTAAGGGGTAGGCTGGGTCCCCAAGGATCACGATAGGCATTTCAACATCCCCAATGGTCACTTTCTGGTCCGGGAAGAAAGTCCCTTCCTCCAGCTTTCGAAACAGAGCAGAGTTCCTGAAGACGCGAGCATCATGTACCTTCCCGGCCATCCCACGTTGATGTTGGTGAAACGTCCCTTGTGATCCACCAGGGCTTGCAGCAGCATTGAAAAGTACCCCTTGCGGTTTACGTAGTCGGTGGCTTGGTGCTCCGGTGACAAGATAGGGATATGGGTTCCGTCTATGGCCCCGCCACAGTTTGGGAATCCCATTTCAGCAAAACCATCCACTATTGACTGCACGTTGCCCAGAGTCACTACCCTTGCTATCACCAGGTCTTTCATTGCCCTGGCAAATTGGATCACAGCAGCCCCCACAGTAGATTTGCCCACTCCAAATTGATTCCCGACTGACCGGTAGCTGTCTGGCGTTGCAAGCTTCCACAGGGCTATCGCCACTCGCTTCTCAACTGTGAGGGCTGCTCTCATCTTGGTATCCTGGCGTTTCAGGGCAGGGGAAAGCAAGTCACAAAGTTCCATGAAAGTGCCCTTACGCATGCGAAAGTTTCGCAGCCACTGGGAATCGTCCCATACCTGCAGCACGATGCAGTCCCACCAGTCTGTGCTTGTTTCCCGGGCCCAGAATCGGCGTTCCACGGTATCAACCTGCCCCAGTGACACCATGATTTCCACATTGCTGGGGCCTGTGCCTTGTGAGAGGTCTATGGCCATGTCAATTTCCTCATCACTCTCGTCGCCGTGCTGCAATCGCCTCCTCGCCTGGTCCGGGTTTCGCCTTGGCATGTTTTGGCTCTGCATATACTCCAGGACAATGCGCGTGGTGTTCATAGTGCTCATAATTGCCGCGGTGATCTGAGCGGGCTCCATGATCCCAGTGCTAGCTATGGCGCCTGGTCAGAAAAAAGGCGCGAAAGTAGTATCTGATGGACCAGGAGAAGGAGGGCGGGAGGGAGGGAGGGAGGGCCGAGTGACGACATGGCGTACAGGTACAGGAACAGGGAGAAACACAAACAACTGTCACACAGAATGGTCCCCCCAAAGATTAAACTGGAAACCCTGGGCTTAGCAGGCCGTTGATTTCACGGAGGAAGGGGAAGCAAATGAACACAGAACAAATCTATTTTTTACATCTTAAGGTGGCAGCCGACGCTGCAGCATGAGTGACAGCCATACCAGTATGACGATGACGGATACCAATCATAATATACCATCATCTGCCAAAAGGCAAGGGGCTGCTGCTGTGTAGCAATGCAGCCCCACATCTGCCAGCCCCACGTCCGCCAGCACCCAGCATCGCCCTCGGCCTCTTCTGGGTGCTTAGCAGACAATATTGGGCAATTGGCAGAAAATAGTATATTATGACTGGTAACCGTCGTCATCAAAACAGTAGCATGTCTGCCCAGGTGGCCATGATTGACAGCCATACCAGTATGATGACGACGGGTACCAGTCATAATATACCATCGCCTGGAAGGGGCTGGTGCAATGCAGCACTACGGCTGCCAGCCCCACGGCTATCACTCATGCTACACCGTCTACCGCCAAAAGGCAGTTAGCAGCTGCTGCTGTGTAGCAATGCAGTCCCACGTCTGCCGGCACCCAGAGGACATATGGTGACGGTGAGCTCAGCTGAGCTGAGCGGGCTCCATGCTTGCCGTGGTATGTTGTCTGCACAGGTAACCCAGGTAAAAAGGCGCGAATCTATTGTCTGCCGTTGCTGTGACGAGGGGGGAGGGGCCTGACGACATGTACCCAGAACCGCCCGCGACACTGTTTTGCATCATCCGGGCATTGGGATCTCAACCCAGAATTCAAAGAAAAGGCGCGAACCGCTTCTCGGCTCGAGCTGTGGCGCAAACGTAGTATCTGACGGCCTAGGGGAAGGAGGGAGGGGGGCCGAGTGACGACATGGCGTACAGGCACAGGGAATTAAAATAAAGAACGGTGGCTGTGCATCAGGGAGAGACACAAACAACTGTCACAGACTGGTCCCCCCCAAAGATTAAACTGAAAACCCTGGGTTTAGCAGGCCGTTGATTTGACGGAGGGAGGGGGAAGCAAATGAATACAGAGAAAATCTATTTTTTTACATCTTAAGACGACGGTGCAGCGTGACTGATAGCCCTCGGCATCTTTCTGGGTGCTTGGCAGCAAATACGGGGCGGTGTATGACGATGGTCTTCAGGCCTATTGTACGAGCTGCTGCTCAGGGAAGACTCTGCTAACGTGCGATGACCCGACTTGTAATAGGCCGGCTAACAGTCATAATACACCATTTACTGCCAAAAGGCAAGCCCCACGGCTGCCAGCACCCAGATCGCCGATGAAGGCTACCAGTCTACTGCACCGTCTACCGCCAAAAGGCAGTTAGCAGCTGCTGCTGTGTAGCAATGCAGTCCCACGTCTGCCGGCACCAAGAGGACATATGGTGACGGTGAGCTCAGCTGTGCTGAGCGGGCTCCATGTTGTCTGCACAGGTAACCCAGGTAACCCAGATAAAAAGGCGTGAATCTATTGTCTGCCGTTGCTGTGACGGGGGAGGGAGGGGCCTGACGACATGTACCCAGAACCGCCCGCGACACTGTTTTGCATCATCCGGGCATTGGGATCTCAACCCAGAATTCCAAGGGGCGGCGGAGACTGCGGGAACTGTGGGATAGCTGTGGGATAGCTACCCATAGTGCAATGCTCCGGAAGTCGACGCTAGCCTCGTACTGTGGACGCGGTCTGCCGACTAGAGCACCTAGAGCATTTTATTGTGTGGACATACACAATCGGCTGTATACAACCGATTTCAATAAAACCGGCTTCTATAAATTCGAACTAATTTCGTAGTGTAGACATACCCTTAGGGATTTGAATAGTTGTTTATAAATCCAAGAATCAATTCTCTCTCTTCATTCTTCTTAGTGTGTAAGACCATGGAGGTGAAGCCGGGAGACAATCCTTTCCTTTGCATGGACCTCACCTATATCAGTTTGCTACTGCAAGAACTGGGCTTCCCAAAAAGCCAGGTGTTTCAGGTAATATTTGTCAGCGCTGTGTTGAGATACCTCTCAACTCGCTAGTGATGCACGCACACAACAGTGGTTTTACTTCTCTCCTTTTTTCTTTCTAGCTTGCCCAAAAAATTGACAATGTCGAAACAAGCTGGGCTTTGGGAGCCACCTTTCACTACCTTGATTCACTTCACAGGCTGCAATACTAAGGCCTCAGGGCCTAAACCCTCAAAAGGATTTGAGGACTTCAGTCTATGGGTACCCAGCCTACGGTGGCTTACAGGTGACTGATTTTGCTCTCTTTGTGACAATCAGACCCTTTTAAAAGGTGATCTTAAGTTGGGCACCCAAACTCCCAATTTATGAAAATGTAGAGCATGGCCGCTCAAGAATACCTCCTTGATCTTGCAGTGTCTGTAGAAGACTTGATGTTAAACTAGATCATTTCGGTGAGAATTCTGGGATTCATCGAGGGGCTTTGTTCACAATGCAGCTACAAATTCTGTGAGAAAAGTACACCTTTGGGGAACGTGTCTGTGTCATTTTTGCTTGTAATATGCTGAGGTCAATGTTAGAAATGGCTGCTCCAGAGGGGCTTCTTCTTTTCTGGTTCTGATTTATCATGTGTTTCTTTGGGGAATTTTTAACTATTTCAGTGTTTGAGAATTAATGTCTGTAAGTGAAGACAATGGCATTGCCGAGCTGAGCTGCTGGTAAGAGCTGATGTTGACTCTGGAGTGCAGCGTGGGAGACCTGATTCGGCTGGAGTATGGCTGAGGTTTGGGCTGCCCATTCCAGCAGAACTCAGGCCTATTGTGGAGGTGACAGGCGCACTTAAGGATCTGAGCCACAGCCCATGGCAATCTATGGGAGCTCTTCATTGGCCTTTAAAGGCTGAGGTACTTTCGGCACTTGCTGTTGGAGGTGGGGTGGTGAAACTCCATTTCAGTCCTTCAGGGGAGTCCCTGGCAGTGTGACTTTACTGGGACTGTAAGGGAGATGGGGCTTTGGAGTTGGTACAGGCCTCCTGCTGCTCCCCTGAGATCTGCAGGGCTTGGGGGGCCAAACCCTTACCACCACTCCCAAGTGGAAGAATTTGGAGGACACACTGCCACAACCACCTGTTTCCTCAGGTCCCCTCCTGCTGGATTTCCTGGGCAGTTGGTATGAGTCACCCTAATGTGAAGTGTTAAATAGTAAAACGGGTAGTTCGTAGATTTTTGTGTTGGGAGGGGATCAGGGCATGTATTTTAACCTTCAATGATGGTGAGAAGAATCTGTCGTGTTTTTCTGGGAGGCGGTACTAACACATGTCCACATATACTTGAGATTTGTTGGTGCTTGAATAGGGGTAGTTCTTTGTTAATTAACTTCACACAGGAGTATCTGTGGGTTTCACCCAGGCTTGGGGTGGCTTTTACAAGGCTGGCTTGGAACCTTAAAGACTGTTTCTAGTAAACCGTGCTTGGAGGGCCTCTGTCTTCCTTTGATAAATGAATGTATTGTTGCTGCACTGAGCATGGATTGCAGAAGACTGGCCTGTGAGGAAGCAGGAGGCATAGCAGAAGTGGTTGGTACTTTGAATGCAACACTTCTATCAGTGTACTGTATACAGAGTAAAGACTGTTCCTAACAGTGTGCAATAGGGAAACAATTTGTAAGTTATCCATAAGTCGTGGATTGCATCATGTTAATACGTAGTCAGCATAGACACTACCTGGTACTTAAAGTTTTATAAGGGCCTTATCCAAAGCCCCATACAGTCACTAGAAGTCTGTCCGAGGAATTTGGATTAGACCCTAAATGAATAAAGCTAGATCTTTACTGCCTGAGAAGCACAAACTTGGTGTAAAACCCATGTGGGGAAACTCATCAGATTTTTCTAAAACGTTGCTCTGCTTGTCATTGGCTTTTTCTCTGTAAAGTAGCATGTATGTGAATGTACGATGAATATTTGAAAACTATTTTATCGGCAATAAAATTTTAATTACAAATTGGGATGTTTCCTATTTGGATTAATGTGTGGTACTGTGGAGTGATGGTCTCTGTATAACAGGTCATTGCACTGATAGCAGCTTACCTTCACTGAGTGTTAGTGGGAAAACACTGCATCTTAGCCTCTTCTATTGCAACCTGGTAACTTCTGAATACATACCAAGGTCCTGGGATGAAAGTTGCTATATAAGCGTGATACATGAATGGTATTTCCACCTTTGTTTTGACCAGGATCATACCGATGGGCTTACCTTCAGAAGGGTTGGGCTTGGTTTCATTGCCATAAGTCAACTACTAACTGTCAAGACTTAGGAAGACAATTTCCCTGTGGATTATGATGTGCGTCCAGTGGAGTGTCTTTCCTCTTTCTCTGAAGCAACTGATGCTGGACACAGTCATACAGGACACTGAACTAGATGGACCCCAGTCTGGCAATTCCTGTGCCTTTAATATTATCGGGGCTGGTAGCAGTGTCTATTAAAGGTTGCCCAACACTTCCGATTTTAAGACCATGTTTTTGGTTGCTAATTACTTTGCCAAATTTTAACTATTAGGGCTGGAATTTTCCATGCTGCTTGTCTGTCTGAAACTGAATTATGTATTTATAGTTTTCATTTCAGCCAAACTATTCCACAGTTTCTGAGAACAAGGTTGGGGGAAATGTTTTGCAACTTAAAAAACAAACAAACTCTGGTGACCTTTTCTTTCAGAATCTCCAGCAACCCCTTGCTTTTGAACAAGGACTTGACATAGGGCAGGGAGTGGCCTTTGTTTTACAGCTGTGCCTTTTTGCCATCCCCATGAAGAACTGCTCAAACCTGGCCAATCTACACACTTTTGAAAAATCTCCCTTTGTATGGGCTCAGTAGAGACTTAAATTTTAGCAGCTAAGATCTCCAGAGATTCCATCCTCACTGAGCATGCTTTATCCCTTCACAGCTCCTAGCGTTCACCACACTGCATCTATGCCATTTCCACAGACAACGGGCCATGCTCCATCCCCTCACCACTCGTAGCCATGACTGGACTGCATGTGCGCCATCCCCACAGAGCCTCTGA
Organism: Trachemys scripta elegans; assembly: GCF_013100865.1. Taxonomy (NCBI): domain Eukaryota; kingdom Metazoa; phylum Chordata; order Testudines; family Emydidae; genus Trachemys; species Trachemys scripta. The sequence continues at coordinate 2,221,549 of NC_048300.1, read as the reverse complement.
GTGCGCTCCCTCCAGTCCAGGTTACTAGGCCAAAACTGGACTTTCGTGCTAATTCCTTTGCCTAGCTGCTTTCAGATGGGGCCAGGCACCAGAACTAAGAGCAGGGTGCCCCCGATGCTCTGTGACCCCTCTCCTCTGCTGGCACCTGGGCAACATGGTGGAGGAAGTCAGAGGGGGACAAGGGCTGGACCAGGTGGTGGGGAGAGGGAAAGGAGCAGATGGGACTGGAGGATGGTGGTGCTGGAGAGACAGACTCCAAGGTGGTTGTGCAAGTAAGCTGGGCCTAGGAGCTGGAGGGAGGGGGGGCTGGGACTGGTGGGAGCTAGTGAGGGGAAGGGGGGCTGTGCCCTTTGGAAAGAGATGCTCTTGCTGCTACTCCAGACCAGTGTTGACAGGAGCTCTGAGGGAGGATTTAGGAACAATGAAGCCAGGGGTGCAGGGAGAGCCAACGAACCTGAGCCCCCTTTTATCCAAATGGCTCCACGCCTCACTGCCTGTTTTCTAGGGCTCGGGATTGTGGGTGCCCAGCTGGAAGGGGGGTGATTTCCAGAAAGCCCAGAGCAGCTCTGAAAACCCGGCCCTGGGGACGTGTCTGAAAGGGGGGCACCAAAGTCACTTGGAAAAACGGGGGTGCAGGATTTGATACAACGCGAGTGGGACAGGAGCTGTTACCTTTACTCCTGGGAGGGGTGATGGGGGCACCTCTTTGCCGAGGCCAGCAGCTCCCCCGGGACATGCTCCCTGCAAAGCGAGAGAACCTGGTCCTCTGAGCTGGGCAGGGAACCCCCCTGGGGCTGGCGGGGG
>NC_048300.1:1991875-2215825 GCF_013100865.1 Trachemys scripta elegans | reverse complement strand
GCCCGGCCCCCAGCGAGCCCCGAGCCCGCAACCCCCAACGCCCGGCCCGCAGCCTCCAGCCCCGCAACGCCCGGCCCGAGCGAGCCGCAGCCTCCAGCGAGCCCCGACCCCGCAACGCCCGGCCCGATCGAGCCCCGCATCCCGGCCATGGCGGCGGCCCGCAGCGACAGCGAGAAGCGGAAGCAGATCAGCGTGCGGGGCATTGCGGGGCTGGGCGACGTGGCCGAGGTGCGGAAAAGCTTCAACCGGCACCTGCACTTCACGCTGGTCAAGGACCGCAACGTGGCCACCCCCCGCGACTACTTCTTCGCGCTGGCGCACGCGGTGCGGGACCACCTGGTGGGGCGCTGGATCCGCACCCAGCAGTGCTACTACGAGCGGGACCCCAAGGTAGGGCCGGGCCGGGCGCGCAGAGCTGGGGGCGCATTGCGGGGGGACACGGGCTTTGCAGGGGGTGTCCGGCGGGGGTGCCCGGGGGGACGGGGGAGGCAGGCCCCGACTATCCGAACTGTCCCTATCAAATCAGGACATCTGCTCCTCCCGCCTGAGCCCCCATAAGCGGGGTGCCCCGCAGCTCTGCTCCCAGCAGCCCGGCTGGGCCGGGAGTGACCCGCCACGGTGAGGGGCTGGACAGGCAGGTGTCCAGCCCTGCAGCGCTGTCCCCAGTCCGTGGGGAGACGGTCACTTCTCCGAGACCCAGTGCCCGGATACGGGGTGCCCTGTCCTGCCTTCAGAGACCTTGGCACGCCGCACTCAGTCCAGCTTGTCTTTTGTGTGAGCAGCAATTCAGATTTGCATATTTTATTCTCCTGGCAGAGGTTTCTGAAGCCCAGGGAGGGCAAACCCAGCACTGCAACTTCCTAGAGGGTCAGGAATCCCTGATTTAAGAATGACAGATGGTGGCCACAGTGCTGCATTTTGCTGCCCGGTTTGGGGCTGGTTACTGCAATAACACAGTAATCTGTTTGGAAAGGGAGATGACAGCAATTGCGAAGGATGCAGAACAAGTACATCTAAGGCCTGCGTCGTTGTAGAATTGTATATCAAAAGAGCTGTCAGGTCATCTAGGCCAGCGGTTCTCAAACTTTAGCAACCTGAGGACCCCCATTTTGATTTTAAAAATTTTGGGGACCCCCAAGCTCCCCTGCTCAGCCCCAGGCCTCATCCCCACTCCACTCCTTCCCCCAGGGCCCCACCCCTTCCTCACCTCTTCCCACCCCCCACTCACTCCATCCCTCCTCCCTCCATCACTCGCTGTCCCCCACCCTCACTCGCTTTCACCAGGCTGGGGCGGGGGGTTGGGGTGCAGGATCTGGCTCTGGGAGGGAATTTGGGTGTGGGGGTGTGTGAGGTGCAGGGTCAGGGAGGGAGTTTGGGTGAGGGAGGGGTGTGGGCTGCGGGATCTGGGCGGTAGTCTGGATATGGGAGGGGGTGTGGGGTCTGGGTCTGGGAGGGAGTTTGGGTGCGGGGGGAGTGCGGGGTCACGTTTTGTGAGGGAGTTTGGGTGTGGGAGGGGATGCAGGGTCTGGGAGGGAATTCGGGTGCAGGCTCTGGGCTGGGGCAGGGGGTTGGCTGCAAGGATGTGCCGGCCACTTCCAGGAGTGGCGCAGAGTCAGGGCAGGTGGGAGCCTGCCTTAGCTCTGCTGTGCCGCCAGACTTTTAGTGCCTAAAATCTCCCGGTTTGGCTTCAGTAGCCTCCAGGAGATAGAGGGATGGGGAGGAGTTGATCAGTGGGGCCCGCGGACCCACCGGAATACCCTCGGGGACCCCAGTTTGAGAAATGCTGATCTAGTTCATCCCCTTGTCAGAGCAGGGTTGTTCCGTGTGTGGCTTCTAGAGCTTTGTCCAGTGTAGCTTTAAATGTGCCAAGTTGTGGGGCTGACCTAGATTCATAAATCTAGTCTGATCCTTATAACAGGAGACCAGAGAATTTCACCCAGTTCAGCGGGTTGTCTCCTTCATCCTTGTAGGGGGAAACGATGCTTGTTTAGTTCTTTTGGGGAACAGGAAAGAGAGAAAGCGGTACAAGAATGCAGCTGTGAAATGAACCACTCACTTGCATGTTACAGCAGAACAGCTGTATTACAAAGATCAGGAAATGTAACACTTGTCCGCTCAAATAATCAGCCTGGATTAAAGGCCAGTGCTTCTGAAAGGCTTCCATAGGCCAGGTAGGCCTTAGAAAAGTTTGCCAGAATAACTATACCAGCAAAGCCTCCTACTGTAATCACAGTTTATGCTGTCAGAAAAGTTCCTTTGCTGTTGTGGTCTATACCAGTTCGGCAAGCGAAATAAGACGTGTTGGCAAGAGCACCGTTATGCGGCTATTGCTGTGGCTACGTTAGAGATTTTGCTGGTATAGAAATGTGACACCCTCCTCTCCTCCCAAAAAATCATACTTTAGCCACTGCTTTTGCTCTGCCCACAAAAGTCTCTCATACAGACATGGTTATAGACTGCAGGGGGCATTGGACCAGGTACCGTTGCAGTACCCTGTGTTTGTTTCATGCATAATATACGCCCAATAGAGATTTAGATGAAGGGCGCATTCCATGATTTCTATCCCTCATTCAGAAGAGCAAATATGCACCATCCTTCCTCTTAATCCAGGGAGCTACAAGGAAGGAGAGAGTGTTTTGCAGGCGATTGACCGCATCACTTGGCACACTCAAAAACTAGGCTGGACAGAGGCTCACTAGGAGGCATACAGGGAAAAGTGTCTGAAGAAAGATTTAAAACATTGCATGGTCATATTTCCTCTCAGCTTAGTCAAATGAAGGCATGAAGTGATATGGGAACCTGCAGAAGACTATTAAAATGGAGAACATTAAAGACTCTTCTCTGTGCCTTTTGACACTTTTTATTCCCCTCATCTTGGCCAATGGAAATGGGCGAATCGGTTTCACTTCTGCTGCTAGACAGTTTCGAATTGATTTCACGGTCAGGTTCTCATACTAGCAGAGTGCTGTAATGTTTGAGTGCCAAAACTGCAGAGAAACAGGTATCTGTTTAAAAGAAAATTGTTTCTATTGTAATGAACATAAATGAATGGAAACACGTCTAAAGTTGTAAGCTTTTACGGAATCTCAAATTTAGGTCAAATTTGCCTTGAACGGTGTCGGTTTAACATAGGCTAGATTCTCAGCTGCGGTACACGCGCTGAGAATATGAACCTTGATTCATACATCCTGGTTTTCTTGCAGGACAGTTTCCTAGTGCTGTAAAAGGAGTGGTTTGGTTCTATGTCGCCCACTTCTTCTTATAGTTTGATTCACTCACATCCTGATATGAATCCTACAAATGGGCTTTATTTAGCATGCATCACACTGCAAAATCTGGCTCTTTTAAAACTAGGATGGTCTCCCAAACAAGTGCTCCTGCTTAGGCATGTTATACATGCTGGAAAGAATATAATAGCAACCCATGGCTGTGTACCAGTTGCTTATTTTAAAGGAATGAAACGTATTGAAGTCAGAGTGGGAGGGGACTAACCAATGTTATTGCTTATCCTACTTCCTTAACTTAGTGTTTTCCAAAGAAGAAATGATCCATAGAACGGATGCTGGTCAAATATTTATCCAGTGAGAAAATGGGCTCGGATAAAGCCATTTGCTGCAGACAGACTCATGGGAGCTGAGGGGAACATCTTCCCATATAACTTTTTGTTATCATGTTTATGTCCCTATCAAATATTAGTTAATATTGTTGCACTGTGCTGATCAGACAAGTATGGCTGTTTAACCCATAAATCCCCATGGCTCTTGTATTGTTGCAATGATGGTGTAGAAAGACAAGTGATATTTACAATAATGCCACAGTCTCAAAATTAAGGGTGGTTTGACGTACCAACCGGATCAATAATTCAAGTTACCCATTCGCTGTGTGAAATGAATTGCTGAAACGGAACAGTGGGGTAGATCTTTTTAGGATGCAATTCACCCCATGGCCCTCTATAACCAAAACCACTGCCAATAATTTTTGACACTCCCTGATTTCCAGCCATGACATTTTCTCAGCCCTAATCTGCCTCCGCAAGCCAAGTCTCCTGGCTTGTGATTCATTTAAAATTCCAGCCCTCCCCAAGAAACCCCAGAGGGATGCGTGTTAATGAAAATGGTTGTGGAAAGTTGAGTCCATATTTATTGAGCGTAACCCAGGCACTGCACTTTCCTTTTATTCCCAGACTCTCATAGTGGGTGATGGGCGTGGCACTGATTTATTTCTACACGTCTCAACAGGGGGGATAGCTCCTGGCATAGGCCTGATCAAAAGCCCGATGAAGACTCCCATTGACTTTGGATCAGGCCCGTGTTGATGAATACAATTAGGAATCTTAACTGAATGTGACAGGCCCTGTGCGTGGCATTTCAGCTGCGAAAAAGCAGCACTTCACTGTGAAGAACGGTTTTATAAATATACAGCTAGGCCTCCCAGATCACTTGTGTTCTAAGTTAATTGGGGAAACAATCTTATCAGAAAATGGCAGCATTTTGCTGTAGCAAAATCATGCTCTGGGCAGAGATAGGCACAGGGACACTCGGCTGACAAGTTCCTCACAAGAATCTCTCTGACAAACAAAACGTGGTCCATGTTACGCAACAGGCGGCAGGGCTACAATTCAGGAAAGCCTCCCTATCGCGGGAGGGGCCTCACCTTAACTGATTTCAAGGGGCTTAAGCGTGTGTTCACTAGAGCCAGGCAGGAGTTTTTGGATGGAACTTTTTTTGGTCAGATAATGTCAATCCAATGAAAGTGAGACTTTTTGCAGGAATGTACCAGTTTCAATCCAATTTTTGGGAAAGATTTCTCAGACCTAGGATGGGATTCCTGGTGAAAACTGGGGAGAGAAAGAGAGAGACCCACCCTAGAATAGCCAATAGCCTAATGGTTAGCACACTTGGACTGGAACCCAGGTCCAGGTCTGGGCTTGCCTGATTCAGACCACGGACTTGAATCTGGGCCTCCCACATCACAGGGGCGTGCTCGCTTTCTTTCTCAAAAACAAAACAAAACACACCCCAAAAAACAAAAAAACTTCCAAGGGTCTTGTTTTGTCCCAATGCGGAAAAGGGAAAACAATTCCCTCCCCAGCTCTAGTGCTGTCCTGAATCGAGGCGAGCTGAGAATTGCATCTGAGCACAGAGACCTGACGTGAACCTTCTTCACAATGAAGTGTATTCCGTTAGGAGGGACTGCTTGATGGCTGCATGCCTCCTTTTGGGGAGGAACACATGGGGGACATTGCTGGTAGGACGCTCTTCAGAAACTGTTCTTTGAAAGGCAAAGCAAGGCACACCGGAACATGAGCTTGGTGCTCGCATGGGGCAAGTATGCAGTGTGGGAGTCACTGGTGCTCTCACACCAATAACTAATACAATGAACGATATTTTTATAGCTTTTCCAGCCTGCTTTAAAACACCCCACACTTGATGGCTTACCAGGGACTGGCTTTATTAACAAGGAGATGAAAACAAAGATCACCAAAATTCATGGCAAATATTCTTCCCAGGCTTGGCAGCTCCTAGGGTGAGATGAGGTCGTGTCCCTCCCACCTCTCTCCTATCTGAGTAGGATAATGAGTCAGAGTCAGCAGAACCCACTTAACATTCCCCAGCGGGATCAACATCTGCTAACAAGGGGGGGTGTTTTCTGGCAAAGGATCCGACCCTGCTGCTGCTGGGTATAGGGGAGGACGCAGTCCCTCCATGTGAAATACAACCCCCGCTCTTTAGATCTGAGGGGCAAGAACGGGGGGACGGTTCCCGTTCCCGGGGTCTGGTGGAGTGTGTCCCTCTCTGCACATTGCTCAGACGTCCTTCTGAGGCAGGATCAGTGCTTGGCTCAAAGTCAGAAGAGCTATTGAGAGAGAGAGCACAGATTCAGAAACAAAGATTCATAGATTCCCAGGCCAGAAGGGACTATTGTGACCATCTAGCCTGACCTCCTGTATCACCCAGGCCAGAGAACGTCCCCAGAGCAATTCCTAGAGCAGAGCTTTTTGAAAAACATCCCATCCGGAGTTAAAACTTGCCAGAGTTGGAGACTCCACCACAGCCCTTTGTAACTTGTTCCAGTGCTAATTGTCCTTGCTGTTAGCACGTCCTGGAGTAAGAGGCGGTATGTCTGTCAATGGACCTGATTGCGTTTTTGCAGTCTTGATTGTGCATTAGCATTAGTTTTTCTTCATAGAATATGTACATTTCACCTCCGTATTCAGCCCCCTTTGTGTTGAAAGTCTCAGCCTGAGAAGTAAAATTAATTTTCTTCCTTCTGTCCTTTTGATGTATTCCACCAGCGTATTTATTACCTGTCTCTGGAATTCTACATGGGCCGCACCCTGCAGAATACAATGGTGAACCTGGGTATGCAGAATGTCTGTGATGAAGCCATTTACCAGGTAAATTTCTCTGGCAAGTCCTGGTTAGAGTTGAGCAAAACTTTTTTGCCAAAATTTGTTTAGAAAGAAAATTGATTTTGACAAAACTAATTTTTTTAAGCCGTGTCTGCTTTCTATGGAAAATTTTGATTTTTTTCCATCAAAAAGCCAAACTCCTGTAAATGAAAGTATTTCCTCCTGGGAGTTGTGGTTTGGTTTTCTCATGTCCCCATTCTCCTAAATGGGTTGTGCTCCCGACCCAGACACATTTCCCATAATGCATGATAGCTAAGGATTCCCATGATGCAACTGCCTGCTATCACCAGGAGGGGAGATCACGGTGCATGGTTGGAAATGTAGTCTGACCAGGGAGCTGAGCCTGGAGAGAAGAATGGGAACATGAGAGGCTTTTCCTACAACTCTCATGAGGCACCACCGCAGCATTTCCTAGTAGAAATATTTCAGGTTTTGGTTTTAAAAAAAAAAAAAGAAAAGCTTTGTTTGTCACTGAAAAGTCACTTTTTGTTGAATTTTCTACAGAAAACGATGTGTGTTTTCATTTTTGTCAACATTTCCCCAGAAGAAAGCCCATTTTCCAGCCAGCTCCCTTCCCCGTTTTCTCTTAGCATCAGTTGGGACCCACAGGGTCTGATGAAGCTCTGACTGAAGACAGTGGCAAAACACCAGTCCAGGTCAGTGATGCCGCTGGATAATGGTTCGGGGCTTGATCTTGCAAGGCATTGAGCACTTTGCACACGACAGTGAAATGTTTAGACGCGCTTAACTACAACCACACTCGCATAGTCCCACGTAGAGCTGGTCAAAACCAGTGAAATGTGAATGAAAATGTTCACGACTTTTTTTTTTTAATTGATTTTTCAAAAGTTGGTCAAATCTTTTCAATTTTCAATCAGCTCTATAACTTGTCAGAAAAGTGAAAAACTTCTCATTAAAATGTCGGTACTTTTGGGGGCGGAGGGGAAGTTGGTCAAAGGTCGTTATTCTGATGAAAAAAATAACCAAAAAATTGGAAACAGAAACATTTCAATGAATACCCGTGCAGTCACCCACAACAAAACGTTATTCACGCGAATGCAGCTCGGAAGATCAGGGCCTATTATGGCACGTTTTGCATGATGCGATTTCTGTAATAAAAGCTTCTCTTAAGAACTCATGTTTTTTGTCACCCTGGCCTAAAAACCCGGCCTCTTTAGGGTGTCGCTTTCTCCCAGGCCTGCTGCCTGGGGGCTCACAAAAGTCACTCTCTGAATCCAGGCTGCCTGTATGTCCCCCAGCAGGCCTGGCTTTGAGTCACATGCTCCCATCACATGACCTTGGACTCACTCCCTTCACCTGGGGAGTTTCTAGGGTTGCCAAGCCTCCAGGATTGTCCTGGAGTCTCCAGGAATTAAAGATTAACTTTTAATTAAAGATGCTGTCATGTGTTGAAACCTCGAGGAATACGTCCAATCAGAATTGGTAACCCTAGCTACACCTGGCACAGGTGAGGCTAAGTCCCAGGACTCTTAAAGGGCCGGCATGCCCTGTGACAATCCCCTTCAAAAGCTTTCTGTCCCTTACGCCGATCCGTACTAGGCCAGTGGAAATGTATCGCTCCTGTTTAAATGTCCTGCTCCAGGGCTTTTGCCTGGGACCGGGCACCTGTTATGATCTGGGTCCAAAGCCAGACCATCCCCTGCCCAGCGGGGCTCTTGTGCGCGTGCAGCCATTCATCAGGCAGCTGAGGCCTCTCATTTGCACCAGTGTAACTCCCTGGCCTCAGTGTAGTTACTTGTACTTTATACCAGGGGGAGTGAGTGGAGACTCAGGCCCAAGGTTTGACGCCCCACTGGGAGGCTTTCTGCCGAGTTTGGTGGGTGCTGGAGCCGGCCGGCAGAGCCCAGACACTGCTGCAGCCTGCTCCAGGGCACCAGGCCCAGACCCTCGGTTAGCTCCCATTGATGTCAGTGTCGTTCGGCGCCTGAATCCCTCTGGGAATCCGGGCTGTAGAGCCTACGCATTGTGACAGCTTGTTACGAAGTGTCTGTGACCCGGGCGTGGTGCGGCCCTGTGCAAAGCATGGCCCCCTTGGGACTGGAAGCATCGGAGCAGTCCCTCCTCTCCCCCTCTCCCACAGTTGTGCAGTGCTTCTGTAACAGACCCACTTTCCATTTGAAGACTGACTGCTTTACACAGACCCCTGTCAGGGAGGGTCTCGGTTTACTGAATCCTGCCTCAGCACAGGGGGCTGGACGAGGTGGGCTCTTCTAGCCCCATGTGTCTGAGTCTGTCATTCCTGTGACTGAATCCCCGCCTGGCTCCACTCCGGCTCCCCCCAGCTTCCCTGGAGTTGCCTCTTCCAGAAGAGAATCTGTGTGGAGGAGGAACCGGGCAGGAGTCTGTCAAAACCCAGGGGCAGGCAGGGAAATGCAAACCCATGTGACTCATCATTGTTTTGTAGCCTCACAAGGGTCCTCATGTCACGGACCAGGGCAGCGGCGTGACCCTGCCCTCCAGAGCTGACAGCCTAACCAGACAGAACAAACGGAGAATCAGGAATGGGGATGTAACATAGACATGTGGCCCATGTCTTATCCGCATCACTGTTCTCTCTCTCTCTCTCTCTCTCTAATTCCTCCCCCTTGTGCCATCGGTAACCAAACCAAACGGCTTGTGCAAAGCTCATTAATTTTACAGCATCCTGAAGTTTCCATCTAATCTACCCACGTTTGGTCTAATGTTATTGCTCCCTTGAAAGTACCATGACTCATGAAAGCTAGTGACTTTGGCAGAGGCCCCAGTATCCCTCTGTCCTTGAAGCAAGTCTGATACACACATACATTTCAAGCTATCATCCAGCTCGTTAAAGATTCAAGAGGCTGGGCTTGGCTTGGGGATATTTTTGTTTCAGAGGTTGTTGATCGTAACAAAGCTTTTGTGATGGAAAACGGTTGCTGCAGGATCTGTCTGCAGTGTGCGATGCGCAGGCTGCCGGTAACACAATACACTGCAATGGGAGGAGGGTCCATGAGGAATAAACTCGAAACCTCTTCATGCAGTAGCTTCCTCTGCTAGTAATAGGGGGCTTAGGCCCCGATCCTGCTCATGGCACGTGCACATGGCACTGCACTTTCCCCGAGCCCCACTGGGACTCTGCCCACACTGAGGTCATTCCGGGATCAGGGCCTTGTCACATGGGCCCTCAGTCTCCTTTTGCTACCTGGCCTTTGCTCACAACTGCAGCTCAGTAAAGCCTCCTGGAAATTAAGCCCAGCAAGCCGAGATAGCGTGACTTGGAGAGGTGTTGAGCAATCCATTCCTGTGCTAGTCCCGCTGAAGGAGGAGACAGTGAGGCTACATCTACACTACAGGGGGGAGTCGATTTAAGATACGCAAATTCAGCTACGTGAATAGTGTAGCTGAATTCGACGTATTGCAGCTGACTTACCCCGCTGTGAGGACCGCGGCAAAATCGACCTCCGTGGCTTCCCGTCGACAGCGCTTACTCCCACCTCCGCTGGTGGAGTAAGAGCGTCGATTCGGGGATCGATTTATCCCGTCCCAACGGGACGCGATAAATCGATCCCCAAGAGATCGATTTCTACCCGCCGATTCAGGCGGGTAGTGTAGACCTAGCCCTAGTGTGGACACAGTTATACCAGTATAAAAGTGCTTTATAGCAGTGCAGCTATTCCAGTACCGGGAAGGGGAATAAGCTATACCAGTGTAAGGCACCTTTGTGCCAGTATGACTGCCTCCACGCGAGGGATTATTTTGGTAAAATAATCACACCCAGAACTGCTCCTCCATATGTGGACAGCAAACATGGCAGCCTCGTCTCTGATCCCACTCTGCTCTCGGTAACCAGCTATCCCCAGATTTAAAGTGAATTTAAAGTGGAATTAGAAGAGATGATAGAAAACCAGGATTTCTGTCCTGCGGGAAATTCCAACAGTTCAACATTTGTTTTCATCCTGATTTCAAATATTGAAACTTCTGATGGAATAGAAAGTTCTGGAAAAATCTCAATTCAGAAACATCAGAATGTTTTGTTTCAGGTCCACATTAATCTCTGCACCCCTCTGAGCCTGCTCTGTTACCTCCTGGGAGTTGTAGTTTTGAGTCCTTTTTGCTCCCAGTCTCTCTTGTGGGCCTTGTTCCCCCATTAGACTACATCTCCCATGATGCACTCTGGCAGATGCAGAGATTAATGCAGATCTGAAATGAAGCATTTTGCTTCCATTTTTCCCAATGGAAAATTCTGCCGAAATGGATCTTTTCCCACCAAAAATTTCAACTTTGACAAAACCCCATTTTCCGATGGGAAAAGGTCGTCTTTGACGTTTTCAGCCAGCCCTAGGCATTAGTTTTAGTGATGGGAGTGGAGACTTGGCCTTCTTGAGTGGCTGTGGAGAAGGTGGGCGAAGGGGAGATTGATGCTGGGGGTAGGTCAGCGGACAGTTTTGGAAGGTCAGAAGCTGAAGCAGCCATATTTGTTGCTGGCTTTCAGCTGGGAAGTTCTGAGCCAGAACATTGAGGGACATTCCAGCATAGCAGGAATAACTTGCAAGGTCAACCTGTGACCTTGGCATTAACCATATTCTGGGCTAAGAAACCCCCGGGCCCCAGAATCTTTCGAGGCTCAGGGTACAGTTACTAACCCTGGAAAGAAGGAGCATCCTCAAATCGTTATGCAAATAAGCCAGCAGTGATTGATTGGCTGATTGCCATCCCTTCCTGGATTAGAGGTCTTTGTAGTTTTGGAGGTTGCCAGCCAAGAAGCGTTTGTGGTTTGCTGTAGCTAAGGAAACCTGCAGATCCTAATAAAAATGAGGTTGGAAGTGGGATAGGGTTGTTTGTCAGAGGAATTAGCTGGCTGGGGGGGAGAGATGCCTGGGTATGTTTTTCTCCCCTTCGGAGGGCTGCAGGGAAGCATGTCTCAGGGCTCTGTGGGGGTGATGCCCTGGCGCTGAAGTTGCTGCTTTCTCAACAGCTGGGTCTGGACTTGGAGGAGCTGGAAGAAATCGAAGAAGATGCTGGCCTGGGTAACGGAGGGCTGGGTCGCCTGGCAGGTAACGCCCTGTTCTTTGTAGTCCCCGTGATACCCTCTGCAAGGCTTGGCTGTCTGGCAGTGCTGGCCCCTGCCCTCCCCGATTAGCCCCCCTCTACAAAGGGCAATTAACTGCATCTAACAACTGTGGTTTAGGCACAGCTGCCCAAGTCTGGGCTAGCACTGGAGGAGGCCCAAGGCCTTGCCTACACTAGCCTTTCTCCCCCGCCCCCAAATTTGCTGTCCTTGCTAACACGGGTGCAGTTCTAGTGTAGACAAGGTGCCAGCATCTGCCGTCATTTTAGCTAGTGTGTCACCTCGACCTGCTGCAGCGAGGTTACTTGACGTGCTGGGGTCAGTCCACACTAGTGTTGCTGCGGGAGCAGCCGTGGGAAGTTGAAAGCCCTGGGTTAGCTCAGGGAGAGCCCGGGACGAGGACTTGGTTTTAACTGGATTATAAAACAGCTTGACCCCCGCCAGGCCGTGCTCGGGTCCGTTTTGGCCACAGCTGTGCTGAACTCACATTGAGACAGGGCTGTTGAACTGTTCTTTGCCCTGGGACTGTCCCCATCGCTGTTCAGCACCCTGCAGCCCTGTGTCAAGACCAGCTCTTGCTGCTCCCGTCCACCTTAGGGCTGGTTGTTAGCCACAGAGTCCTGACACACAATTACTAGTGCTGTGGATGCTAGTAAAAGTCACACTTGGTGTCCCTTTATAACGAGTAGCTGGCTAGCCCCAGCGCGCCCCTGGGAGGCATGTCTGGAATCGATATCCGCTTTCTGCATCACGCCCAAGCCTCCGGTCACTGCCCCCACCAGGAGCATGGGAAAATGCCCCCCAGCTCCTAGGCTTGCTTCCAGTTCCGCCTCCCTGCTTCCCCTTGGAAGGAGACGGCGGGGCTCAGATAGCCCCTAGCACCCGTCTCGGTGGTGAGAGGCGGCAGAGGGAAGCTGGGGCCCTGCCAGACCTGCCTATGGGTATTTGGCTAAGAACCAAAGAAACAATCGTGTACGGGGGGCATAAAAATACAAAGTGGGTTCCCCTAAAACAGCTCCCCCAAATCCATCAATCCCTCCCCCTCCCAGGTGCACACGTGTGTACACACACCTCATCCATTCTCCCAACGAATCCATCAGTTCCTGCCCTCCGCACAAGCTCCTTGGAGAACGGATCAATCTCTGCCCCCACAAATGGAGCCCAACGGGGGTCAGATTCTGCACACACACCCCCTCGGAGTGCCACCGTGCTCTCTGATGTCAGGGCGGCTACTTCTTGGGACTGTTGCACAGTCTAATCCAAAGTAGGCTAGAAATTCACAACACCCCCCCACACACACACACTCCTCAGCCCTTTGGTTGTGCACAAGTTTTGAAAAATTCCGAGTCCCAAAAAGGAAAAGCTGCGGGTTGTCTCGGGCCCGTAGCCCCGTGCGAGTCACAGGGCTGAGATGTGGACACGGGCCCGGGTCTCCTCGCTGGGTTTCTGAAAACCTGCTCCTAAGAGGGATCTTTTGCTTTGATGTTTCAGCTTGCTTCCTCGACTCCATGGCGACGCTGGGGCTGGCAGCCTATGGCTACGGGATCCGATACGAATTTGGCATATTTAATCAGAAGATTCTCGATGGCTGGCAGGTCTGTCGGTGGGGCAGTTCAGCATTCGGTTTGTAACGTTCCCTTTGATTGTTCTGGCAATCGATCATGGATGGTATTGTCGCGCCTAACGGCCCAATGGAGAGCAGAGCCCCTTCTGTGTGGTGCTGTGCAGACACGTAGGGAGAGGTCGTCCTTGCCCCACAGATCTTGCAGTCTGAATAGACCGAGGGTGGAGAACCGAGGCCCAGGCAGATGAAGTGCCGTGTCCGAGGTCACACATGGCATCTGTGGCAGAGCTGGGAACGGAGCCCGGATCTCCAGCGTGCCAGTGCAGGGCCGGTTCCTCTGTGTATTGTGACAGACAGCAGCTTACGTTACTGACCCAAATGATTGTGCCGTTCATTGTTACTCACGCTAGCCCTGCAAAGCCAGCCCAGTAATGGGAGAAAGGGCTGGATTCTTTGCTGGCGTGAGCACCGCAACACACTGCAGAATCTTGACTGCGGCTGATGGTTCATGAGCAAAGGAAGCGCTGGACAGGTGTTCAGATTGCTGGTGGAGTCTGCAGGGTGACTAGGCAGACAGAGCCCTGTCTTTTTACTCTAAGCTGTGCCCATTGGGCAGACGAATCAAGGAGGCACAACCAACATGGACGCCCATGCTGCTGTCTAGAGTTACTGGCCAGATCCTCAGCTGGTGTGAATGGAACAGCTCCATGCGATCAGTGGAGTGCACCGATCTGCACCAGTGGGGGATCCGGCCATTAATGGTTCGGGGTTCAGGGAGGTTCACGTGTCTCATTTAAAAAAACCCCAAGCTTTAAAAAGGAGTTTTAAAAAGTTTTTAAATGCCGATTACAAGAATCTCCTTCTTAGCAGAGCCCTAGTTCGGCCATGGCTAGAATAACCGTCTATTGCTGGTATGTTTTAGGTGGAGGAAGCCGATGATTGGCTGCGCTATGGCAACCCCTGGGAAAAAGCCCGCCCTGAGTATATGCTTCCTGTGCATTTCTACGGCCGAGTGGAGCACACTGCGGAGGGCGTGAAGTGGATCGATACTCAGGTATAAAGATCCCCACTCACTTTGGGAATGGTAGTGACATGCCCAGATGCGACCAGGGAGGGACCCTGGTCTGTCCAGAACTAAGTTTGAAGCTGGGTCTCTCGTTAGAAACGTGATCCCAGCCCCACTCCCGGCTTTGCCAACTCTAAACCAAACTGCCTACAGTTTCACACGATGATCCTTTGCCAAGACAAATCAGGCAGGCGGCAGTAACATACGTAGCATCAAACTGTTCAGGGCCCGATTCTCCCTTGACTTACACAGACTTCAGTGGAGCCGCTCCGGATTTACACCAGTGCAGGTTGGTGGGGATTTAGACTCATGGTGGGTGGTTTATTTTTCTTCCCTCAATTTGGGACAAATCTTCCAACCCTTTTTTCTGGCTATGTATATCTCAAAGACCGTGTTTGTGAGATTTTTTTATGGGATTTTTCTGTGACTTTAGGTAGTCTGGAAGGTTTGGGTGGAGAAGATTAGTTAGTTGTTATTTGCAGTTGCTGGATATGTTCTTTTATCCTGTGTTTTGTACAGCGCCTAGCACATTTGGGCCCTAAACCCTGAGTGGCACTGATGGAAGTGAGAGTAGCGCTATGAAGAGAGAAGCAGACGGTGTTTAAAATGATAGACCATAATATTGCTAGGGGAGCCAAGTGACCTAAACAACAGGGGTAAAATCCTGGCCCCATTGAAGTCAATGGCAGTTTGGGGTCATTCTGGGTCATTCTGGACCCACTGAAGTGGGTCCAGAATTTCACACCTGGCTTGAAATGTTTGATTTCCGGGTGTTTTAATAAGTGTGAATTTCTAAGATCTGGTCTTTGAATCCAGAAGTTGCCAGATAACAGTGCATATTGCATTTAGTCCTGGGTGCTTTCCCAGAGAGGCACCCAACAGGAGAGAAGGCGAGTCTTCCTCCCATACAATTTACATACCACCTGCTGGACCAGAGCCTGGCCTCTACTGCGTGCTCCCTAGACAAGAGGGAAGATGCTCCGGGGGGTAAGGCTGGGAACAGGGAGACCTGTATGTCTGCCACAATTCCCTGTGTGAGGCTGGGCTAGTCAGTTGATCTCTCTGTGCCTCAGTTTACTAACCGATGTGAGTTCGGAGTGAGCCTTTCTGTTCCGGCTGCTGATGCTGCTCGTTCTCAGAGCAGCAGCGCGAGCTCTAGGTCTCTGCTGGTAAATAGGAAGGGCCCAGCGGCTGAGTCACACAGCAGCATATGTTGCAGGGGAATGTGATGTGTGGGTGGAAATAAACATTAACTGATGGCCTGGCAGCTTGGGACCAGATTTTCGAGTGCTCAGCTCCCAGATCCGGAGCTGGATTTTCAAAAGGACTCGGCTCCCGGTTAGGCACCTAAATTGATTTTCACAAATGCCAGCGGCACCCGAGTGCTAAGCATTGCCCCTCCGTCTCGGGAGCTAGCGGGAATAAAACCAGCCTTGCCTGGGAAGGAGCACGTGGGTCTGACGGTGTAACACAGCTCATTCAAGCTTCGTGACCCTCCTCCTTGGACCCCTTCTCCCAAAGCCTGCAGGTAAAAGGCTGTTTGTTGTAATTGCCAGCCCCACAAACTCATCCTGGGCTGTCAGTGTGACCACTCTTTCCACTGGATTGCGAGGCTCAGGAAATTTGGTGCTTTCATTAAAGCCCCAGCTCCTGGAGTCAGGTGGTTCTGAGAGACTCACTGCTTTTTAAAATGAGAGCTAGAAGTGTCTAATCCTCACGGGAGTGGGGAAAAGCTTGAAAATACGAATTCTGAAGGCTCAAATACCAGAAGACAAACAGAGAACAAAAGCCTTTCTGTAGTGGGGGTTTTTACCCATCTATAGCAGAGAGATAATTTTATATTGAATTCTGCAGGATGGTTTGGATTTTAATGGCCACTGAGGTACATTTATAACACGTGAATGAATAATTAATAGATGTTTTAAAAAATGGTTAAGCAGTTCTAAAGGTCAACAGGTTGCTTATGATCATCGATAGCACCTTTTACTGATGTGCTAGTTTCAATCTATAACACGTGCTGCTTGGATGCTGTTGCTACAAGAATAAGAATACACTATGTCTATTCATCACTTATTAACCCTTATAAACTATGTATAAACTATTTATAAATGTACGTGCACACACACGAGTTTGGGTTGTTTTCTTGCCCGTTTTGTACCCTGAGGACATCCTGTAGCTAATTGGAAGTGACGTATTCTCCTCTTACAGGTAGTTCTTGCCATGCCTTATGATACCCCCGTGCCAGGATACAAGAACAACACCGTGAACACAATGAGACTGTGGTCTGCCAAAGCACCCAATGACTTCAACCTTCAGGAGTGTAAGTGCTGTCTCTCTGCAGTCTCTGTTCATTGCTTACCTTGGACGCTCGCTGGGGCAGGGAGGGTCTCTGGGGTGTGTGTGTGTGTGTGCATATACAGCACCTGGCAGAGTGGGGCCCCAGATACAATCACACACACTGTAAATGAAACATAACACACGAGGGTATATTTAAATCAGTCCTCCCACTTTGTTAGGGAAGGGCTGGCATCTCTGGCCAAAATAAAAATTGTTCTGAATCTTCAGATGTCAGTTCTATTGGAGGGCAAGTAAATTTGAGCCTTCAGTCCACTTACCTGCAATGCAGGTGTGGAGCAATGAGGCCAGGCTGCCAGGTGTCACACACCCCATGCCACAGTCTGTATTTCCCAGCCCTGCCCGCATGCCTGCAGCTCCACCTGAAGGGGCCAGAAACTGCAGTTCCACCTGTGGCTGCTAGAGGCCACCATTGAGCCTGCCTCAGGTTGCTGGTCTGCTTCTCTCTGGCTTCATGCTGCTGGAGGCTGCTGCGTGAGGAGTGGTGGTGGCAGCGGTGGGGAAGAAAACGAGCTCGGTGCCAAGCTCCCCCTGCCAGACCCTGGGGCCTCAGGAAGTCCTCTTTCCCCTGCTGAGGGACTCTAGCTCTTCTCCTAGACAGCACCTGCCTATCGCAGCACCCACCCACCTGTCCCAGACACCCCACTACTCACCTACCCCAGACATCCCAGCACCCCCTCTCTACACAGCCACCCCCTGACTGCAGCTAGCCCCCATTGTCCCTGATGCCCCAGCATCCATCCACTAAACTTGGACAGCTTCTAGCTACCCCTGTTCCCCTCCCCCACCACCCTAGGACACCCTCCCACCTACCCACCTACCCCTGTTCCTGCCCAGCCTCAGAGCTGCCAAGTTCTGAGCTGCTCCACCAGGCCCCTCCCCACCAGGGCTTGGGGCAGGATCTACTGACCACAAGCCCAAGTCTCTGAGGTTATGCAAAGACTTTATAAATATGTAAATTGACTCTTTCAATAATTTGCATACCGTGTCATGTGGCGCCGCAGAAAACTTGGCAGGTGTATGAAGACTGGGCCGTGCACTGGCATGAAACAGGAGTGATGCCTGGGGAAGCGGGGCCTGGGGATGCCATTTTAACAGCCTGCTCTGAGCAAGCTTTCCTGCTCCCCTATCTCCCCCGCTGCACCTGGTCATCCAGTGCACCTCAGTGCTGCTCATTGACCAGTCCTGAATAAAACAGACCATGCAGAGACCTCCCGAAGTAGCCCCACATTTCCCTGGTTCTGTGAGGTCCCAGTTCTGCCACAGACGCCCCCTGTGAGCTCGGTTAAGTGACATGATCTCTCTGTGCCTCAGTTCCTCAGCTCTAAACTCCCACCCTTCGTCTTGTCTGCCGAGTCTGTAACTCCTCGGGGCCGGGACAGGCACTGTGTTATGTGCAGCGCCTAGCGCCACGGGGCTCTGATCTCAGCTGGAAGGACCTTGGCTCCAGGGTCAGTGGGATCAGGTCCTAGCTCCCTCTCTCCTTCCCTACTGTCAGTTGTATGAAGGACACGTGCCAAGGCATGTGTGTGTTAGGGGGTAAGGTAAACGTGTCGTCCTAACGGCTGTCTGGCCCTGCGTGCTGTCTCTCTCCTCAGTTAATGTGGGTGATTATATCGAGGCTGTGTTGGATCGAAACCTGGCAGAAAACATCTCCCGAGTCCTGTATCCGAATGACAATGTGAGTGACCCCCTTCCCTACGTGCCTTTTCGCCCCTTGGGTGGAGTGTGCCTCGTGAACATTCACCCAGGGCCGGAGCAGGAGCCGGGGCCATCTAGGGCCTGCCCCAAAGCCCCTGGGCACCGTTCCACTCAGCTTGGAGGCCTCCCGGCAGGTCACGCTGCACCTAGGTGGCGGTTAGCCACAGCGGGGATGCTAGCACGAGCCAAGCTGATGCCGGGCCTTGTGTGTCTAGTTCTTCGAAGGGAAAGAACTGCGGCTGAAGCAGGAATACTTCGTGGTAGCTGCCACCCTGCAGGACATCATTCGCCGGTTCAAGTCTTCCAACTTCGGCTCCCGAGACCCAGTCAGGACATGCTTTGAGACCTTCCCAGACAAGGTGAGCACCTGGCAGAGCCGTGGCAGGTGCTGCCGCCCCAGGCTCTGCCGATGCCGCCTCTCTCCATCACGTCGCTTTCCAAAGCAGGCACTAGGGACCCCATTTCCAAAGATTTAGGTGTTGAAATCCAGCCCCTACGGCTGCTGTCAAAATAGTGAACGTTTCTTGTGAAAAATGTGCCCCTTTGTCATTTGAATTTTTGGAAGCACGTTGGCCAGCTCTGCTAGAGCCATTCCTGGGCGTCCATCCCTTCCCAGAGGCTTTGTGCATGTCAGGTGGTGATGGCCATGGACGCTGAATTAGCTCTGTAACTGCCCTGTGGGACTGCCGGCTCTACAGAGCGTTGGCTGGTATAGCTGTGTTGGCAGAACCTCTAGTGAAGACTTCGAGACCTTGGAGTTCTGCTGGCATAGCTACACCGCCTCCCCGTATGTCAAAAGAAGAGACGTTTCTTTCAGGATAGTTGTGTCTACACCGAGTGTTTTGCTGGCATCGTGATGTCGGCTAGCGGGGGGGAGTTCCCACACTCAGCGCTGATATAGCTGTGCGACAAAGCTGTGTAGTGTAGACCGGGCCTGGGACTGCCCTGGGAGCACAGGAGCACGTCCCCGTGAGTGCGTCTCACCTGGGAATGTCTCCACTGCAGGTCGCCATTCAGCTGAACGACACTCACCCAGCACTTTCCATCCCGGAGCTCATGCGGATCCTGGTGGACGTGGAGAAAATGGAGTGGGAGAAGGTGAGTGTGAGGGGGCAGAGCTGGGCCGGGCCTGTGTTCAGACCCTGCCTCGCCCGCTCTTGCAGGAGGGTGGCCTTGGCAAGACCCGGGAGAGCTTCGTTTAACCCTGACTTTGATCCTCTCCCCAGTCGTGCATCCTCCTCTGTGGGGACTTTACTCTCCCGTTCGAGCCTTCCTGGCTTCGCTGCCTCTTGCTTCCTCTCCACAGCGAAGGGGGAGCTGCCCACAGCGGCCAGGGTCCCTCTTGACCGTGTCTTCCCCAAGAGCTTCTCGCCCCGCAGTTTCTCCTGCTGAGTTCCTGCTGTCTGATCTCCACCTCTCTTTCTGTTCTGCTGGTACTTCCCCTCTCCCTGCCTCCCATAGAATCATAGAAACTCAGGGTTGGAAGCGACCTCAGGAGGCATCTAGTCCAACCCCCTGCTCAAAGCAGGACCAACACCAACTAAATCATCCTGGCCAGGGCTTTGTCCCGCCCACTCTATTTCCAATGCGCTCACTTTTTCCATATCGTCCCCCTCCCTCCACACAGCTGGGTCCACTTTCTGTCCTGTTTCCCCCCCGCGACACACGCGAGCTCTTTGCTGTAACTGGAGTCCTGGTTACCCTCCTGTTGGGCAGGAAGTGCCCCCTGCCGGCACGCTTTGGCCAGGGGTGACGGGGAGAGATCTCCCGGAGAAGAAGGGGAGGCTGCTCTCACAGGGACTGGAGAGGCCTGGCAGAGCTGCTGGAGGGCCCAGGGCTAATGGGCGTCAGAGTAAATTCATATAGCTATTGATTGGAGCGCAGATTTGAACCTGGGGCTCTCACATCTCAGGTGAGGGCCGAGCCACTGGCCTATAGGGTGACTCTGGCAGAGCCTTGGGGTATGTCTGCACTGCAGTAAAACGCCCCTGGCTGGCCCGTGGCCGCTGAGCAGGGCTATAGGATTGCAGTGTAGATGCTCGCGTGCTCCAGCCTGAGCCCAGCCTCTGATCAAGGCCCGAGGGGCGCGCACGTGCACCTGAAGCACCGTTTTCCTGTCCCAGGTCAGGATGAAAACTCCAAATCTTGAAAATTCTTGTGAACCATAAATAAATAAATAAATAAATGCAAATTCCGATTGGGCCAACAGAAATGTTTCCTTTCGATTTTGACCTTTTTAAATCTTGTTTTTTACCTTTTTTTTTTTTTAGTATAAATTAACTGCAAAATTGAAACCGTCATGAACTGAAATACGCGCCTTTCTAGGGTTTGAGACGGATAAAACGGGACCTTTCGACAGCGTCCAAATTTTTGTTTCTTAAAAATGTTTGGGACCAGGGGATTCATCAGAGCCAACCTCTTCCTGTTAGCAGGGCCGTGAGTCGGCATTTTCTGACGGAAAAACCTGTCGTGGGCCCCACCAAGCCAGTCTGAGAGCTGAAAGGTCGTTACTGTGCAGTGCTGTTAGAGATATCGGCAGAATCTGGTGCTGTCAGTTGTGTGTGTGTGAGAAAGAGAGAGAGATTCCCTGTCTCTGGGAAGTGCCATCCCTCTGCTCTGAGATGTTGTCACAGTTTGATGGTTTAAGGGCAGAAGGAACCAGCCATTGAGTTAGTCAGACGGCCTGTAGCACCACCCGACAACCGAACTCCGAGCAGGGTATCGCAGCCCAAAGCAGACTGGACAATCCTGTGCCCCCGGCAGGGAACAGGAGGGACCCAGGTGACCTGGGGGAAGATTCAGTTAGACCCTGAGGACATGGACCAGCCAGCCCAGCACCTGCGGGGGCTCCTAGTCTGACCCAGTTGTTGAATTTCACCCAGACACCCCAGTAATGATCCCAATGGAGTCAAACTCAAGCGTCTCAGTTGTTTGATGTGAGCGTGTTTGTCCCTCCCCAGGCCTGGGAGGTCACCAAGCGGACCTGCGCCTACACCAACCACACCGTGCTGCCCGAGGCCCTGGAGCGCTGGCCAGTCACCATGTTCGAGAAGCTGCTGCCGCGCCACCTGGAGATCATTTATACCATCAACCAAAGACATCTGGATGTGAGGGGCTCGGGCTCGGGACTGGGAGCTGGCCCCAGCTGACAGGGACCTCGTCTCGTCCAGGTCCCCCAGCCCAGGCCTGGCCTGTAAGGCGTGGAACTGCTGCTCTCGCCGTGCGTCCCACGGACGAGTCTTTGCAGCTCAGAATCACTGTCGCTCTGAGCCGCTGCTCCCTGCCAGGCAGTGGCTCTGCCGTCTCTCCCCGTGGCTGCCCCGTACTGTGTGGTTCGGGACGCTGTGCTGGGTTCTCAGTGGATAAATAGCGGTATTTAGCCTCCAGCGCTGCCCGGCTGGTCCCTGTCACCTTCAGGGGGGAGTGGCTGGTAAAGGCCCCCCTGGGTTCTTGGTGCCCCGTCTGCCTTTGAAAATACCCCCTAAAAATGTAAACGTGGGGTGCACCCACCCAGGAGCAGCCCTAGGGGGTGCTATGACCCTGCTTCTGCTCCAAGGCACAGTACCTCCCTGCCCCCCATTGCTCTAGTCACCCCCCCTTTGCTCCTCACTGGCACTGGGGGAGTGGCAGAGCAGCAGCTGCACCCCCTTGCTCAGGGGGTGTACCCCGAGTAACCCCCCCCAGCAGTGTCAGGAGGGCTTTGACTCCCCCAGGCTGGGGGCAGCCCCAGTGACAGTCTAGCCCCTTGTCTGCATTTTAAGGCTGCGCCACTGACGTTTGTGTGTGTGTGTCCCGGCAGCACGTGGCCGCCCTCTACCCCGGAGACCTAGACCGTCTGCGCAGGATGTCCGTGATCGAGGAAGGGGACTGCAAGAGGATTAACATGGCCCACCTCTGCGTGATCGGCTCCCACGCCGTCAATGGGGTGGCCAGGATTCACTCCGAAATCGTGAAGAATTCCGTGTGAGTGACTCACCCGCAGAGCGGCCTCCCGTTCAGAGCTGGCTTTGCCAGGGAAAGGCTGTTTTTCCTCACTGCCCAGCCCTGTAAACTTAGCCTGGAAGCTGAGAGTCAAGCTGGGTTCTTTCCTCCTCGCACCAGCAGTAGAGAGGCTGCAGGCCATACAAAGCTTTCGGTTACATAAGAACGGCCATACTGGGTCAGACCGAAGGTTGATTGTGTGTTGTGTGAAAAAATACTTTATTTTGTTTGTTTTAAACCTGCTGCCTATTAATTTCATTTGGTGATCCCTAGCTCTTGTGTTATGAGGAGTAAATAGCACTTCCTTATTTACTTTCTCCACACCAGTCATGATTTTATAGACCTCTCTCATATCCTCCCTTAGTCGTCTCTCTTTTCCAAGCTGAAAAGTCAGTCTTTTTAATCTCTCCTCGTACAGCAGCTGTTCTATGCCCCTTCTGTACCTTTTCCAATTCCAATATCTCTTTTTTAAGATGGGACGACCACATCTGCACGCAGGATTCAAGGTGTGGGCGTCCCATAGATTTATAGAGAGGCATTATGATATTTTCTGTCTTATCATCTGTCCTTTTTCTTAATGATTCCCAACATTCTGTTGACTTTTTTGACTGCTGCTGCACTCATTTTCATCGCCTAGGTTTGGAATCGCAGTTTCAGCAGCTAGGATCACAGGTATTTAGGGCCTAGTGCAGTTCCAATTGATGTCAACAGAAAGACTTCAGCTGGATTGTAAATAGAGTCAGGAGCATCTGAGGTTACAGTTTTATAAAACTCTGGGAACGGACCTGCTCAGTGTCTCCCCTACTGCCCGTGCGTTTCAGATTCAAAGATTTCTATGAGATGGAACCAGAGAAATTCCAGAACAAGACGAACGGCATCACTCCGCGGCGCTGGCTCCTGCTGTGCAACCCAGGACTCGCAGGTGTCATTGCTGAGGTGAGCCACTCCCATGGGAGCTACTTCACCCCTAGTGTTTGTTCACAAAACAGTCTTCAGGGCAGTGTAAACAAATGGGGCCAGATCTTCAGCAGGTGTCAGTCCGCGTAGCTCCAGGCAAGGCTAGAGGGGCAGCTGTCTCACTTCTTGAACATCTGACACACACATGCATGAGGGCAGAGCTTTAAAATCAGCCATCAGGAGTTACTCAAAGAACTGCTGACCGTTGGCTCCACCTTTCCATGGGCTGAGGAGAGATCAGCGGTTCTCAAACTGGAGGTTTATAATGGTGTTAAATATATAAACAAGTGTTTTTAATTTATAAGGGGGGTCGCACTCAGAGGCGTGCTATGTGAAGGGGTCACCAGTACAAAAGTTTGAGAACCACTGGGATAGATTGTCAGAACAGCATCACCTCCCTTGGTGTCATGATATATGGAACGACAGTCTCTCTTAAATGGGGCGTGCACTAAAGGAAATGTCTACAGCTACTCACACAAACCGGCTCCGACACAGCTTGAGTTCCAGCTTTGTCTCCTTTGTTTACCAGGACCATGCCTTGCCAGGAACTCCAGACAGCATACTAAGACATCTAGTGGCTGATAATACACTGTAAATACTCTACCCATCTGGAAGTAATTCCTGGCACATACAGCCTTTCTTTGCTTAGCTGTATGGGAGTGCTATGGAATTGTGTGATAGACTAAAATGTTTTTGTACCAATCATTTATTCCCAATACATTTAAACTCTAAAACAATGCATAGTAATAACCTAACCACGATAATTGGTGCCATATTTTTGCCAAGCCTGGCTTTTTTTTTCTTTCCCAGTCAGGACTGAGGCATTTCTAGCAGGGAAGTGACATTATGCAGCAAGTGAGACATCCAGCAAAGGACATTCATTTCCGGTTTTATTTCCTTAGAAAATCGGAGAAGATTTTGTAACGGATCTGAGCCAGCTGAAGAAGTTACTGGATTTTGTCGATGACGAGGTGTTTATCCGGGATGTGGCCAAAGTTAAACAGGTAACGTGGACATCAGAGCAACTAGTTCATAGCCTAGTTCTCAGGCTGAAAATTCTGCTGGGGGCAAATGGGTGCAGCTCCATTGACATCAGTGGTGGTTCACCTGGCAGAGAACTGGGCCCACAGAATCTCGAGATGGAAAAGACCCATTAGCCGGTCTAGCCCATTCCCCCGACAGTGCAGGATTGTCCCATGTTTGTCCGACTCAGGTTGAAAAGTTGAAATACCAAAACTCATTCCAGAATGAGAAGTTCTGAAAACTATTGATTGGGAAACTTTGAAATACTTTGATTCAGGGCAGCCCCGCGTTAGCCTGTGCCTGCCTGCGCTGCTTCATTGCCTCGCGGGAACTGTAGTTTGGGTACTTCACGCCCATTCATCCTATGGGCCGGGCTCCATGGCCACTACATCTCCCATGATGCATGGTGTTCATGGTACTCCCATGATGCAATGTGGCAGCTCAGTCAGAACAGACATCTTGGTGCATCATGGGAGATGTAATCTGGCCAAGAGCCTAATCCATAGGGGGAAGTGGGCTTTGATGTACTGGAACTACAGATCCCTTGGGGCACCGTGGTGGCTCGGGCGGACACAGATTAATGCGGAGCCAGCGGGAAACATTTTAATTTGATTTTCCAAATGGAAAATCAGGACATTTTGGCACAATAAACATTCTCTAACGTTCTTCCTATCGATGGAAGATTCCTGACCGGCTCTAACGTCAGAAACCCGACAGACCAGGTTTTGCTGCAGCAGCAAAGAGATTCGTGCTGGAGGCAACAGGCTTGTCCCCATTTCTAGATGTCTGGCCGTGCCCCATTGGGAGTGAAATGCTCCTCCCATTTCTAATTTCTTACCCCTCTCCCCTCCCACGCTCTCGTTTTCTTCTTTCCTTATCCCGACTCCATAGTTCCATTCTTGCCTCCTCCTACCCCTGCTCATCTGGTCTTCCCCTCTTCTCCCAGTCTTCCTCCTTCTCATACTGTCTTTGCTGCTTCCCTCTTTTCTGCTCCCCTCTATGCCCTTTCCTCCCTCCTGCTTTCCTCTTGGCTTCTCTCTGCCCTTGGTCAAGTTACATCTTCCATCTGGCCCCACCTTTCTACAGCTGGCTGGGCAGGAACTTGGGAATTGCCAGACTGGAGCAACAAGGAGTCTGGTGGCACCTTAAAGACTAACAGATTTATTTGGGCATAAGCTTTCGTGAGTAAAAATCTCACTTCTTCGGATGCAGACTGGAGCAGACCATCTCGCTCACCCCATCCTGTGTTTGACAGTGGCCAGGCCCAGCTTCTCCAGAGGAAGGTGCAGGAAAGCCCGGCACTTATGGGGTAATGTGCCCCCAGGGAAAGTTTCCTCCTGACCCCCCGTCAGCTGGGTGTTGGTTTGTGCCCTGGAGCATGAAGGTTTATAGACCTTCCAAAAGTCTTGTTTTTTTTACCCTTACTCGTGTGACTCTTGTTATCTGTATAAATGATCCCTTTTTAATACTGCTAAGCTCAGGGCCTCCATGATACCTTGTGGCAGTGAATTCCACAAGCTAACTGTACACTGGGCGAAGAGGTATTTCCAATGATCTGTTTGAAATTTGGGCTCTTTCAATTTCAGTGACTGTCCCCTTGTTCTTGCACTGTCTGAGCAGTCCCCAGTCTACCTCGCTGCTCAGTCCTTGCTTCAGGCAGCCGTCTGCCCATCCCAGAGGTTCCCTGGAGTGTTGTCTCAAGCTGTGAGGAAGAGGGATTTCCTCGTACATTTGCACCCTTGTCAAGCAATCTGTAGCATTGGCTTTGGCTGCAGGTGTCTGGTGTGCGGATAGAAGACACCTGTCCTACGAACCCCCGGGCGGGTGGGAGATCACCACTCACTCCCCAACCCACGGCGCTGAGCACTCGTGACTGGAGCTGGTCAGGAATTGTTCAACAGAATGTTTATCAGAAAATGGCGATTCAGGAAAACCAAAACTCTTCCTGGAAATGTGTCGGTTTCAATGGAACTTTTGTTGGGAAGGCTCCGCAGGTCCAGGAAGTAATTGTGGGAGAGAGAGAGAGAGAGAAACCCATCCCAGCTTTGCCAGCAGCCCGGTGGTGAGGCTCTCACATGGGAAAACCCATGTTCGAGGCCCTGCTGTGAATCAGGCAGAGCAGGGACTTGGTAAATGTTCACTGGGCAGAGAGAGAATCTGCCAGAGGAACTCTTGTTTTCCAGCCAGCTGCACCGTGACAGACGAGCTGTCAGACGGGTACTCAGCTGTCTCCCCGCTTTCCTTCCCAGGAGAACAAGCTCAAGTTCTCGGCCTACTTGGAGGAGACGTACAAGGTGAAAATCAACCCGTCCTCCATGTTCGACGTGCACGTGAAGCGGATTCACGAGTACAAGAGGCAGCTCCTCAACTGTCTGCACATCATCACCCTCTACAACCGTGAGCCGCGCTCTCGCTCCCGCCGCGCTCTCGCTCTCGCTCCCGCCGCGCTCTCGCTCTCGCTCCCGCCGCGCTCTCGCTCTCGCTCCCGCCGCGCCGCGCTCTCGCTCCCGCCGCGCTCTCGCTCTCGCCTCGCCGCGCGGCTGCCTGGCTCACTGGGTCTCGGGGCCCTCTGGGTGCAGGACGGAGGGCTGTGCTCCGAGGCGCCAGTCCAATGGCGAGGGGGGGAGACTGGGTTTGTCTCGCAAAGTTCTGCCCCTTTGGCCTTGTTGGTCCTTTCCCAAGCAACGTTTGGTTCCTAAATATGTATTTTCAGTGCAAATGGTTTTCCTAACTTCCAAAGACCCACATTACTGTTGGTTAACGTGGGCTGTATAACCCCATGGTCATGTTGTGCCCCAGAAATACCAGAGCCCAATTTCTGCTCTGGGAGCAGATGGTCAATATCAATTCTTGTGTCTTCCTGGAAATGTTGATGGTGCTCTGAGGTGGTCACGACCGGAAGGTTTAGCACAGAAGCAGATGCAGATCTGGTGTCTATAGTTTTGTTTACTTAGAGTATAAACTCCTTAAGGCAGTGACCACATGTTACGTATTTGTACAGCACCTGGCACGACAGGGTCCTGTTCATGACTGGTGCCTCCAGCCGCTACTGCAGCCAAAGAACATCTTTGTTACTCAGCACCGTCACCCCTGAATTACTCTAATTTTATCCTCTTCATCTTTCAGGCATGAGAAAAGACCCATCAAAGTCCTTTGTGCCAAGGACGGTGATGATTGGAGGAAAGGTGAGACGTTTCATTAACTCTTCCTTTGGAGCACAGTTTAATAAGCTGAATTGGGTGCATGTCTCTGCCTTCTGCTGGAGGGAGACATATATTGCTGGCCGTCTGGCTTCCGGTCTGTAAAGACAGGCTCCGCCCCCCGTTCTTAGCGCTGTACAGACGCCGAGGGAGAACATGGAGGGGAAGGCAGAGGCCTGGCAGAGGGAGCCAGTGGGGAAGGAATTGGCCTGGGGACGAAGAATCACAACCTGTGGCTGCCGTTGGGGATCTTTGCAGGACTCCAGTGGGCTTTGGAGGTTCGCTCCACCGTGGCCGTGGCCGTATCATCTTGCTGCCGTCCAGTGCTCTCTGTGTCCCAGCACTGGCGCCAGAGCAGCTGCTTGGTTTGAAAGAGTCTTTCTGCTGTCTCTGCTCAGCCCTGCTCCTGGAGACTGCTGCTGGTCAGTAGTTGTCTTCTCTTCGGGAGCGATCACAGCTCGTCTGCAGCGGCCGCTTGTGGGGCCTGCTGCTCTCAGAATACACAGCCCTTGGCATATCGTTTCTAAAACCACATGCAAGCGTTGAGCCCCATGTAAGCCTGCAGGGCCCCGGCCTCTTGAATGAAAGTGAGAATTTTCACTGCCCTGCCTCTATGAACAGCGTAAGACTTGGGCTCCCAAACTCTATTGGTTTTGCACCACCTTGTCGAAAAACTGTTTGAAGAGAACGGGATCAAGCTCACGTCTCATGTGCACTGGCCATTCCAGGAACCCCGGCCTAGGCTACTCCCCTTGATAACATCCGTTTTGATTGGAATCGCCAGAGGTGCTGGAACGAGGGGGCTGGGGGCTGCCGCATTCCCTGGCTTGAAGCGGTGTCCATCATATCCAGGGTTTGGCTCAATGGCTCTCAGCCCCCCCACTACACACATTGTTCCAGCACCCCGGGAGTCTCTCCTTTTCGCCTTACTGTGCATTTCTTTAACTTTTTCTGTGTCTCCATCTCCCTCTGCAGGCAGCTCCCGGCTACTACATGGCCAAAATGATTATCAAACTGATCACGTCCATCGGGGACGTCATCAATAACGATCCCTATATAGGAGATCGACTCAAAGTCATCTTCTTGGAGAACTACAGGGTGTCCTTTGCTGAGAAAGGTAAGACAGCAAAGGGGGTGGACTGCGTGGATGCTGTGAGTTGGCAGTGACTGTGCAGTTGGTGAGGAAACCATGAGCCGCTTTCCCTATGGGCAGTGCTGGGATTCAGGGGCAGGCTGAGAAATATGGGTAAGGGAACAAGCACAAGCCAGGGGAATGCGGGAGCAGACGGGGGGGTGGGGAGGATCTGGCCAGAGCAGGGCACAAGGTTGTGGGGCTCCATTTAAACCTCCCTTTGGCGCTTTTCCCAGCATTCCCTGTGCCGGGATTTCAAAGCGGGGGGGCTCCAGCCGTAAGTACCAGAGAGAAGCTGCACCGGCAGAACAGACCTCGCCACGAGAGTGCAGCCCGTGTAGCCCTTTGCTGTGTCTGTTCGTGTTAGCACGAGGTGGGAGGCGTGAGATCCAGCTGAGAGCAGCCCCGAGGGCGATATTTGTGTGCGCCCCATCCTGGCCGAACCGGAGACATGTCCCCGAGACCTTGTGCGTTCAAATGGGCATGGAGCTCTGGCTGTGCGTTGTCATGGAAAGTCGCCCAGCGGTCCAGGCAGGCTGACCTGGAAGGTGTTTGAATGTCGGGTCGGGCAGCCCTGAACCAGGAGCATGTGCCCATGTGTAGCGGTGCTCTGGCGTCTCCTGTTCTGACGCAGTCCTCGGGTGCCCAGCCCTGGATTCACCAGCCACCACCAGCCGCGTCACTTTCCAGCTGCACTTTTCCCCAGGCTTCTGGTTTCCTCCTTGTCAGAGCTGCTTGCTCCTGGGAGGGGTTGTCAGTGGCGCTCTGGCCGGGGGCAGACGCGTCCCTGTGGGGCAGTGCTCCTGGCTGGTGACAGCAGCTCCTGGGAGCGGGGTGAGGATGGGGGCGTGTGTGCTGACTGGGAGAGCCTGGCTGCGGCTGGGGAGCTCTGGGTCTGGGCTGCAGAGGCGACTTTGTGGCCCCCTCCCTCAAGTCCTGGCCGGCTCTGCGCCTAGCTGGTGCCCTGCTGGTGTTCTGTCCGCCCCTGGGGCCAGCGGAGCCGCTGGGGACTGAGCAGGCCCCAGGAGTTGCCGTGCCAGCAGCTGGGCAGGGGTGCGTAGGAGCCGCAGTGCTGGCCCAGACAGCCACACCGCCCCCCCCGCCCCCGGCTGGCCCCTGTAATAGCTGGGACAAGGGGTAAAGAACAGCGACGTGTTAACTGCCTCCTCCCCCTCCTCCCCCCCGCAGTGATTCCCGCGGCCGATCTGTCCCAGCAGATCTCCACGGCCGGCACCGAGGCCTCAGGCACGGGGAACATGAAGTTCATGCTGAACGGCGCCCTCACCATCGGGACCATGGACGGGGCCAACGTGGAGATGGCGGAGGAAGCCGGCGAGGAGAATCTGTTCATCTTCGGCATGCGGGTGGAGGACGTGGAGGCGCTGGACAAGCGAGGGTTTGTAGAACAGCATCGCAGGAGACCCAGGCTGCCCCCTGCCAGAGTGTCCTTAGCACATACCCCATCGCCCCGTGCGTTACAGGGCGAGCGGCCGTGGGAAGGACGTGAGCTGTTGTGTGGAAAGGGGAGAGGGCAGGTAGGTGCAACCGCGTGCGGGAAGGAGACAGGGCCTGGGTCCGAGTCAGCGTTCAGGAGTGGAGCAGGAGTGGCTGCCAGTAACAGGTCACTCTGGCTGGATTCAGAGCCAGGGACTCATGGAGCGTCGCTCATGCCCCCGTGTGGCATTCTGGCCCTGGCAGGGGGTGGGAGGGGCACTGGGGCCTGGTCCCGGGCACTGTCCATCATGCGTCTGCTGCGTTGCGTAGCCAGGCCAAGGAGCAACTAGCAGAGGTTGCCGGATGAGACTTCCCCCACCCCTGCGTAGCGCTGGGAAAACGAGCCCCACTCCCGACCGCCCCTGGGAAGCAGCGGTGGCCGCTGGGGTACGTGGCTGCAGCAGATCTGGGCTGTAGCACCAGTTTTCACTTCTGATGTGTTAAAAAAAATCAAACCAACCCCACACGCAGTCCCCTTGTGCCGCGGAGTCCAGCAGGTCCGGGCCAGCAGAGAGGCCGGGTCTGCTTAAGTAGCTCTTAAACTCCCACCCTTGCCGGCGGGAGGAAGCGTGAACGGAGACAGGTCCCCAGCTGCCCCAGCCCAACGTGAGGCTGCACGGAGCCAGCTACAGCGTGCGCCTCTCTCCTGTGCAGGTACAATGCTAGGGAATACTATGAGCGCATTCCAGAGCTGAGACAAGCCATCGACCAGCTCAGCAGCGGCTTCTTCTCGCCTAAAGACCCTGGCTGCTTCCGGGATGTCGTCAATATGTTGATGAACCACGACAGGTGAGAGCCAGTGAACTTGGTCCTTGGTTCCAAGCCGGTGTGGAAGCCCCTGGGATCCTGGGTGCTCCTCACGATGGCCCTCGTCCATTGATGCCTATGGGCTCAATGGCCTTTGGATGAGGCCGGAAATACAGCGCTCCGGACCCTCTGGTGCAATATTCCCCGTCCAGCTCCAGCCTGGGGAGATGTAGTTGGGTGCCATGGACGCTGGAGTCCAGATAAGGACGTGGGACCAGGTCCAACCTGCCCTTCGTGAAAGCCCCGGTCCCCTTCCCAGGATGGCCCCACTCACAGTGCCGAGTGGGCTGGACTTCACGCTGCTGCGGAGCGATGCCCCCACGCTCTGGCCTTTGAATCCCAGCCCAGGGCAGCGGCTGGCCCTTGTACCCAGCGCTAGTGTGCAGCAGGCATGGCCAGCGTAACGCCTGGCCCAGTGCACGTCGGTTTCACCCACTGGTTCCCTTCTCCTCTCGCTAAGGCCTGTCCTGGGCGGGGCCTCGCTCACCCGTTCCCCAGCTCCCTACGCCCCAATGGCTTCGGGGCAGAACGAACCGCCACTGTGAGGCTGGAGAGCAACATGGACGCCAGGCGAAGGAATCCCCCAGCCGGGGCCTTCCCGGCCCTTGTAACCCTGGTGCTGCGGCCCAGGCTGCTTCCCACGTTGGGCCAGGGCCCCACCCTCCCGTGCCTGGGTTACTGCTGCACGGGGGAGGGTAAAACACCGTGAATCTCAAGCCACAGTTTCCTTCTCCTCCTTGCAGCAGGGCTGGCTTTGCAGGGAGAGGGCTGGTTCCTCCCACCCTGGAAGAGAGGAAGGGGCAGCCCTGGATTCCTAGTGATTCTCTAAAGGCAAAAGCCGCTGATGCGGAGGATCTCTGCCTCCCGGCCCGGCCCGGCCTTACCGCCCCTGCACCCGTGGCACAGCCTGTGGCTTCTCTGAGCGGTGCTGCCCTCAGAGTCCCTCCCCAGTGCCAGCGTGCAGGAACTCACTCCATGGGCCCTACTGGGCCTGCAGCCATCTACCCCGCTTCCCCACCCACGGACCTGGGGCTTCTGCAGGGGAGTGGGGAGCGCCGGTACCAGGCGATCGTCTCTGGCCTAATGCCAGGGATTCATCTCCCTGCCGCTCCCAGAACGCACAGGGGAAACGAGAGCCAAGAAACAGGCCATGGACTGGTTTATGAGCAGACAGCACCAGTTTCCTTCAGTCTGTGATAGCCGCGTAGGCTCCTTCAGCAGCTCAGGGTTGCGTCGGCCCCTAACGCTGGAGAAACCCAGCGGCATGTTTCCTGCTCAAAACCTCCGGCAGCACGAATTGTTCACCCTGATCCTTTGCGCTGATCTGAGTTCAGCATCTCACTCTCCTCTGCTCTGGTTTCAGATTTAAAGTGTTTGCTGACTACCAGGCCTACATGGAGTGTCAGGGCCGCGTTGACCAGTTGTACAGGGTAAGATAACCCTGCGGTGCAGCCAATGGGCGGATGGTCAGCAACATTGACAGTAAACGCGAGGCCTCATCTCCCTCCTGGGTTTGCTGGCGAAACTACACCGGCGTAGCCCTGCTGGCAAACCCGCCTAGTACAGCGCCCACTAGTTCAGCAAGTGAAATCAGCCAGCCCACCAATATAACTACATCCGCACTAGGGCTTTGCTGTCTTAGAAATGTCACCGAAACTTGTTGTACATAAGCACATAAGAACGGCCACACTGGGTCAGACCAAAGGTCCATCTAGCCCAGTATCCTGTCAGCCGACAGTGGCCAATGCCAGGTGCCCCAGAGGGAATGAACAGAACAGGGAATCATTGAGTGATCCATCCCTGTCGCCCATTCCCAGCTTCTGGCAAAAAGTACCGGTAAAAGTTTCTAGTGCAGAGCTGTCCTCAACCACCGTCCTGCTCCAGGTGAAGTGGTGGAGACCCTATCCCTTGGATATTAAAAGTATGTCGGCCAGAAGGCTAGTAAATGTACGCGAGAACAGACCTGCACTGGCCAGGTGCTGGATTAGATGACCTGTCAGGCTTTTCCAGCTCTCGGTTCTGCTGCGTAAGGAATCCTGCTGCAGCAGCAATAGGTGTGGTTGTGTTTTCCCAAAGCAGAGTTAACAGGAGCTGCCTGCCCCACGCTCTGACCCAGTCCATGCTAGCGAGGGGGGTAGTCTGTACAGGGCTGTTATTCCAACAGGGAGCATAGAGTGACTGGGAGGGGACGGCCCAGAAGCAGCTCGCTTCTCTGTTGTAAGTCACACTCCGGAAGCTGTGACCCAGGAGGTTTCATGTTGCCTTTTCATCTTTGTTACAGAAGCCAAGAGAGTGGACTAAGAAGGTCATCAAGAACATTGCTTCCTCGGGGAAGTTTTCCAGTGACAGGACGATCACCGAGTATGCCAGAGAAATCTGGGGTGTGGAGCCGTCAGCTGTGAAGATCCCCCCACCTAACATCCCCAGGGAATAAGCTGGGCACTAAATGTGTGTCTGGTTGATCCAGGCTTAAGGTGCTTCTGGTTTCCAGCTAGGTTTGCACAGATGAACTTACACTAGTTGAGGGTCTGGAATCTATGAAATAGGGCATTCGCCAGGGAGAAGAGGGTGCTTTTAATAAGAGCAGCGGGGGAGATGTTGGCCAAAGCCTTGTGTGTGAAAACAAGTAAAACAAAAAGAGCAGCAGGAAACCGGGTTAGAACTAAGGCTATTCGGTGTGTTACTCATTTAACCAACGTGCATGTCCTGTACTGTGTTGAGTGAGCTAATGGCTGCATAGGCTTCCTGAAGCTACATCCCATGCTAGGCCAAGCACTTAGTGAAAGTCTTGTTTTCCCCTTCTGTAGAAAGGCTGCGCTAGTCTCCGTAGAGGGGTGAGCTCTGAACACCCTGCTCAGGTGATCTGAGCCTACCCACGCCTCCCACCCTGCCAGTCACTGCGTTCTGACACCTTCCAGCCACGGGCAGAGCTGGGACACAGGTTAGGTGAAGCAGGAGTGGAGCCAAAACACCTCATTTTCCCTATTAACGTTTTATGGCTCAAGGTAAATGACCCCACCCTCGCGAGGTGGCTAGTTTTGCTGCATTGGTTGAAATAGGATTAAACGCCACTAGCCAGCCGGCCTGTTTTAATGATCACAAAATGGCAGTTTAAAAATAAATAAATCTCAAGTAGGAAACGTGCAGAAGGAGCTGACAGGCTGTGTGAGCACAGCCGGGGGCTTTTGGTGCACACCTGAGCCCTAACCTTATGGTTGCGTCTGTACCTAGCAGCCCTGGGTGAGCTGGAGGACGGGGTGTGTGAGATTCATGCTGAAAGGGGGCAGCTAATGGACTTCAGCCAAGATTGAAACCAGCCTCTTTCCTTACCAGGTGGGGCTAGGGATTTTGGGAGTTCGCTGTAAAGACCGCACCTCATTTGAATTAAAAAGCAGCTTGCAGACAGCAATTCAATATGGAGGCGCCTCCTGGAGTGGTTATAGGTCCCTGTCTAAGGCACCATCTTGCTCCAAGTTGTGTTTATAGAGCTGCTATGAAGGCATGAGAGAGTGTTTTAGCCTTCATCTAGCATGGGCAAAAGCAGAAGCGCTGTACCTGCTGAGCAGGGCGATGTACAGGACACTGCGCTTTGTAACGCAGACAAGGCCCATGCTCTGAAGAAATACTTGTAAGCACCAGCCTGTAAACGCTGTGCTTGTGTGAGAGCAGGGGGCTGGATGGCTGCTGAGGAGGGTGGGCCATGCGCATGGCCTTGTGCACAGGGGGAAGAGGAGCCTGTCAGCTTAGCACTCCCCTGCCCAAGCCAGCCTGAACCCAACACCCCTGTTTTTATTGTTGGTAAATGTTGTTGGCCCTGCAGTCAGGGACAAAGACTTACTGTCACTTTCCCTCTGGCAAGGGGCCCTGCATTTACTGTGCTAGCCAAGGGCCCTCACTGGCCACACTGACCCATTTCTGCACAGAACTGCTCCATCCCCTTTTCTACCCCAGTCAGGCTAAGCTGTCTGTGTGACCTAGCCCCAGAAAGAGCCACTGCCCACCCTGTGGTATTGGCTACTGACCAGACCACCGCCATCAAGGGAAAAGGCCCAAAGCTGGACTATCAGCTAGCAGGCAAGTCACTGCCCCCCCAAGCCCTTCAGTCTGCTCACAGAGCTACAAGGCAGGGCCAGGACCATGTAGCCCATGGCAGCCAGCAACCCTCTGCTACAGGGACCGGGACATCCCCAGCGCTCTCAGTGGTTGCCCCCAGTGTCTGAGAGGGGAAAAGGCCTGGAAAGGTACAGAGAGAATCTATGGCAAGGGGCCTCCACAGCCCAGGGCAGGACCCTGGAAGGGCCTGAGAATTAACATCCCAGGGCCCCAGAGAGCCTACCAGCCACAGCTGGGCTCAGTCACTGCCCATATGGCACTGGAACTTGAAGCTCCTAGTGGTGGAAGAGCCAGCTTCCGGCATGGTCTCCCTGGGCCCAGCTCCCACAGAGCGGTCTGATACGATGATTGCATTGTCCTCACCCAGCCTCCCACCTGTGCATTTTCTTAGTCTTAAGAGTGGAGTCAGGGAAAGCACAGACATTAGGAACCTAAATACAAGTGAGGATCTGGGCCCAGGAGCCGACAGCCAAATACAGAATTGCTGGGAAATATCATTGGCCACAGCACACTTGAAATTAAGTCATTGTGTCCTGGCTCACCCGCCTCTGCTGTGTACATTGGTGTGTTAACTTACATCATGTCTTTATGCCCATGAGCAACGAAAGGGACTAAGCCTGTCACTTCTCAGCTGGGAAGCGGATACACTTCCTGTGTACAGAAAAGGTGTGCATTGAAATCAAGTACAGCTCTGTTATTTCAATGATCAGAAAGACCAACCCTTAAGTCCACTTAATGATTTTTAACTGTAGTGTTGGTGCAGCTGTGTTAGACCGAGGATTGTGGAGAGGAAACAGCTTTTAATGGATCAACTTCTGGGGTGAGAGACATGAGCTTTTGAGCTACACAGGGGCTGGAGAAGACCAGAAGAGCTCTGTATAGCATTATCTCACTCGCCTTGTGTCTCTAGAATTTTTAAACGCTGTCAAATTTCTTGACTATATAACACTACTTCTGCTAAAGAATGTGCTGTACTTCCTCTGCATGCAGCTGCTGCTCTGCGGCCATTGTGTGTTGTGTTGAGCTAGCCCAGGAGAAATACTTGCTGGATTGTTACTGTGTTACTGACATTTCATAGTCTGTGTTCCAGGAACTGGGCTCTTTGAACTGTAACAATAGAACAGAGCTACTATCTCGGCAATCAACTCGTACTGAGCAGGAAAGTGGAAGGTTTTGAACTTCGAGCATCCCAGTTGCTTCTGTATCTGCCTCTAATGGGACATGGAAAGAGATTTAGTGCATTGTTTCAACATGTTGGCATGAAGTATGGATATTAATCTGTGTAGTGAATCCGTGTTCCTCACCTGTGCATTGGAAACTGATTAAAACAATCAGAATGCCCAGCTGGTTTGTGTTCAAATCCTTGGTCTCTAGTACTTATAGTTTCACAATAATATAAATCTCAGAAACTGACTAGGCTCCGCAAGTTAAGTCACCCATGATGCTGCTTTCCCTCCCCCCACCCCTTTAGCATGGCACCCTGCAGAAGCCATTTCTGGCTATACCCCACATCTCCGGTATGCCAGTGACCTGGTCTAACAAGCTCTGGTGCTAACACCTACTCGTGACAAGCTCAGCAACCCCCAGCAGGCTGGGAATTCAGCAGCCATGCCATGCCTGCAGCAAAGCACCTGTGAGGCAGGGCTGAGGGGCAATATGGAAAACAGCTCAGCATGGGTGACGGCCTCCTTCCCACTGCATTCTTAGGGTATGAAGAATAATGTGCTATAGCAATAGGCAAGAAACATGATAGAAGCTGCTAAAGCCGAAAGTCACTCAGGAGATCAAAGATCCAGATCCACCCAAAGGAGTAGGTGTGGTCACGGTGGGTCCCAGGGAGGGGTGGAGAACAGAGCCCCACCAGGCCCAAAGGTTCACACCCCCAACCGGGCAGCCAATGCCAAGAGTTCTCACCCCTTCACCAACACAGGCCCCCTCAGTGCTTACTTTGGTCCCGCCAGCCTTCATGTCTATGCTGTCAGCTTTGGCCAAAGACTGCTGGCCGGATGAGCTGCCACCCTCCCTCTCATCCCTCCCCTAGACTCATTTACCAGGGCCTAGAACCACAGAACCGTGGCGAGAACAGGAACTAGGTTCAGTGGGGAAGTACTGTGCCCGCAGGTGGTGTTCTATTAACTTCTGCTGCACATGCATTGTATAGTTACAGGTTGTTGCGTAAGCCATCACAGCCCCTCTTTTACCCCATGACATTCAATGGCACAGCCTAGCACTTCTCCCCCTTTGTTCAGGCACCAGGAACCTCACCTGACAACAGGAAAAAGTTCCAATGACCGCCTATCCCGTGAAAAGGTGTTGTGAGGCGCGTCTCGCCCCCGCCCCATGGAGAAAGATGGCATAGCCCATTCTGATATCTCCAGCACTACTTGTCATCAGAAGAGAACCGAGTACCTTCAGAAGCAAAGAGCAAGTTCGGGACCCCAGAAGTAACTCAGAGATACTTGGATGTACAGTTTTCCCTTGGAAACTCACACTGATGGATCCGAGGTTTGCCAACTCCAAGGCAGGCATTCAATTCTGCCACAAGCTGAGCTCTCTCCTTTCTTCAAAGTTAAAAACGACAAATAAGTCAATGGAGTGATCAGAAGTCAATCATTTTATTAAAGCTACACACTTTTAGATAAACATTTCAATCTTAATGCACATTACTGGCCTAATTAACTGGAACATATGTTGAAATAAACTGCACTGGTTCATGCTTTGGAATCTAATCTGTGTCACATGGGAAGAGAGTCAACATTTTCATTGAAGTTTATACTTTAACATGAGTCAGATGACAGCAGCAGCATTAGATGGAATGTAGAGATTGAATTGCAAAGAGCCAAATAGTGTTTCTGTCCTGTCAATCCAATAAATATCAATAAGTGCATAAAACAGAATTTAAATGTCACAGTTAGCTCAGAAGTGTTATGGGTCAAAACCTTAGTATAACCACACTACGGCAGACAATCTACTGTCTGCTTTGTAACTATTATGAGCCTGTAGCTATAAGTTGGATGCATGCTGAACTGGTTACACTACGCCTTATACAACTGCGTAAGAGAACAGACCCCGTCAGGCGGTAAGGTTCACCTCTGAACACTAGGAACTAAAACTATTACACCGAGGATTACGTGGAATGTTTTGTTAGGGCCAGTTCAAACAAGTCTAGAGTACCCTGAAAAGCCCCAGCTTACTGGGTTCTCCAGCTACAGTTCCCATTGTCCAGTATGTGACATCCTCCCAGTCCCATGCTAGTGGGGGTGGGGGTGCGGGAGAGGAGGTGCGTGTCCTGAACCAGGAATTGTTTTGTGGGAGCAGTCAGGGAAGGAGGCACAGCAGAACAGGGACACCAGTAATGTGCCTCACTAAGGGTCATGATAAAGGGATGCACAGCCAGCAGCCCAACTTTCCACCACAGAGCAGCTTGTGCATCACCTCCCGCTGTACAAGGAGGAAGCTTCCACTGAGCATCTCCCCCAGTGGAGTGGGGACCTACGAATCTACAGCCTCCCAGGATGGCCTGAACCAGCCCTGTCCAGCAACCCATCCAGGGCAGCACACGTTGCTACGAGGAAAGAGGGACTGAGGTCACAGATGAACCAGGTGTACTCCGTGTGAACAGGAGAGCTGAGTCTTTGCCCAAGGCATGGAAAACAGGGTATGGGGTGTAAAGAAAAAAACAGAACCACAGTTTATTTGCATTAGTAACTATCTACTGCTGCTTGCTTTTAGCTATGCAGGAATTGCTCTGCCTAAGGGACTGACAAGTTCACCTCTCCCTTTGTACCTGACAACTGGAGCTAAAACATGTACGTGAGTGTTTGAGAAGGAAAAAACGCAAGTTTCTTAAGGATCTCTGTCCTCTCATCCCCGAGAAAGTGCTTGTGTCTCTTTATGCTTAAAGAAGAATGGAAGACATTTATTGTTTAAATAAATTCCTACATATTCTAGGCCCATATGATTCAGAGAGGGGGAAAGCTCAGACAAAAATTTAAAAACTTTCCCTAAAATAAAATCCCATCTGTTGAAGTCACTTAAGCTACCAGTACTCCTACCAAAGGTAGATGGGAAGGGGGAAAGGAACACTCCAGAGGTGTGCATCTATGGAGCAGGAATGATACTCAGAAAGAAGAACATGGGGGGGAGAATGGAAAAGTGTTACAACATCCCCATTGCATTAAATATTTGTGTCTTACGTCTGTAAAAACATCCTTTTTATTTCAAAAGGAGTTTGTCTTGCAAGTACCCTGACGCTTTTGCAGTACACATCAAATTAAAAGTTAACTGATTTCAATAAAACATCACTATTCCCCATGATCTTCAGCACTTTCCTGATTACAACCACTGAGAGAAAATGATGAACTAAATATATATTTTCCATAAAGGAAACGCCCTGGAACTGAAGCAAGACAGCTGCAATATTTAAAGACGGTCACAGCCACCATTTTGTGGGTAAATCACAGTCCATTTGTGATCCAAAATGTTACGCTGTTTTTAAATGTAAAAGAAGTGCCATTTGTCCTAATACGCGTTTTCTAGGAACCTCTGTTCTTTTAATTATTATGCTGCATTGGTAGCTCTTTGTTGTGCTCAAGTTTTGAATGGGTTGGCATTGGTTTGTTTGTTTTTCTGTCCATGTTAAAACAGAAGCCAGCTAACTTCATTTCTTTCTCCTCCTTCTGTCTTAGACACCGATGTGGGAGTCTGGGTTTCCAAGGATATGCATCAGGACAAATGAAGGATTTCCTGGCTTAGCCAGTGCCAGGCGCTAAAGAATTGCAGACTGACCCAAAGAAAACAAAAAAACAAAAAGAAGAACCTTAATGCTATCACGCAGCCAGTCTTCAGTGATGATGTGCATGTTCAGATTTTCCCAGGAATTCCCTACAAAAGAAAACAAGAAACCGACAGTGAATAATCCACTCTGCCACTTTCCAAAACCAGGTCACACTCCTCTCAGGTCTGAGGCACAGCCCATTAAAATCAAGGCGTCTGGCTACGCTGCCGGCGAAGGTGTGATTGTAGCACAGGTAGGCATACTTGGGGGAGTTTCAGTCTAGCAAGCACGGGTAACAGCAGCAGTGTAGATGTGGTGGCATGGGCGTCAGCACAGGCTGGCTGCCTGACTACGTATCCAGGCTTCCTGGAGGGCTTGTATGCTGGTTGCTAGCCCATGCCACCACAACTTCACTGCTATTGTTGCACGTGGTAGCTAGATTAAAGCTGTGCCATACTACAGTCACACTCACGCAGCAGTGTAGACATTCCCAAAAGGGAGTCTTTGCATTGACTTCAAAGGGAGCACAGAGCGCTTCCGTTACAGCAAACGGGAACCCCCAAGGTCTATCAAGAGCATCTGCCCTCCTTTGTATGATCTGACCTGCTGATAAAAAAACTATCACGGGCAGTTCTACAGGGGAAACCTCACTCTGGCTCTGGGAGCCTGATTTTCCAATGGGATAGTCACTGCTGACTATGAATGCCCCAACGGTTAAGAGGGAGCTGGGCACAGGGCAACAGAGGTGACATCTTAAATGCCCTACACTTTGGCATTTCCACTGAACGAATGGTTCCCTACCTCTCCATAACTGTTCTTCTAGCTGTGTTGCACATGTCGATTGCATTGTAGATGTCTGTGTGCTCTACTGCATAGCGTCAGAGTTTTTCCCCTTAGAGCACCCACTGGGAAGTAGGAGCGTTCGCTGTTGCCTTGCTCGCCACATGCAGGCCACAAAGGGCCTAGCCACTCTGACCCCCCAAGGTCCTTCCTATGGGGGAGACTGCGGCAGAGAGGGGAAGGAGAGCGGGTTGTAGAATGGACATGTGCAACACATCTCAAAGAGCAACAGTTACAGACAGGTTAGTAACCCTTTTTAATTCTTGGAGTAATCGCACATATCCATTCCACCCACAAGCAGTCGCAACTGGAGATGGGTTCGGAGTCTATTTGAACGGGCTGGAGGACCACTCATCCAAGCGTAGCTTCGCCTCTACATCGTTGAGAGAGGGTGTAGTGGGGGGCAAACGTGACAGGATGACCAGGCTGCTGCTTCGCAAATGTCTAACATGGCTTGTGAGCCAGAAATGCCGCAGCGGTTGCTCGGGATCTACCTGAAGGACTCAGTGCTCTATCCAGTGGATTCACATTAACCAGCTGGTAACAGGTGAATAAAACCGGATGTCAAAATCCTTTGTGTGGAAACACACCCGCCCTTCGCTCTGTCCCAAATGCAATGAACAATTGAAATGAAGACCTGAAATATGTAGTCCGTTCCAGATAAAATGCTGAAGCTCTTCTGATGGCTAGTGTGTAGTCTCTCCTCCCCTTTACTACTGTGAGGATTTTGGGAAAAGATTGGTAGGAAAACTGCTTGGTTGACATAAAAAGTGGAGACCACTTGCATAAGAAAACTTGGATGGGGAGGATCAAGGTAGATATATATGGAGGTTCTGATACCAGTGCCCTCACTCCACCCCTCTCCTGACTGATGTACTGGCTACTAGAAACGCTACTTTCATTAAAGTCTTATGGCCATTTGGTTGGAAGCGGGTATCCACAGGTGGGTGAAATGCTGATATAACCACTAGGGGTACCCTGACTGAGCTAAACAGCCCACCATACAGAAGGTATTCTTGCTTCTATTCAGCATGTGCTAGACTAGGGGAGACCCCTTTCAGCCTTGACCAGATGGAAAACCTCTTCCATTTGACAAGGCAAGTTGTCCTAGTTGATGGTTTTCTACAACTGAGTAGCACCTCCTGCACCGCTCTAGAACAGGACTCCCCTGCCGATGAAGGGCCTGAAGATTAGGATGGAGGAGGCAGCTGTGAGTCTGTGAAATTAGGTCTATGTAAATCAGGAGTGAGAATGGCAGACTGACTGAAAACTAGTGCTGATGGGGCCACACCGGGGCAATCACTATAAGCTCCTCCTGGTACTGAGACAAACAAAAGCAGGCAACTGACATACTCCTGATGACGGGACCGCCTAGGTTGGACACACAAGAGCCCACTTCAGAGTCTGATGAAGCAGAAGCCTCTTCTTGTGAGCACGGTGGTGCTGTACCTGTCAGGGACTGGTGAGGAAGGTTCAGACTCTGAAGAAAGGGGAGCTGGAATCTGTGGCTTCCCCCTAGATAGCACCACATTAATTGGTAACTTGTTGGCCGAATCCAATGGAACTGCCTGGTGCAGAGGGGAAGGTGCTGATGACGGTATTTTGGATGCCAGTGCTGGGTGACTCCAAGAGGTTTAACAACTCTCTTGCAGCCTCAAACACCGCAGGAGTAGATGGTACTGGGGCATGAGGAGATACCAAGAAAGGTGCTTCAGGAGCTGGTCTCGAGCCCTGCACTGGGCTCTGGAGTCAATGAACTTCTCTGTTTAGAGGTGTGTTCTGCAGAGTGCTTCCTCTCTCAATGCCCTCCTGCGTCTTTAGAACAGCTCCACCTCTTCGCCTCTTTCGACAATCTGGTACCGAGTCTGATTTCCAATGTCTCTTCTTCGGTACTGGCGACACCGATCTGCCTCTTGGTAACAGTACCACCAGAGGTACATACTGATGCTCGGTACCCGAACCAAGGCAGATGGCTCAGATGGAGGAGGTAGCATCAATTCCAGCAGCAGATATTTTAACGTGCCTGTCCTGTCTTTTTTTAGAACAAGGTTTAAAACCCTTACAAATGACACATTTGTCGCTCACAAGCCCCCCGCAAGCACTTAAGGCAGCTGGGGTGAGGGTCACTATTGGGCATTGCCTCACCATAAGAGTGGCAGGGCTTGAAACCCGGAAAGCTTGGCATATCTCCAGTGCCGGGTCCGGGACCGAGACCCGGTACCAGAGCCACACAAAACACCAAAACTATTTTAACTAGTCAATCAGGTAACTCACCAATACACTACACTAACTAGACAGGAACTAGATACGGGATTTGACTAAAGACTT
Organism: Trachemys scripta elegans; assembly: GCF_013100865.1. Lineage (NCBI taxonomy): Eukaryota > Metazoa > Chordata > Testudines > Emydidae > Trachemys > Trachemys scripta. Next base: position 2,173,025 of record NC_048300.1, on the reverse strand, counting down.
GCAGAAGCAAGGACAGGGAGCTCCAACAACCATCACAGAGGGTAGGAAGGAACTTAGGAGTGTCAGGTGGCTCGGCCCTTTATGCCTATGCATGGTGAGCGAGGCAGCAGAGGGCGCTCCTGCTGCCCCGATGGGTACTGCTAAGGGAAAAACTCTCCGTCAACTGTGCACTGGAGGGCACTAACACCTACAGTGGAATGCACATGCACAATCACTCGAAGAAGAACTACAGCTATCGCAAGCTTGTCCATAGTGGTTTACGTCGCATATATGCGGCCTAAACCCAAGCCAATGATTTACCAGTGTTCTGTTGTCTGCAGTGGCAGCTGGCAGCACAAACAGCCCTGCCACATTATGGTGGGCTGCACCCAGAGGTGACCTGGGAGGGTGGGGGAGGGCTACCAGCTCTCCCCATCGAGTGCCTGTGCAGGGGAGGCAGAGTTTAGACCTTCGTCTCATCCAGAAATAGACGCAAGCGAAAACTTTTGAACTTGGTATCTAAATGCAGGCACCCAAAGGAGTGGTCTGACTTTCCAAGGTACTGGGCACATGCAGCTCCATTAAAGTCAACAGGAGTCGGGGGGGCTCAAAACCTCAAAGTCAGGCCATTGTGCAGGGGACTCTATGGATTTAGGGGCCTACCTTTAGATGCCCAGCTTTGAAAAATCTGCCTTGGGCCTCGTCTACACTAAAGGGAAAAGTCGATCTAAGCTACGCAATTTGAGTTACATGAATAGTGTTAACTCAAATCCACGTAGCTTAGATCTATTTACTGCGGGGTCCACACTATGCGACGGGACGGGAGACGCTCTCCCATCGACTCCCCTTACTCTTCTCGATCCACTGGAGTACAGGAGTCAACAGGAGAGCGATTGGTGATCAATTTAGCAGGTCTTCCTGCTAAATCGACCGCTGATGGATCAAGCGCCGCAGCGTGGCTCCTCCAGTAAGTGTAGACAAGCCCTTGGAGACCCTACAGGAAGAGTCTGGGACAGAGGTGGCTGGTGGGCTGAGTGCAGGACTGGGAATCATGAACTCCTGACTCCTAAACCAGGTTCATACACTGGCAGCAAGTCACTTTACAGCTCTGACTCCATTCCCCCAATGCATAATGAGGGCAATACAAGTTCTCCATCTCCTCACATAGATACACATACAATACACAGTTATCAATGATACACCTACAGATTTGCAAGTTGATTTTTGGAGCCTATATTTTGGGAACATAGCCAAGGTTATGAGGAATATTTACATATTACTTTGAAGATGAAAATCCGTAAATGCCAAGTATTATTATAAAGGTTTCTAGCATTCAGTGTGTTCGGATTCATTTATGGTCACAAAGAAATTGGGGGGGGGGAGGGGGCAAAACTAAACATGGATCCCAGCAAATATCGACCGTAGACTGTCTATAACTAGAACAGGTTCCATATTGCAAGTCAGCTCAGAGCAGCCTTGATCTAACAAGCTTTATCCATCTGTTCCCTACTCACTGTGACACTTCAGTAATGATGCCGATTTAATACATTTAACATGATCCTGTTTATTACCGCAGTATTCGAGGTAGCTCTGGACTCCTGTATATGTACTTATGCCTGTAGCCGAGGTCTCTGTGAAATGGAACAAACTGTACTTTGTAGTCACGGAAACTCCGAGATGGTGCAGCAATGTTATAAAGCTGTAGAAAGGATAAAAAAAAGTGAGTTACAAATCACAGCATTTCAAAATTGTGCTACAATGTTAGCCAGCTAAAAGTATACTTGCTGTATCGAGACAATGGCCTTTATTTTATTAAGATACATAGTAATTTGGTGTACACCCTCCCACACACATGGACGGGAGGAGAGGGGGCATTTTGATGGAAGTAAAAGGTTAACAGAGCATCCACTAAGAAGTAGGGGGTGAGAGAGAAGCACAAAGGGATATGTATCTACCACATATTTTGCAATGCAGAGAATCTCAGAGTTATGAGTTGACCAGCCAACCACACACTTCATTTGAAACTGGAAGTATGCAATCAGGAAGCAGCAGAGACCAAAAAAACCCCAAAACCCGCAAACAAATACAGTACAGTTTTGTGTTAAATAAACTACTAAAACAATAAATTAAAAAAAGATTTGACAAGATAAGGAAACTCTTTCTGTGCTTGTTTCATTTAAATTAAGTGGTTAAAAGCAGCATTTTTCTTCTGCACAGTGAAGTTTCAAAACTGTACTAAGTCAATGTTCAGTTGTAAACTTTTGAAAGAACAACCAGAAGGTTTCATTCAGAGCTACGAATGTTCCCGAAGTATTCGTAACTCTGCGGTTCTACTGCATCTCTGTGGCTCTCCCTTTGCGTCTCCATTCTCAGAGCTCCCCTTTTACCTAATCACCTCTCCCCCCACCATGATCTAATGGACAATGCAGTAACTCTCACAGCAAATATTCTGCTTACAAAGGAGAGTTAGTAGATTCAGTTGGACAAAACTGAGCTTTTGTAGGAGAGCTATTACATAACTAACTTTGCTGAAATCAGCCTAAAGTCCTGAATGAGATGAGCTGGCAGATTGCAGCTCAGGCCCCACTAATATCTCGTATGAATTTCAAACACCATAACTGTGCACACACAAACAAATCCCAAACCACATTGGGCAATGGGATTAATTATAACCAGAGATCAAGTTCCCCTGCCTTCAGCTAACTAATTGAGCAGTAGGTTGGTAAAGAACTGTTGCAATTAAGTTTCTATTTAGGTAAAATCTGCCCGGCACAGCTTGGTTAAAACAACTATTTAAAATGAATTTATTTAATAGCATTTGAGCCCTTACATCCAGGAAGCTAAGGGGTATTCTGTCAATCTGTGCTCATTCTTTCTCATTCCCATTCTTGGGTTAGTAGAACAGTAACACTTTCCCCCTAACTTCTCCCACAAAACGTTTTTTTTGGCAGGCGGATAAATTCTTCACACCCCTTTTTCCTTAGCAAGTACCAGACATTTGAAGGGCTTGTTTCAATATATAGATAAGATTTGCCACCCAACATCTCATCCCTTCAGCACCACTCATTTTATGCACCTCTGTCATTACTAAAGCTGCTAGTTCTTAACATCACATTGCTACTTTTTTCTGAACAGAATTGGCATCATTTGTTTGGGTGGTTGTTTAAGACACACTATTCCCTCCTATCAAATGGGCAACTTGAAGCAGATCTGCTGTGATAGCTGAAGAAACGCACCTTCTTTCCAAGATGAAATGGTACAACAGGATCATCTTCAGCATGAAGAATAAGCAGCGAGCAGGAAATGTATTTTACACTGCAAAAAGGATTACAATTGTCACTAGGAATAAAAATAATCAAGTCAAGTTCTACGCTTACTCACGCTGCACATTCTGGTTACATTTTTGAAAGAGATGCGCTTTCTGAATACTTGTCATTTCTGAGTAATATTTTGCCTGTCTATAGACAAGCAGTTCTTTACTGTAGGCTGTTCTAGAAGTGGGAAATAATTAAGAGAGAGAAGCCAACAATTCCCATCTATCCTTGCCCTTCGAAAAACAATTTTAGCATCATTAAGCTAAGCTACAGTCACAATAATCAAAACTACTAGCTTCATCAAATTCAACACTTGTCCCGTCAAACGCAAATGGAGCCAATTATCTTTGGCTTATTGTCCCTCTTCTCGAACAAACACCACTAATAAATAAGAGTCCCATTCATATTCTGCAAAGTTGGCAAAAGAAAATACAGCACAGTGGATTGCTACAGGGTTTATTTTTAAAACAATAAAGAGGGAGCCCATCGCGTGTAACGAAACAACAAACTATTCCACTACACACTAATCGGAAAGTGTTTATTAGGGGACATTAGAGAGCTTTATGACCAACAAGTTTTGTAATTATATTTGGTGGAATTTCCAGGGAAGTTATGTGTAGCTTGTTTGTAACTATACTTAACCACATTTCAGATTTTGTTCAAAACACCAATTAATATGATCTAAGGAAAAAATGATTAATAAGACCACTGGAGAATCTATTTGCTAGGGAGCTCATCACCACACAGTAAGGTCAATAAAAAGGTAGATTTATTTTTTATGATTATAAAAGGAAATTGCTGTGCATTTTCAAAAAATGCTCTTCTTACAAAGAAAGGGGAAGTAGAGTCTTCTGCAGCCAGGGCCGGCTCCAGGCACCAGCCCACCAACCATATGCTTGGGGCGGCGCCTGGAGGGGGGCGGTGCGGCGGGGCGCTCCGGCCAAGAGCGGGGCCGCGTCTGGGCTCGGCGCCCTCCCCGCGGAGCTCTGGCTCTGCTGGTGCTCGGCCGGGCGGGGGGGGGGGGGGGGGGGGGGGGGTGGCTCTTTTGCCTAGGGCTGCAAAAAAGCCAGAGCCGGCCCTGACTGCAGCGGTTCTCAAACTTTAGCAACCTGAGGACTCCCATTTTGATTTAATTTTTTTCACGGACCCTCAAACTCCACCCTCCACTCCACCCCTTCCTTCAAGGCCCCACCCCGCCCCACCTCTTCCCCGCCTCTTTCTGTCCCCTCCCCCGAGTGCACCCACTCCCCATTCCTCCCCCTCCATCCCAGTGCCTCCTGCATGGTGCTGAACAGCTGTTCCCCAGCTTGCAGGAGGCCCTAGGAGGGATGGGGAGGAGTTGATCAGGGGGGCCAGTGGCCTCGGACACCATTCTGCCCCCTCCCCCGAGTGCGCCCCATCCCCGCTCCTCTCCCTCCCTCCCAGCACCTACTTCATGCCGCTGAACAGCTGTTCCCCGGCGTGCAGGAGGCACTGGGAGGGAGGGGGAAGAGTTGAGGGAGGGGGAGGAGTTGATTAGCAGGGCCAGCGGATCCTCTTGAATGCCCTCATGGACCCCCAGGGGTCCACGCAGCCCAGTTTGAGAAACACTGGTTTATTGGCTAAGACAGAAGACCTGGATTCTATTCATGCTATGCCACACATTTCTTGTGTGACCTTAGGCAAGTCACTTAACCTCTCTGTAGAGCAGCATGATCCTTCTCTACCAAGGTCTTGAGAGATTTAATTAATTAAGGTTTGTAAAGTGCTTAGATTCTTTGATGGCAGACTCTAGAAAAGTGGAAAGTATTATTAGAGAAAGCCTTGATCATGTCAGTTTATAACAGCCAAATCTCCAACTATCTAACTCTCTGAATAGGATAGTTCTATTCAACGTATTAAATAGAGAAGTTTGTAAGAAACCAATAACAAAAAAAGTCATACTTTTATAGTCTCTCACTTTTATGCAGTCCCTTTAACTAGCTAGTCAGGCTATTTCCTGTGCAAGGGAGAAACTGTTGGGTTTGAACAGCACCTAGAATACAATTAACTGCACTAAAAAATGAAAAAGCATCCAAGGAAAATGATACTGATAGTTGTGTGCTGGAGTTTCCTGAGACGGAGCCAGACACCCACACTTTTATACACCTATAATAATAATAATAATAATAATAATTAATGGAGATATCCCATCTCCTAGAACTGGAAGGGACCTTGAAAGGTCATCGAGTCCAGCCCCCTGCCTTCACTAGCAGGACCAAGTACTGATTTTTGCCCCAGATCCCCAAGTGGCCCCCTCAAGGATCGAACTCACAACCCTGGGTTTAGCAGGCCAATGCTCAAACCACTGTGTCGCACCCAAGGCCAGTTAGGGCTGTTGAAACCTCCTTAAGCAAGTTCTAAATGCTTTAGCAAAAAAAGAAGAGATTGCAATTTGGCATATATTCCCATGGCGTTGGCTTTATTCTAATCAGTCTTATCTATGAGTATATGATTGAAAGGGCTTAGTTCAGATCACAGATGAGAGTCATTACTTACTTCTCATCATTTGCAAATTTAATTCCACTCATTGTGATAGTGTCAAGGAAGAACCAGTCAAATCCAGGGAAGTATCTATATATCTGAAGAAAAAAATTGTGTAAGTATATGAATAGACATGTTCCACTGAAGAGCAAGATAGACTCCTGCACGGAACATTCCCGCCTGGAATAAGAGCATTATACACTACCAGATATCACGTTGGTTATTGGCGTATACGCAGCCAAACTAACAGGTACCGCTGCAGACACACTTCACTGTTTGTCATTATTCTGGCTACTAGTGCACAGTCATGGATGATTTTAATCACCAAGTTCTCCAAGCTAACATCAGCATTGCTGCTGGAGTCCTCTTGGAGATCAGTCTGCTCCTGTTTTACCCAGAATGTCACAAGAGCACCCACACGCCTGGCCACAGTGACACGGCCTGCGGGTTTGCTTATTTGTGTGTTGGGTGTCAGAGCAACTTTACCATCATTCTGGGAAAACAGAAGTCTGGCTGCTAGGAAGAGACTGGGACTATAAGGAGGATCATTCAGCCATCAGGTACCTGGCCTGCACGGGAGAGTCACTGGCAAGTAGTCAGGTTATGAGTTGTGGCAAAGCTTTTAACCCTGCTGTTTCCATGGAAACCCACATGGCTGCACAGTGGGTGAAGTGTTTCCAGTTGCACTCCCTGGGCAGGCCTGGTCCTGTGATGTACTTGTAACAGCTACACATGGCCTCGTGACCATGAGGTTTGGTAATTATTTTAGCCCAACCTTCAAACAGCTGTACACCTAAATGTACATGCTCCTTTGTGCACTCCTGACTTAGGAGCAGAACACCGCTAATGGGCAGATGCCAGTTGGGTCTGTATGAACATGTGCGTGTACACAGCTCCATGCCTCAAGCAGAAGTGCACTCATTTGAAAGTCTGGGCCATTTTAACTTCTTGGTCCTGCTTCTCCACCACATTCAACTGGCTCAGAACCGCACTGGTTGGCTGTGAAATGGAATAGCGCTGCTTTAAAAGGCCTAAATGGGGTGTACCCTGGCTGTATCTGATGCTCCTCTGAGTGGTATCTGCACTCACACGCTACTCACTGTGAGTGTGCCAGTCATGTCTTATGTCAGCAAGGGACCATGCCTTTGCACTGGTTAACCCTGTGGTGGGGAACACACTCCCCACTGACATAGCCAAATTGGTCTGTATTTCTCACCCCTGGATTTATTACTTTTCATTCCCAATTTTCCTTTTCTTGCGCCAGGCTCCAAATATGGTTGTTAATCATACTTAATTTCATTTGTAGGGTGCATTTCTACAAAGGCATTTCGAGCCCTACATATCTTAATAACAAACACTGGCAATCACTGGGGGGCTTACATAACTCACTCAGATATGTGCTAGTACTGCCCACAAGGAATTTTTAAAATGTGTTCATTTTTGTGACTAAAATTACAAGGTAATGAAAACCAAAGTCTGTACTTGCCACTGAAAACGGATGGCTTCTTGCTTCTTCCCGTATATTAGTAAATGGCGATTCCAGTATTAGGGCATCTGGAGGAGTTTCTGAAACAGGAGCACATAGCACAGCCTGTCAAAGCACTAAACTCAGGTGAGTTAAGACAAAGCAAAGCAAATAGATCAGAAGTAGAGCCACGGTGGGGCAATCTTTATATGCTAGAGACGCTATAAGACAGGGTAAATGCGCAAAGTGAGACAATATTCTCCTCTCAGATGGAGTGACGTGAGTTACCTATTTCTTAATGGCTGAAAAGATGTCTAAAATAATTACATGTACCTCAGATCCTCCCTTGAACCCCTGAGTTAGGGCTGGGAAAGCGTGCAGCACAAACATGCATACCGAGGTCATGGTCAAGCTCATGAAGTCATTTTAAAGAGCTGTGATGAATATTGGAAAGTTCTACAGTTGCACTTTTGGAATGGCGCGGAAGGGGTGTCTAAGGTAATTCAATCCTTATGAAAGATGCCAAACCAAAAACTAAAATACTCCATCTAGCCATAAGACAGTGAAAGTTCTGAATAAAATAAAATAAAATAATTTTTGGTAATATAACCACCGAAGTAGCATGCCAAAGCTCACACTGAAGGATGCCCTGGTTTGCATTGGGAAAGGCTTACATAATACTAAGAGATACGTTTTGGGGAATTATGTTCCAAAGAAGAGTAGACTATACAAAAGCATAAGATAAAATTACTTTTGCAGTAAAGTCAGACCAAGGTAACCAAGCAGCAGTTAGGGCCATAAGTGCAACTTGTGCCACGCAGCGAGTGCCCCTCTCTCATTAGCCTTACCTCTTTCACAAAGACGCCTCACTAAATTTGTTGCAACTCTAAAAGAAAAAAAAAAAAAAAGATACATTTCATGTTAATTCAGGTGTTTTCGTCACTCACTGCTAAAGAACAGCAGCAGCTCGAAGCGATAACACCACATACCGTCCCTTGGGAGATCCAGCTCTGAGACTGATCTCAAGACAGCCAGCGAGTGGCTCACCTGACTGACGTTTTGCAGCAATCCTTAACACTCGGATACTGGACAGCCTTTCAGAGGGCTTAAAGAACACCTCAAAATACTTCCTCCTCTTCCCTACGTCTCTGTTTTATATGACTGGAGATTAAAGGAGCTGCTATTCAGCCAAACTCCATTTCCTTGGGTATAGAGATAGCGGAGAGATGAGTCACATTCAATGAGAGATGAAGGATTTTTCTTAGGTTCAGACATAGAATCTGCCTTTCCTAGTTCCTCATGCTTAAGGCTTCGAGTCTTTCTCGGAGGTCACAGATTCTGGGACTTTCTGGGACCTCCACGACTTCTGCAGCGGCTGGTATGGCTGACCTCAGGACCGCCCGAACAGCTGGGGCGGCCCTAGGGCCAGCCACACCGGCCGCTGCTCCAGCAGCCCCAGGCAACTCGTCCTGGGCACTGTCTGGGAGCAGCGGTGGCGGGGCCCCGGGCCACCCCTTGACCTGGAGTAACAGCGTCCACTGGAGCACACCCCCTATCCCGCCCCAGCACCTAAGATTTAGTTAGGGGTATTTTTAGTAAAAAAGTCACGGCAGGTCACTGGCTGTGATTTTTTGGTTATTTCCCGTGACTTGTCCGGGATTTTTACTAAAACTACCCGTGACTAAATCAGAGCCTTACTCATGTTCCACACACTCTCCAAACATGACCAGGATTCCCTCACTGAAACCTTCCAGCAGACCCCCCCCCCCCCCATCCCCATCTTTTCACACATTGCTCTGCTTCCACAGGCTCTCCAGTCCTTTTACTGCCCACAATCTCTCCTGCGCTGAGGTCACCAGTCTCTCTGCTGGCCCCCATTACCGCCGAGCTCCAGACATACACACACACACATTCACTCTGGAATAGGTAACTGTGCTCTGGGATGCACAGCTCAAGAGCATGCAAATTTCAGCTCACCAGGCAAGCTGAGACTTTGGGCCTTGTCTTCACCGCTGTAAAAGCACTGGGCCTAACCTTACCTAGTTTCCTTATAATCTTCATTGTGTGTTTGTCATGGGACAGCTCATGCATATTAATTATCGCAAGGTAAACCACACACTTTTTTCAGCAGTGCGGACAAGGCCCTAAGGGAGGACTGTGGGGTGAGTGGAGGGAGAGAAGATGGAAGCTTACAAATTTCAGATAAATAAATGCTTACCATTTAATATTCACACTTCACTGTTACCCACATGATCTGTGCAACAGCAGACATTCCAGCAATACAGAATTTGAGCGTGCCAATCATTTATAAAAATACAGCTGTTTATTAATTAAAGGCAGCACATTTTCAAAGACAGGAGAGAGAGACAGAAAAATCTGAAGTGACAACTGCATTTTACTGTACGGGCAGGGTTCTGGCAGGGTGTTTTGAAAAAAAATCCCTTCCCCCTTTAAGACCAGACATTTATTCTCTCTTGCAAATATAAAATATCCTGGTACTTCCCTTGCAGGCTTTGCCTATCAAACTACACACTATGATAGTCTAATGTCTACAATAGTGACAGATCTAGGAACACAAAATCTGATAGTGTCCCCATTCCTGTGGGGTAATTCCTCCTTTCAATTCTGGGAAGAGCTCTGCAATGTCATTAACAAGAGTCAGTTCTCTCCAGAATTCATTCAGTTCTGAAGTGCCACAAGTTAAATTTGCAGGCAGCTTAATACAGGGTTTCCCAAATGGTGGGTCCTGACAGGAAGGTTCTAGATGGGTTGCCATGTCCAGGGCCGGATTAACCCATTACTGGGCCCTGGCCTAGGCGCACGCCCGCTTCTCCCAGCCCAGCTCTCGTGGGAAGGTGTGTGAGAACGAGCCTGCCCCACACTCACCCCTTAGAAGTGGCTTGTGTCCTGCGGGGCTGGGCCCAGTTCCCTGGTAAGGGAATCATGGTCTGGCGCACAGGGTCGCAGCACCACTCAGGTTTGGGCTGGCCTCCCCATGACAGAGGAGCAGCCACACCAAACTTCAGTGGCACTATGACCATAAGTATTGGGTCACACCACCACTCCCTCACATTTGGCCTGGCTGCTCTTCTGTCTTTATGGAGAGGTGGCTAGGCCAAACATGGGTGTTGCTGCAACCCCATGCACTGGGTCACAATGCTCAGAGACGGGCGCAGCCTGTGGGACAGGAGCCGTGCTGAGGGGTGAGTGCAAGGCAGGCTCACACTCCAACTCCCCCTCCCCTCCCTTTCCTGAGGGGTCTCCCCTGCCCGCAGACCAGCGTTAGTGTCCTGGCGCCGGGGTGGAGGATGCATATATGCAATGGTGGTCGCAAAAGACGACAAAAAGCAGTTGGTTTGGTTGCCTTATTAAGTCAGTGGTTCCAAAACTTTTTACTATGAACCAATAGCCAGACCTTGTCAAACTACTTCACAATCAGCATCCTGCCAATTAAGGCAATGCATCCAGTTTTGTTGCTGCGTCTAGCTTTTAAAGAATTTTTCATACTTCATTTCTACAAGTGAAATCACCATTTTAACGGCTTAATTGCCCCAGTGCTGATCTGTAAATCATGCATATGTGCAGTAAGTTAGTCTGAGAAACATTTTCCAGCTAAACACAAATGTTACCCTTTCAAGAGTGCATAGGATGGAATCCAATGGGTATGGCTTTAAAACCACACTGGTATAAACGGGTGCATCTCCGCTGTTGTCCAGGGAACTGTGCCTGCTTATACCAGTGATGATTTTCCCCCACGATCTGCCCATTCTCTCTCTCATGACATGACGTAGTGCTGATCTTACTGCCGTCTAATTTCCAATCCAGAGCTCTGGAATTCTAGGATACAGGTTCTAGTCACTATCCTATTTCCTAAATTAAAAAGAGCAAAGAAGAAATTATTTTGGAGTGATTAAATTCAGATACAGACACGAACCAGAATGGATTATAGCTACTATCCATAAATGGCACTACATTTGTCAAAGATCAACATAGACCTACTCTGATTATTCTAGAAAGCTGCCATCTGAATTGGAAGCTTACCCTGTGCCTAAGGAATGCCCCCATATATAGACAGGATTGTCTCCACTTCTTGCTTTTATCCAGTCGAAAACATGGAGTGCATCATAGGTCATTCCTCTCTCTGATGGAGTGCCCACAGAATCTCCCCACCCTGAAACACAAACATTTTAAGTCACACCTAGGCCATCCAGCAAAATAAGGCATTTCTTATGCCTTCATCAACAAGCTGCATGCCCATAACTGTGAAGGCATTTGAAACATGAGACTATTCCTGCTTGCTGTATTGTACCTGCACACCAAATTAAATCTGGAATGAAAGACAAAGACCGGCACAGCACAGTGTCTCGGTGTATCTTGTCAAGCTTCTACTGTTAGAACTTGGCTACTGCCAGTTGCCAAGCAGATTGTGGGTTTGGCAGACAATGAAAGCAAGAGCTGGTGCTCCTGTTGGAAGCTAATGTTCCAGTATCCTGCATTTCTGGTTCCACAATAGGCCAGTTCTTGCATGCAGAACGGCCACTTTCAGGTCTTAAATGCCTCTCCTCAGATTCAGATTCCAAGGCCAGAAGGGACCACTGAGGTCATCTAGTCTAGACCTCCTGTATAACAGCCCAGAGAACTTCATCAAAATAATTCCTAGAGCAGGGCTTTTAGAAAAACATCCAATCTTGATTTTACAATGGTCAGTGATGGAGAATCCACCGGGACCCCTGGTAAGTTGTTCCAATGATTAATTTACTCTCACCATTAAAAAAATTATGCCTCATTTCCACTCAATTTGTCTAGCTTCAACTTCCACCCATTGAATCATGTTAGACCTTTCTCTGCTAGATCAAAGAGACCATTATTCAATATTTGTTCCCCATTTAGATACTTATAGACTGATCAAGTCACCCCTTAACCGTCTCTTTGTTAAGCTAAATAAATGGAGTTCCTTGAGTCCATTACTATAAAGCATGATTTCTAATCCTTTAATCATTCTCATGGCTCTTTTATGGACTCTCTCTTATTCATCAACATCCTTCTCAAATTGTGGGCACCAGAACTGGACACAGTAATGCAGCAGCAGTCACACCAATGCCAAATACAGAGGTAAAACACATCAGCAAGAGTAAGGAACAAAATTTCAAAACATTTGGATGCTTGATCTCTAAAGAGAGGGGGTACAAGCTGTGCAGTAGATTCTGATGAGACTTGTCCAACAGCGTCGCTGCTGGGCTACAAGAGGTTGTTACTCAACAGGTGTTTGATATTGGTTCATAGATCAGAAAAATCAGTATAATCCGTGGCCGACTGTAAGTAGCATATTTATAAATATGGCTTGGGTCAAATCCATTAGCATCCCTCAACAAGCTAATGTAGGATTATACACCAACCCAGTCTAAGATGTTTACTTGGTTCTTTTGCGAGTTAAAATTAAAAGATTATGACAAGGAATTTTATGAGCTTTTGGAAAGACTTTTCTCTTTGAACAGCAGGTGTGAAATGCTTTGAAAGGGCAGCAACACGTTACTAGATGAAGCCTGGAAAAAAGATAGTATTCAGTTTGTGTGATTTAGGAAAAAAAGAGTACTGAGCTAAAACCGACTATACCCTGCACCACTTGTTAGCAGTGGAAATTGTACGGACTTCCCTGCATTACTAACAGTAGATGTAATGTACATTTTGCTGAGCAGAGTTCCAGACATCCAATTGTTGCAAGGCCAGTGGGTGGCATTCCCAATGAACTGCTTTCAAAACTAGTCTGCTGGAAGTACAGCAAGTTGGGGAGGGTAGTAAAGAAACCTATAGATAACTCAGATTTTGTCTTAAAAAATCCAGACATCAGAGAATAAATTGCTGCAGCAGTGTCCATTCAATCCATGAGTTGCAGGATGGTCCAGTGATTAGGGCTCTTGCCTAGAGCTGGGCAGACCTGGGTCCAATTACCTGCTCCGCACAGATTTCCTGGGTGACTACAGGCAAATCACGTAGCCTCTCTGTGTCTCAGTTTCACACCTATACACTGGCGATAATAGCACTGCCATACTTCAAAGGGATTTGGAGAGAATAAATACATTAAAGACTGAGACGTTCAGATACTTCGGTGATGCGGGTCATATAAGTACCTGCTTTGAGAAGGGGAAAAGGTAGTAAGATCTCATGGTTTATGTGCTACACAGGGAAAGACAAATCAGAGAAACACTGGAGAAAGTGATGCATTCTGCTGAGATTTTAAGAACTCAATGAAAATTCAAGAAACGTCTAACTAACTAGTAACAGCTTCTGAAACTGTAAAAACAGCAGTTAGCTGTAAGATCAAAAGTAGCAGTTTTAGATAAGAGACAGAACCAAACACAGCTTCCTAATAAATAAACACTCACCTCGATAATCAAATGTGACTACATGGTAACCAAGGGAACTTAGAACCTAAACAGAAAAAGGAAGCATTTAACACACATCCACAAACTGAGTAACAGCTGTACTATCACTTAAATGTCACACCCAGCAATAGAGAACTTTGTTCCATAGCACGTGTTCTAATTTATGGCATCGACCCAACATTCAGAAGAAGGGAATACACAATGATCCAGGCAAGGGCTTGCACACACCCAATTATTTCAGATTGTAATTTTGTTTCTGCTTATTTCCCCAGCCTCAGAACAGAAAGGAAGAATGGTCCCGTGGTCAGGGTGAGAGCCTGGAACTCATGACACTTGGGTTCAATTCCTTGCTCTGCCACAAACTTCAACGTGCCCATCGGCAAGTCACTTAGCCTCTGTGTTCCCCATCTGGACAATAGGGGCATTGTGAGGATAAACACATTAAAAACAGCTAGGTGCTTGGCTGCTATGGTAATGGGAGTCCTAGGAGTACCTTAAATAGACAGATCATTCCACAAAGGTATTTGTTCTACATGCGCTCCCAGAGGAGTCTGAGCATTTCTTTGTTACCTACTCTCAGCTGGTTTTGATCACTACTCCACATTCTTCCAGATGTGATGGCTTGAAGCTTAAGGTCACTTTTTGCACAGCACCAGTAATAAAACTACAAGAGGAACCACTCAAAAGCCTTAGAGTCTTTTTAAATGTTCCCTTGAAGCATGAATGTTGTCTTTGAGACTGTAGATACTCACTCACTTGGCTTTATAGTTTGCCCAAGTGACAGTGTCTTAAGGAAGCATTATTTTCATCTGTATGAACACCAGCTTTAAGTTCGGGAAAACAATAGACAACACCTTGCCTTATTTGTATCAGTGCAATCTGAAAAATCAAGCAAAAATCCAAAAGGAGACGGATATCATTCCAGCCAGAGCCTCTCTTCTGGAACTATTTTACCAATAGGGATTTCAAAATTCTGCTGCTGTCTACCCCACGCCCCAACCTTTAGATTTTTCAGTGAAACAGTTCAAAGGCTGCCTTATTTATATTAGTCAAATGTACAGGCTGTTCCTACCCAGCTGATACATGGAATATATTTTGTGGATGCTTATGAATGTTTAATGACATGAACGTGTATGATAACTCAGAAGAGGCTGTCTTAGGTTTTGAATGTTCTTAACAAGCTCAAATGTCTCATCTAAAATATATTGTTTAGAAAACTGGCCTGTTATCATGAAGATTTACATTTATGGCTCAGCACTGATGACCCTTGTAAATTCTGTTCCAAACACGTAAAAAATAGCCACATTAACAAAGGAATTTGTTTTTTAAATGCCTTAGTAAAAGTGATGTTAAAGTTCCAGATCTTGATCACTGTGTACCAACTTACAACATTTTAAAGGACCTGCAGTGGGTAAAGTCTATTTTGGCATTTTTAGGTCTTGTCTACACAAGAAAGTAGGAGCAATCAGGGCAACTCCTTTGTGTGAATACTTTGAAACGAAGAGTGTGGCCTGTTCCAGTCATCAGAGCCAGGCATATGACTATTAGCTTTACAAGACTGATTTACTCTGACATATTCAGCGTGGTGCGTTGGGGGAGAGCGGGTAAAGGAAAGGCTGGCTTTATACATTTTTCAAGAACTGTAAACAGAACCTCTTTGCTGTCATGTCCCTGGATGGTACACAGGACAATGTCTTCCCTTCAACTGTTTGTGCTTGTGTCGAATAAATATGTAGTTCCACGACACAATGCTCTTATTGTTTCAATTCCTGCTGTGAATAGGACAGGCCTGTGATATGCAGAACAAAGAAGCCTGGATCAGCTCTCCAACACCACAACAAAGGTCACCAATAAAACAGGGTGACAGTAATCACGTATAAGGCTATGATTGCGTCGTGGAGGTTGCAGAAGTCACGGATTCTATGACTTCCAGAGACCTCCATGTCATTGGGGCACCACAGCAGCCTAGCCGACGTGGGACCCCTGCAACTGACCAGCCGGCGCGGGTCCCAAACTCCCCAGCCGCCACAGGCACCAGGGGGACCCTGGCAGGTCCCCAGCCCTGCAGGGTGACGGGGGATTCCCTCCCCAGCTCCCAGCCCTGCAGGCGGGGGAGCACCCCAGAGCTCCTCAGCCATCCCTGGCAGCGGAGGGACTCCGGCAGCTGCCCTCCCCCCACTCATCTCCCAACCCCCACAGGCAGCGGGGCCCCCCAGATCCCAGCCCTGCAGGGTAGCGGGGGATCCCTCCCCAGCTCCCAGTCACTACATTTAGAGCAAGGCAGGATGCTGGACCCTTCTCATTTTGTCAGGGATGTATTTAGTAAAAGTCAGGGACAGGTCACAGTTTCCGTGAATTTTTGTTTAATGCCGTGAGCTGTCCATGACAAAATTGTAGCCTTAATCATGTAGCAATTGCCGGCTAAGTTTCTTTACTTAAAACTAACCATAACAGAGCCACGGACAGCCCTTGTTTGACTATAGGGATGGCAATCTCTGTAGCTGGAAGTGTGTGAGGGAACCGAGTTCCCTTTTCCTAAATAGTGTAATCCATAATCATGTAAGTACTATGTGCCTATATAGTACTTTTCATCACCAGATCCTGAAGTGCTTTAGAAATTATTATGCCAAGACACCAGGGTGCGTTTAGGGAAGGGGCAGAAACTCAACTTCAGCAGAACACTGTCAGTGGACATCGCACTTATGTCCACACTCCCACATCACCATCTTTCATATTGGTCTTAGCAGGTATGTGTCTAAGGATTTGCGTTTTCTTCTTCCCTAGCACCATCACCCAACTACTGGTGCTGAGACGGGATGTTCCACTCCATTTCTCTCTCCGTCCACTAGCTTACTTATTGTTGTGTCTCAATTTTTCTAGCGATCTGCTTCATACCCCACCAAAATAATCACCCCCGTACATCTGATGCTCATTATTTTCCATGCAGCAGAGTGAAGTTATCTTGATCTCATTGCTGCAACCTGAAAGATACACCAAGTTGCTCAGAAATTTGTAATCTGGGCAAGGGAAGTTAGGGAAAACTACCTGAATGTATTTTCCAGACTCTGGGCAGCTCCACTGATGCACAGAACCTACAGGCAGCCCCAAAGAAAGGGGCCAGAACCTGGCCAATTTGAATTTGCTGCTACATGCACTTACAGAGATTTCTTTTTTACATACCACTGGCACACGGACCAAGTATAATTTTTGAGTCCAGCTGTTGCAACATATTTTAGATGAGCCGACTGAGGCAGGCAGGTTAAGTGACTTGCCTAAGGTCATACAGCAAGGCAGCAGCAGAGCCAGGACTAGAACCCAAGTGTCCGGACGCTCAGTCCTCTGCTACAGCCACTAGACTATGCCCAGGTTCTATTTATTCAGGAGTTGTGGTGTTTTTTTTAAACAGACATTGTCTGCGCTTCTTGCTCAAGTACACAATAACTACAACGCTCATTTGTCCATTTGGGCAAATGGAAAATGTTTTACAGTATGCAGTGGTCCCCAGGAAACTAAAAACCGAGATGCTATTTTCATTACGTTCTCTTTAAACACTAGGTGCCATCTTGCCGAAACTCAGTTGCTCTTTGTTTTGGAGGAAAAGAAACAGCCATCTGCCTCTTTTGAGTTGCCAAATAGCACTGGAGAAGTGACCTGAATTAAGAAGGCTTTGCTAAAGGGAATTTCACAGGATAAGCAGCATGGCAATCAGATCATTTACAGGCACCAGCACTCGATACCAATTATAAAGGGAAGGATATAATCTATAAATCCAGGAGATAATACTCACAGGCTTGTCACTAAGGAATAGTAGAACTATGGTTCGTTTTATAGAAAAGTACAATAAGACCAGGATATTTTGTGATGACAGGTTTAGTGCTTTTATTTGCTCAATCTGCATAATGCAACAGTTTGGAGTCACTTACCTTGTAAAGTTCCACCCGGTGATCCCCTCCTCTGTGAAAGGAAACGTAGGGAAAGAGGAGGAAAAGACATTAGTATTTAGTATCAGGGGGTAGCCGTGTTAGTCTGTATCTACAAAAACAACAAGGAGTCTGGTGGCACCTTAAAGACTAATAGATTTATTTGGGCATAAGCTTTCATGGGTAAAAACCTCACTGCATCCGAAGAAATGAGGTTTTTACCCATGAAAGCTTATGTCCAAATAAATCTGTTAGTCTTTAAGGTGCCAGCAGACTCCTTGTTGTATTAGTATTTAAGCTTCCAAAGGCACATATCTTCAGAGTTGTACTTTTTTCTCCGGGTCTCTAATTAAATATGGACAAATGCTGATATTTTACAAATATACATTTTAAATACACCTCTACCTCGATATAACGCTGTCCTCGGGAGCCAAAAAAATCTTACCGCGTTATAGATGAAACTGCATTATACTGAACTTGCTTTGATCCACCGGAGTGCACAGCCCTGCCCCCCCAGAGCACTGCTTTACCGCGTTATATCCGAATTCGTGTTATATCGGGTCGCGTTATAGTGAGGTAGAGGTATACCTTACCTAACTACTTGGCCATTTGCCTTGAGAAGGCAACAATCCTTAGTTTCATTACTGGATGACACAGCAAGCATTCGTTCCAAACATTGTCTTCCTGCCCAACTCCCACAAACAAGTAAAAACATATGCAGAGGAAATTCCAGGTCTACCAAGAAAATGAAAGTTTTCGCTGGTTTGTGACACGCACTCCAAAAAACCCCAAGAGGCAATGAGCCAAGCCAACTCTATCAGGAATTATTTTAAAGTTAAATCTCAACTTGTCCTTAACTTTAAGATTTCAGTATTAGCAAATCATGTTGCTAATCCATGGCAGACTTTCCAGTGAAGCAGTGTTAACAGATTTGGCTTCAGATGCTGCACTGATGTAAAAATAATGCTAAAATATCAGTTTCCCTTACTGGACTGTTTAACTTGGGCACAGCATTAATATTTTGCCTTGTAGATTTGCCTCTGAAAACAAACACACCTAGGCCTGCCATGAGATCCAGTGGCTCTGCTGGTATTAATGCACAGTGACTGGAAAGAATTGTAAGGGTTGGATTTAAAACAAAAACCGCACTCCATCTCAAACCAAACAATACATTCAGGGGCAAGTAGGAATATTTACTGGGGAAGCTACATACTTTAGCCTGACTGATGTCTTTTTGCAAGTTAGTTTGTCCTCATACAGCCGTGTCCCAGAACCCCTAGCAGACTACAAATGACCTTGAGCCTTCTGTTCATGCAGCTAAGTCACAAATACAGTCTTCTCCAATTAGAAAGAGACCTTGGTCATCTACCAACAGCACAACACTGTCATAAGGAAATCAAAGTCTGTGCCCTAAACTTGCCCAGATACCGAACTCTCTCGGACTCCTTTCTGGCCAGTGCTGAGATAGTCTAGACATGATCCAAAGGAAGCTGCTTCTCGCCTCGTCAGCGAGAGGAAAAGCTGCTGCCGCTCAGAATCCGGGGTTACGCAGTGCCTTCAACAATAGGGAGCAAAACGAGGGGCGGAACAACCCTCGCTCCACACAGAGAAAGGACAATAAGGATGAAGAGTGATGTTCTGGTGTACTTCTATCCACTGTCCTTCCCCTTGATCCTTCACAGCCACCCGGGTTCAGAAACATAACTCATCATTTTTATGTATTTTCCTACATCACATTAAAAGGCATATTCTCCAGCAAAGTGACGTGTATCTTGTCTCAGAGTCCACAAACTGCTTTAGAGTTTTTCTTCCACACCTCAGTGGCTAGCAGACACAAAATTGCAATATTTATGGATTTCAGCATTTTTAACAGTAAGTTATGTGTATCTGGGTGTGCACTGTAGAAGGACATAGAACTGAATGGCAAAGAGAATCAGGTTGCAGCATTTTCTTCTTAGCACTGGAAAAGAATTGTGAAATGCATGCATGACTCCATAGTTCAGCTTTTAATTTTTGTGACACCCAGAGTTGCCAAGCAGTGACTCTAATCTGTATATTATATATAGGTCCTGGTAACAGCTTCCATTATTACAAGATGCTACACTGTGAATACAAGGTTGTAGGAAAAAATTGGATGATCAGAAACAGCATGATCATATAACTGACGATTGTACTGTAATACATATGCACAAAAGGTTGCCAAAGTTGAATTTGCTCATGCATTTCATGAGTTCAGAGTGCTTAGCCCTGAAAACTTATCTTCCACTGCCTTAGGTTTTTGTATGGAATAAGACACTGCTAAAACAACAATTTGGACAGAAAAATGAGCCCTTCCTGAGATGAAAAGGCTATTAAGATGCAATAGAACCTTCATTACCAGTACAACCAAATCAGGGGACTCTGCTTCACATCACTATTGTAACTGGAAGTGCACAAAGAACCTTAATAGTATTCCATAGTCATACTAAAGCAGGTCAGGAGACAGCTTTGTTATAATTGTGTTCCCTGCAGTGTAGACACTCTCTAAAATGGATGTTGGCTTTGAAAGTACATGAGTGTTAATGAACTCTGAAATGTGCCAATACTCACTGGAATATACAGATTGCTAAAGAAAAAGAGACACACTCATGCCTCACCCACGGGAAAGTCAAAGTGCTACAATACACAGAGCTAGGATGGTAAGCTATTCCACACATCTGATAATGGTTTTTAGCACCCCAGAACAAAGCCCTGAGAATTTACACACACACATAGGTGTTGTGATGGGTTAGATCACAGAACCCCCCTTGGGAGCTGCCACCTGATGTGCCAAGACTACTTCTACCCCTGCTTTCCTGCCCTGGCAGCTTCGGAATTCAGTGCCCTGCCTGGTTTGAGCCAGACTCGCTAGCCTGCTCCCTCTGCCTTTGTTTTCCTTTCCTCAACATTATGAAATTATAAAATGAACTAACGGCAGCAGCTGGCATTTGTGTTTCGGCAGCATATAAGAAAATTGGCATAGCCAACTTCTCGCTGCTATTTTCATAGCATCATTTACATGGCCAGACATTTGACAATGCTGGAAATGAGTGCTCCCTTCCCTCCCACACTTGGCCCAGTAAGTTCGAAAGCCTCTTGCCACTCCGAGAAGCATAAGGAACACTCATCCTGTCCCTCTCATATCCAGACTTCTGGATGAAGGAGCATGATAGACAATGCACTGGAAAGGCAACTGATGATAACTCATTCCAGCAGTAAGTCCAACAATAGTCAGTTCTCCCTTCCCCACACTTACTAAATCCAAAGTATTTCCATTTTTAAAAACAGGTGTTATTTTTTAACCCACAGAAACAAACTGCTCTGGCATTATTTGGTCCGATCTTGCAACCTAATGTAAACAAGAATACATAAAATCAAAGAAATGCTATCCCCCTTTATAACTGATGCTTGTTCCTTACCTAGTTCCTGCATTTCCGTGCAAGTAAAGGATTACAGGATAGTTGGATCCCAAAGTGTCCTCATACCACGGCTGGCCTTTGCCTTGAGCATCTTTCCATAAGGCTCCTGGAACTGTGTGCCTAGACAATTAGTATTGCTTGGTTACTCAACTTTTCACACTCTGTATCAGAGATTTGTTTATCTCAGTAGGACTTAAGTGCAGCCGGACACATGTAATGCACAAACAAATTATTTTAGATAAGAACTAAGCCTTTGAAACAGCAAACACTACATGCTACAAATCCGTACTTTTCAATCCATTTGTACTATACTATAGCTCAGTAGTTACAATACAAGTAGGCAGAGTCAGGCCAGCTGCCGTGATTTTCCCATCTAGTTCAGGAAAGCTCAAGATTCAGCTTCTAAAAGTAGTCTTCACCAAAGCTCTCCTTTAAGGCAAAGAATGGGAAAACGTATCATGTCTTGACCCAAAATTTCCTTTTTTGGAGTAATGAGGTCGACAGATCCATAATATTGGGTCTTGGGCTCTATACAGGCTTAGAGGCAGACCAAACGTGTCAGCGGTCAGGGAGGTGTAACTCCATCTCTGAGCCAATTGAGACATTTCCATAGCCTTGGAAAAAACTAAGCACTCCCTGGGTATGTCATCACTTCAAAGAAAAACCCACAGCACCAAGTCTCAGAGCCTGGGTCAACTGCCCTGGTTTGGACTATGAGGCTAAAAATAGCAACGTTTGATGTTCCAACTTGGGCTGGTGTGTTTACACTGCTATTTTAATCTCATTTATATCCCATGTGATACCGTAATATTTAAGTGTTTTCTCTGTAATCACCAAACAGGAGAGAAGGATGGATGGAAGAATAATTTCTTGTGCTCTATGGAGCCTGGAGTTAATCTTTGGTATGAAGGCAGGGTCAGTTCAGAGTGCTACTTTAGTCTTATGGAACATGCAGTATTGAGGCTTAAAAAAAAAAAAAAAAAAAGCTCCCAACTCAAACTGCTATGAGACATGGCTGTCATCAGAAAAGGCCATTTTACTGGTTAGAAAGTAACAGGACACCGTCACAAGTGGTTCAAATAAAGGGTCTGTAGTGATCCTGAGAACCAGGTAAGATCCCACAGAAGAACTTGATGCACATCAAGAGGATGTAGAAGAGATGCAGATCTCATAAGAAATGCTGGACATCTGGGTAAGATGAAATTCACTACTTGTTTATTGCACTAAGCATAGCAGACAAAGCAGCAACTTGGCCTTTGAAAGTCTGAACTGCCAGACTTAACCAGAGTCCATTTTGAAGAAATCTGAGACTATGTCACACCGATGCAGATGTGGGGGGTGAGACCCTGCTCCTAGCACCAATGATTAAAGCTCAACCAGGCCCTTGAATCTGCTGAATTAGATTTATTCCTGGAAGCTAATAACCTCTTTGGTTTAAGAGGCTCTGTTAAAAAACCCGATGCATGACTGGCCCTTGTAACCGCATATCCCTTCTGGATGGAAAGCAGATGGGAGGACTTGGTACCATGTAATGAGATCAGCAAACCAAAGCCTGTTGGCCACAATGGGGCTACCAGAATTACCAGTGCTGCTTCTCTCCTGATCTTCTGTAGCACTCTGGGGAAGAAAGGCAAACTTCTGGCCATCGCTACAACAAGGCATCTGTTGCCTTGGCTCTGTGATCCCAAGAGAATAATACTGAAACCTTGTGTTTCAGGTGGGAGGCAAGCAGACTGAGGCTTGGTCTACACTACCCCCCTAATTCGAACTAAGGTACGCAACTTCAGCTACGTGAATAACGTAGCTGAAGTTCGAAGTACCTTAGTTCGAATTAGTTCGAACTTACCTTGGTCCACACGCGGCAGGCAGGCTCCCCCGTCGACTCCGCGGTACTCCTCTCGGCGAGCTGGAGTACCGCAGTCGACGGCGAGCACTTCCGGGTTCGACTTATCACGTCCAGACTAGACGCGATAAGTCGAACCCAGAACTTCGATTTCCAGCCGTCGAACTACCGGGTAAGTGTAGCCAAGGCCTAAGAGTATGTCTACACTTAAAATGCGACAGCAGCATAACTGCGCCGCTGTAGTGTTTCAGTGTAGACACTATCTACACTGATGGTAGGATTCTCCCGTCAACATAGATAATCCATCTCCCTGAGAGCCAGTACCTCGGTCAATGGAAGAATTTTTCCATTGACTTAGCACTGTCTACACAGAGACTTAGGTGAGCTTAACACATTCAGGGGTGTGGATTTTTCACACCCCGACTGAAGTAGTTAAACCAACCTAATTTTCTAGTATAAACCAGGCGTAAGCTTCTTTACCAGGAGATGAAACACCTCTGGGTGTAGTTCCCATTCTGGATGATTTAACTTCTGCCTACTGATCCAGGTCACCTGTAACATTCAATTCTGCCTTGGATGTGAAGGGAGCAAGTTGATTGCAGAGTCTCCTTTGCCCAAGTCATCAGGAAGTGAGTCTCTCTTTGAAGGAGTGTAGACCTTGTTCCCTTTATACCTGCCTCTAGAGATTTCCATTACTTGCATCTGAAGAAGTGAGGTTCTTACCCACGAAAGCTTATGCTCCCAATACTTCTGTTAGTCTTAAAGGTGCCACAGGACCCTCTGTTGCTTCTTGCAGTGCTGTTGCTAAACCAAACGGCAAAGACTCATACTCGTAACGTTGAGTTCTGACAGCAAAGCTTAGAAAGCATCTGAGAGATTGTCAAATTGGGATATGGAGATAGGCATACTTCACATCTACTGATGTGAAGCTAATGTGCCATCCATCTGTCTCGAAGTTTGATTTTATTGCATGGCTCTGTTGAGATACTTGATTTCGACAAGTGCTCTGAAGCCTTCTGACTTTTTTTTTTTTTTAAACTAGAACAATATGGCATAAGAAAGAGGTATCTCAGACGGCTACACAACGCCTCCCCTTGATCCTCCTCCCCTCATGGAGAGGAGGACATTCAAAGGGAGTCCTTGGTTATCTGCTGCACTGGAAGATAGGGGTGGGCTTATGCTGATGGCAAGGACTAGCCCTGAGGCACGGCAGGGCTGGGCGGGGGGCAGGCTGTGGAACGGAGGAAAGGGTTAGCCCCAATGGCCCCTTACCAGGTTCTCGTTCCTCTGTCTCCCTGCCGCCACCACAGCAGTTGCAGGGGAAGGGCTGGGCAGCTGCTGCACGGTGAACAGACATGGCTGTGAGAGCAGGCTCCAGAGGCTGGATGGAAAGCCACCCCGTCCCACTGTACAGTGCTTCAACCTACACTCCCCATGCATTGTGTGTGTGTGTGGTGGGGGGGAGAGGACAAGGGAGCCACCGCTTGCTGTTCCCTGGAATGTTGGTGTCACCTGCGCCAGGCTCAGGGGATTTTGCCGCGAAGGTGCTGCCCCTGCTTGCAGGGAGCTGTCCTGCTTAGGAAGGGAGGTGGTAGGAAGCCCTGCCCCTGCCTGGGCATTTGAGAAAGGCCTGGGTCTCCAAGAACAGGCACAGACCTCTGTGCAGGCCCTCAATCAGCAGGGAAGATGCAGAGGAGAGCGTCTCATTTCCTCTCTCAGCCTTTCCTGCCAGACTGCGTTCCATCTGAGCGAGCAAGGGTACAGAGAGAGTCCCAGCTACCAAGAAGACAGACAATCCTCTCTGCCAATAAAGGCAGACCCTGACTGCCTGGAGATTTTAAGGCATATTTCCCCCCCTTCTTTTTCTTCCTTAAATTTGCTCTGCAGAAGGACGGAGCTGGTCTGCCTGCAGCTGAAGAGGCAGACAAAATCTGGCAGTTTCTCAGAGGGGGAGCCACATGTCCCCGTCTTTGATTGACAGGTTTGGTCTACCTGCAAGGATACACAGATCAGACTATCCAATGTCATGGATCTGTGGACCTCATTACAAATAAAGAATTTGATGTTATAGGCTATTATTGCACCATTCAGAAGAGGATAATTCTTCCAATCAGTTCAAGATTGAAAGACCCCCCCACACACATCCTATCACTGTATCAGTGTGATGACACACAAACTACAATACAAACTCAAACTGACTCCCAGGATTCATCAATTTGACTTCACTAGGTGGATCATTAAAAACTAGCCCCATCTCATCCCACCCCCCAGGAGCTGACACAGTGCCTAACCTTTCTTTAGCTGGTTGCTACTCTTACATACATCTCAACTCTGTAGTGAGTATCAGAGGGGCAGCCGTGTTAGCTTGTATCCACAAAAAACAACAAGGAGTCTGGTGGCACCTTAAAGACTAACACATTTATTTGGGCATAAGCTTTCGTGGGTAAAAACTCCACTTCTTCAGATGCATGGAGAAGAAGTGGGTTTTTTTACCCATGAAAGCTTATGTCCAAATAAATCTGTTAGTCTTTAAGGTGCCACTGGACTCCTCGTTGTAAACTCTGTAGTGATCTCTCTTCTTTTTAAGCCAGAGGGAACTTTCTTCATGGTTATCAAATATTTGAGGTGAAAAAAAAAAAAAAAAACACAGGGGCAATGAGAGAGAATAGAAAGCTATCAGTAGAGGTAGATGTACAAAACTAACTCACTAGACTAGTCACCTTGAAAGCTGACCGGCTCAAAAAAAGTTCATGCAGCACCAGTCACAACATCTGTAAGCCTCAGATGCCTCACTGAGAATGCAAGAAGCTGCCTATAGTTAAGCACCTTAAGTTCTCCTCCATGAGCTAAAGAGTGACAACTGAAATTCAATTAAAAAAAAACAACCAATACTGATTTGTGCTGGTTGGAATGTGAGCAAAGTCTTTTCATTCCCTCACTCTCTAGAGAACATTTCTCCTCCCACACTCTGTTTCTACCTTCCGCTGCATTGATTTTACAAAACAGAAGAACGTAAACAAGACATGGATGATGAGCAAACCTTTAATTCATCAGCTTGCCTCTACATTCCAGGGACATAACCAGTCTAGCAATGCAGAGCAACACCTTCACATTTCCAAATTAGAAAACTTCCCTGCATTCATGATCTGTCTGTGTTTCACATGCTGCTAAAACTTAGTTCAGTTGAGGTCGAGAGATTTACATACATTTTAGCATGGACTCCACCCCTAAGCGGAGAAAGATACACACAT
The DNA here is from genome assembly GCF_013100865.1 of Trachemys scripta elegans. Lineage (NCBI taxonomy): Eukaryota > Metazoa > Chordata > Testudines > Emydidae > Trachemys > Trachemys scripta. The sequence continues at coordinate 2,146,931 of NC_048300.1, read as the reverse complement.
GCACAGATGAAAACAAACAATGGTCATGACCATTGACTAGAAAGACAGTTGTTGAGAGACAGGGTTCTGCACTGGGATGCAAAATACAATCTCCACACTAACGATGCGGAGGACATGCTAAGGGATGTCAGGGGGAGCATAATCCTACATACCAGACTCCAATGGTTACATCCTCCTCTGGCTGAAGGTAATAATTATAGGTGTGGTTTAAGCCTTGATCCTGTGGCCTTTTCAAGTCAATGAAATATGGAACCCTCACTGAAACACAAAGGAAAGAGTAAAAGGTCAGAAACTTGAATTTTTACATTCTATTTTCTTGCAAGTCAACAGTGCTAATTGCAATGCAACTCTAAAACCTGTCCAGAAAACCGCAGCATGTTTGGAGAATAATTTTACATTTATCTGTTGCGCCAGAAAGACCTTTTGTCCCAAGTGAAAATGGGTAATTGGCAACAAGTACTGGGAAGGTATAAGCATCAAGGAGGGAAATGAATTGCTCAGAATGGTACAAACAGATAAAAAAGACGGTTACTCACCGTTGTAACTGTTGTTCTTCGAGATGTGTTGCTCATATCCATTCCATTAGGTGTGTGCGCGCCGCGTGCACGATCGTCGGAAGATTTTCTACCCTAGCAACACCGGCGGGTCGGCTGTGGAGCCCCCTAGAGTGGCGCCTTCATGGCGCTGAATATATACCCCAGCCGACCCGGCGCCCCCTCAGTTCCTTCTTGCCGGCTACTCCGACAGTGGGGACGGGGGGCGGGTTTGGAATGGATATGAGCAACACATCTCGAAGAACAACAGTTACAACGGTGAGTAACCGTCTTTTCTTCTTCGAGTGCTTGCTCATATCCATTCCATTAGGTGACTCCCAAGCCCAACTTAGGTGGTGGGGTCGGAGTGAGACATTGCTGTGTGCAAAACCGCTGATCCGAAAGCAGCATCGTCCCTGGACTGTTGCACTAGTGCATAGTGGGCTGTAAACGTGTGGACTGATGACCAAACTGCCGCTCTACAAATGTCCTGGATCGGAACTTGCGCCAGGAAAGCAGTCGAGGAGGCTTGGGCCCTCGTGGAGTGAGCGGTGAGGTGCGGTGCTGAGACACCTGCCAGGTCATAGCAAGTCCGGATGCAAGACGTAATCCAGGAGGACAGGCGTTGTGAGGAGACCGGTGAGCCTTTCATTCGGTCGGCCACTGCAACGAAGAGTTGCGTCGTCTTTCTAAAGTGCTTTGTGCGGTCAATATAGAAGGCCAGGGCCCTTCGTACGTCCAGGGAATGCAAACGTTGATCCTGGCGAGTGGCATGTGGATTGGGGTAAAAGACCGGGAGAAAGATGTCCTGGTTAATATGAAATGTAGAAACCACCTTAGGGAGAAAGGCCGGATGTGGACGAAGCTGCACTTTATCCTTATGAAAAACTGTGTAAGGGGGCTCAGATGTAAGCGCCCTGAGCTCAGAAACGCGCCTTGCTGAGGTGATGGCTACGAGGAAGGCTGTCTTCCAGGATAGGTACAGAAGTGAACAGGTGGCCAGTGGCTCGAACGGAGGACCTGTGAGTTTGGAGAGAACCAGATTGAGATCCCACGTCGGGACGGGATGACGCTGTTGTGGGTACGTCCGGTCTAAGCCCTTGAGGAATCTAACGACCATCGGGTTAGAGAATACCGAGGACGCGAGTTCCCCTGGGTGAAAGGCCGATATAGCGGCCAGGTGAAATCTAATTGAAGATATCGCCAACCCTTGCTGTTTTAGGGCGAGGAGATATTCCAAAATGAGAGGAATGGGTGCCTGCAACGGGGATGTGGCTCGTTGATCGCACCAACAGGAGAACCGCTTCCACTTGGCCAGATACGTGGTGCGTGTTGAGGGCTTCCTACTGCTCAGCAGAATCTGTTGGACAGAGTGCGAGCATTGCTGCTCTGCCTGGGTGAACCATGGAGCAGCCACGCCGTGAGGTGGAGTGATTGCAGGTCGGGGTGACGCAGCCGGCCGTGGTCCTGAGAGATGAGATCCGGACATAATGGAAGCGGGATCGGTGTCTGAACCGAGAGCTCCAACAGTGTGGTGTACCAATGTTGTCTCGGCCACGCTGGAGCGACCAGAATTACCTGTGCCTGGTCTCTGCGCAATTTGAGCAGTACCTTGTGGACCAGGGGAAACGGAGGGAAGGCATAAAACAGGTGGTCTTTCCAGGGAAGGAGAAACGCATCCGAGAGGGAGCCCGGAGCTCGACCTTGTAGGGAGCAGAACATGTGGCACTTCCTGTTGTCTCGGGATGCAAACAGGTCTATCTGGGGAAACCCCCACTTCTGGAAGACGGAATGTATGATGTCCGGACGGATAGACCACTCGTGCGTCTGGAAGGACCTGCTGAGTCGGTCCGCTAGAGTGTTCTGGACTCCAGGGAGGAACGATGCCGTGAGATGGATTGAGTGGGCGATGCAGAAGTCCCACAGGCGAATGGCCTCTTGGCATAGAATTGACGAACGTGCTCCTCCTTGCTTGTTGATGTAAAACATGGCCGTGGTGTTGTCGATGAGAACTAACACACAACGGCCACGTAGGAGATTGAGAAATGCCTGGCACGCCAGGCGCACCGCCATCAATTCCCGAACATTGATATGCAGGGCTAGCTGGGGTGCAGTCCACAGGCCCTGGGTATGGTGTTCGTTGAGATGGGCGCCCCAACCCAGAGATGAAGCGTCTGTGACCAGGTGCAGAGAGGGTTGTGGGGCGTGAAATGGCATCCCCTCGCAGACCACATTGTGATCTAGCCACCAGGTGAGGGAGGCCAGGACCGTGTTCGGGACCGTGACCACCATGTTCAGGCTGTCCCGATGTGGACGGTATATTGATGACACCCAGGTCTGGAGTGGGCGAAGCCGAAGTCTGGCATGCCTGGTTACGTACGTGCAGGAAGCCATGTGACCCAGCAGGGTAAGGCACGACCTCACCGTGGTAGTTGAGAAGGCCTGTAGCCCTTGAATGAGGTTCGTGATGGTGCCAAAGCGGTTGTCTGGCAGGATGGCTTGTGCACGTTTGGAGTCAAGAACTGCTCCGATGAATTCTATTCTCTGGGTAGGTTCTAGAGTGGATTTGTCCTTGTTGAGTAGGATGCCCAACTCGTTGAATGTGTGCACTATTGTGTGGACGTGAGCTTGAACTTGCTCCTTGGTGCGACCACGTACCAGCCAGTCGTCTAGGTACGGGAACACCTGTATCCCTTGTCGACGAAGGTACGCTGCCACGACAGCCATACATTTCGTGAACACTCTTGGGGCCGAGGATAGGCCGAAGGGAAGGACTGCAAACTGGTAGTGCACCGTGTTTACCACGAATCGCAGGAAGCGTCTGTGAGGTGGGTAAATTGTGATGTGAAAGTATGCGTCTTTCATGTCGAGGGCGGCGAACCAGTCTCCAGGATCGAGGGAAGGGATAATGGCCCCCAAAGAGACCATGCGGAACTTCAACTTTACTACGAATTTGTTGAGTTCGCGCAAGTCCAAGATGGGCCGCAGACCTCCTTTGGACTTGGGGATCAGGAAGTAACGGGAATAAAATCCCCTGCCCCTTAACTCTATCGGAACCTCCTCTATGGCCCCCAAGGCCAGGAGCGTAGAGACCTCCTGTATAAGAAGTTGCTCGTGAGAAGGGTCCCTGAAGAGGGACGGGGAAGGGGAGTGGGAGGGGGGGATAGAAGAAAACTGGATAGCATATCCCCTCTCCACCGTGCAGAGGACCCAACGGTCCGAAGTTATAAGGGACCAGGGACGGTGGAAGTGGGAGAGGCGATCCCGAAAGTAGGGGGCTGGATCCTGGTGGATGACTGGGGCGCCGTCCTCGACCGCACCTTCAAAAGTTCTGCCTGGGGCCTGAAGGTGGTCTAGGTGGCCCTTGGTTCTGGCCGGGTTGAGGGCCGGTCCACCTTCTCCTACCACCTCGCCCTCGCCTCCGGGCCGAGTCTTGTCTCTGGCGAGGCGGGGGGGGTAGAAGCGCTGAGGCTGCGGCCTAAATGGCCTGCGCTGAGGGCCCACAACATGCATCCCGAGGGAGCGCATGATTGTTCTCGAGTCCTTGAGGCTCTGCAGGCGAGAGTCCGTCTTGTCCGAGAACAATCCATGTCCCTCAAAGGGCAGATCCTGTAGGGTTTGTTGCAGCTCCGGAGGCAAACCCGAAACCTGAAGCCAGGAGATCCTCCGCATAGCGATACCCGAAGCCATGGTCCTCGCAGCTGAGTCTGCTATGTCCAAGGAGGCCTGCAAGGAGGTCCGAGCCACCTTCTTACCCTCCTCTACCATGGCTCCAAACTCTTCCCTGGACTCTTGGGGAATCAACTCCTTAAACTTCCCCATAGAGTTCCAGGAGTTAAAATTGTAGCGGCTCAGTAACGCCTGTTGGTTCGCCGCTCTAAGTTGCAGCCCTCCGGCTGAGTAAACCTTACGGCCAAACAAATCGAGCCGCTTAGCCTCTTTTGATTTAGGCGCTGCAGCCTGCTGGCCGTGTCGCTCTCGTGCGTTCACTGATGCCACCACCAGTGAACACGGTTGGGGGTGGGTATACAAGTACCCGTAGTCCTTAGATGGGACAAAGTATTTCCTTTCCACCCCTCTCGCTGTGGGTGGGATAGAGGCAGGAGTTTGCCATATCGTATCCGCATTAGATTGTATCGTGCGGATCAGGGGTAACGCTACCCTCGATGGGGCATCCGCTCCGAGGATATTCACTATCGGGTCGTGCACCTCCACTACCTCCTCCGCCTGCAGGTCCATATTACGGGCCATCCTGCGCAGAAGATCCTGGTGAGCCCGAAGATCTATTGGAGGTGGGCCCGTGCACGATGTGCCCGCCACTGCCTCGTCCGGCGAAGAAGAGGAAGATGCCTCCGGTGGAACAGGATCCAAGGGCTGGTCCTGGTCTCCCTGTTCCTGGGCCGGAGCATCACCTGCGCCTGGGTCCAGGGCGTCAGGCGGTGCGGACACGGAAGCCTCCATGTCCCCTGGTGGAGGCCGAGAGATGGTGGACTCCGGGGCCCTTCTGACAGAGTGACTCGAGCGAGAGGTCAAGGGTATTGGAGCCCCTTGCTCCTGATGGTACGCCCACGGGGTCCAGAACGACCAGTGAGATGGGCCATGAGAATGGTCCTCTGTCATCTCCCGCCAATGGCCCAAGTCCTGTTCCTCGGCTTGCCCTTGAGGGGGATATGCCGATCTCGAGAGGTCCTCCGAGGAGTGGGACACCGATCTCGATGGCCACGGCGGTGCCGAGAGTGTCGAGACGATTCCCGTGGGCTGCGGTGCCGCACGGTGCCGGTCCGGAGATGATCTATCTCTACGCGGTGCCGGCGATCGGTGCCGGGACCGTGACCGGTGCCGATGACCTCGTCGGTGCCGGGAGTCAGATCTGGACCTCGACGAGGACCTGGAGTATGCCCGGTGCCGGGAGCGGCCTCTCGACGTCGAGCGTCGACCGTAGCGGTGCCGAGAACTACGTCTCGACGTTGATCGGTGCCGACGATCATAGCGGTGTCGAGACGTAGAGCGGTGCCGCGAAGAAGATCTTGGCCGCGAGTACGACCGGTGCCGAGGCGATATTCGGTGCCGGGACTGCGAGCGGCGTGGGGACCTGCTTCGGGACCTGGATCGGTGCCGAGGTTCCAGCCCTTGCGATGGAGGGCGCATCAAGGCAGGTTTCCCCCTCGACTGTACCGGGCGAGTCAACGGTGCCTTCGGTGCCGGTGGTTGGGGCGGTGCCGGCTCTGTGAGAGCTATTAAGTCTCTTGCCGCCTCGAAGGTCTCTGGAGTCGACGGAAGGCACTGTATAACCGCCGGTCTCGGTGGAGACGCTATCTGCACCGGACTCAACGGCTTCGGCGCCGGAGTCGACGGTGCTGGAGGCACCTGTTTCCGGTGCTCCACCGGCGGACGCGGCTCTACCCCCGGCACTGGGGGAGCCGGCGTCTTCGGCACGGAGGCCCCCGTCTTATGGGCTTTTTTATGCCCTGGGGATAATGAACGGCGCCTAGGCACTTGCTGTGCTTGCGGTGCCGACAAGGTCCGGTGCCGGGGAGGCTTGTCCGACGCCACTCGCGTGGTCGTCGTGGCCGGTGCCGCCGGGGCACTGCGCACCGAGGCGCTAGGTGCCGGGGCCTGACTTGTAGATGGAGCGTCAGGACTAAGTGCCGCCTCCATCAGAAGTTGCCGGAGCCGAAAGTCCCGCTCCTTCTTGGTCCTTGGTCTGAAGGCCTTACAGATCTTGCACTTATCTGTTTGATGGGACTCTCCCAGGCACTTCAGACAGGAGTCGTGCGGGTCGCTCGTGGGCATATGTTTAGCGCAGGAGGCGCACTGCTTGAAGCCGGGAGCTTTGGGCATGAGCCCGGACCCGCGGCCGGGGGAGAAAGGGGGAGACGACCCCCTTAATCCCCTGAACTAGTATAACAACTAAACAACTTTACAAACTATTTTAACTATTTAACTATTTAACACTAGAACTGTAACTATAACTGCTAACGAACGAAGCTAGGGAGAGTGGAGAACAGCTATGCCGCGCTCCACAGTTCCAACGACCGTCAGGGGCGGTAAGAAGGAACTGAGGGGGCGCCGGGTCGGCTGGGGTATATATTCAGCGCCATGAAGGCGCCACTCTAGGGGGCTCCACAGCCGACCCGCCGGTGTTGCTAGGGTAGAAAATCTTCCGACGATCGTGCACGCGGCGCGCACACACCTAATGGAATGGATATGAGCAAGCACTCGAAGAAGAACTAGAAGTAATGGGATGAAATGAGGAAAAAGGAAATTCAAGGAGCTTTTCCTGATATTCAGCCTCACGGTGGAGAGATATTAAATTGGGAGCAGTCTTTCAAGTGGAAGCCCTGTAACTTGAGACATGTAAAAATTAGACTGGGAAAAGCATTGCTTTTTAAATTTTTATATTTACATAAGAACGGCCAAACTCGGTCAGATCAAAGGTCCATCTAACCCAGTATCCTGTCTTCCGACAGTGGCCAATGCCAGGTGCCCCAAAGGGAATGAACAGAACAGATAATCATCAAATCTCTCTCTCACACACACACTCTTGGTCAGGGTAGATTGATTTAAATCAAAATGATTTAAAAATCACTGATTCTAATCACTATTTAAATCAGCAATTAGGAAACCTTGATTTAAGTAATTTTTTTTTTTTTTTTAGCATTTGTACTTTTTAGTTATTTTCCTAAAGAAAGAAAGTCGTTTACTAGTAACCATTAAAACATGTTAATTTGCAACTAAATATATGCTTTACACTACATTTGATGCTTCTTTTTGCTAAGCAGGAGGATATGCTAGATCTATACACAATTTTAATTATATCAGGAAATGGCAGTTAATACTTTTTTCCCCCTAAGTGATGAATAATGTTTGACTTGTGATTTGTGTCAAATTCTATTTGGATGGAAATTCAATTAAAAATACACAAAACAGCATTTTTGTTTATTAGTTACATAAAACTACTTTAAGTTTGCTGGTTACCGAAGGAAAAATATTTATCCAAACATGTTTTCTATTTAAAACTAACTGATTTCTGAAAGAGACATGGTGGGTGAGGTAATAGTATCTTGTACTGGACCAACTTTTGGTGGTGAGAGTCAAGCTTACACAGAGCTCTTCAAGGCTGGGAAATGTGACACTTTTGTCCAAATTTTGTCTTTTCCTCTAAGGCAAAAGTTTCCCAAACTGTAGGTCATGGAAAAAATGTAAAAGTTTTACCAAAAAAAAGTTTCTGTCAACAATTTTAAAGTGATTAAAAAATAGATGCATAACATCAGCCCTGGAATGGTATTTCTCTGTAACACCGCCCTATGATAACCTGAATACCCCAATCAGTGGCTCAGTGTAGAAAGAGGCAGGCTGTAAGGGCATGCAGCTAGCTATTAAAGCTTCTGCTAAAACAGTATTTAACCCAGACCTGTGCATGTGCCTAGTTTACCTTACACCACAACACACAAAAGTTAAGCTAACAGTTCAGGTTGCTCCATATTAGCACAAGACCTCGGTATCACCATCGCTTCGGTAGGCCAAGCACACTGCACCCACCAGGGGCTCCTTGCATTCCTCCATCCGCCCCACCAAACTCCCTGTGTATCACCCTCCTATTCCCCTCTATTTCAGGGACTCTTTATGACCCCATTCAACTTCCTACCCAGAGCTGTGCGTGCAGTGCTATTTCCCCCTTCCTCGGGTTTCTGTTACCCTGTCATTCCCCCCTCTCCATCACCCACCTCCATGGGCCCGGCTTTCCCTGCCCTGTCTCCACTCCCCCCATTCTGCGACCCACCCAGCATCCACCATCACCACCAGTCCTCTAGTCCTCACTAAGTCCTTGCTTCCTCATCCTTCACCTCCACTACACACACCCCTCCACAGTGCCACCCCATACCTAATGATCACTGCTGCGAACTAAGCAATCAAATGTGAGGATGTATGAAGAATGGAACTGAAAATACTTTAACTATTACAGCATCATTGCATTAATCAATGGTACATCCTCACATGGAAAGCTGTATTTGGGTTTGGTCACCCTAGCTCAACGTGACATAACCAAAATAGAAAGGAACCAAAGATGTATGATAAAAATTATCAGCGAGGCATAGACAAACGACTGTGTTAGGAGTGACTGAAAGGGTTAATACTGCATAGACAGAAGAAGTTCCCCTCAGACAGGTATTCCATAATTTCCCATTACAAGGTCTCTTGTGCCTCTCTCTGAAGGACCTGGAGTTAGCGTGTCTAGGGCAGTTTTGTCAGTACAGGTGCTAGTCGGGCGTGTGGGTGTGGTCGGGAAACAACCCCCTCCCCACCCGTACTCCCACACATAGGCCAATATAGCTATGCTGGCAAAATCCCCTGCCTCGATGCAGCTACCAGAAGAATGCTTCTGTCAGCACAGCTAACCTTGTTCGGGAAAAGTGTTACCATGCCAACAGAAGAACTCCTTGTCAGCATAAGCTGCGTCTACACAGGAGGCTCTGGTGGTATGGCTCTGCCGGCAAAGCATTTGTAGCAGAGACAAGGCTTGAGGCAATACAAGACTAAGCAGACTGCTGATCTGATCTGCTGGGAAATCCTATGTAGTAGTATTTGCAACACATGAAGTGATGGTGTCAATGTGCCACTGACGAGTCACTGTTTCTTCTGCTACAGACAGTATATTTTCCTAAAAATGCCTTTGGGTGAGGAACTGCAGGCTGGAAGACTAACGCACTGTTGACAATTTCAATTGTTTTCAACTGAAATAGGATCTTGATCATCTGAATGCTCTCCATATGCATCTTTAATAATCCCTTTACAGATTACATTCTACTTTGTTTTCTTTCCCCACAGGTATAGTCTTTGATCATTTCAGATTAAGAGGCTAATTAGAGTTTGGCTGCTGTATCCATATAAAAAACATACTGTTACTCACAATTAGCATTTAAGCCATAAACTTGAAGAGGTTACCTGCCTCATAATTCACAAATGATGTAAAAAAAGCATATCCTTCACAAACCATAACTGGATAGGGGGGGAAATATCACATCAGTTAAACGAATTCAGAGCTTCTTAAATGCACAGAAGTGATTTTATTTGCTAATTATTTTGGGCAGTTCCCACCAGGGAATTTTGATGGACACCAAAAATACAGCTGCCCCACTTATGAAAAAGCAGCCAACAACCTACACCTTATCTGGCTGAAGTACAACAGACAAAGGATTTTTCCAGCTTTTTGGCACAGGACAAAGTAGGGGAAACCAATACACATTTGTCACACATGGGTGCGATTGTCAGACATTAACATACACAAGTAGGAAGACAAATACAGTGTCTGATTTGCTAAAAAAAATTTAAAAGCAACTCTGGCAAAAAAAATAGTCCTATCAGCTTCACTTTTTAAAAAAATATAGAGAGAAAAAAAAGTCATGAACGCTTACCAAAATTTAAGAAGACCAGCTTCACCTGAATAGCAGGACAAATTTTTACTAGAAATGGAATGGCTATGTATACTCCCAACAACCATATTAACAACTTCCGTAATCGGAACCACAATCCATAGCGCCTGTAAGAGAGGAGAAAAGAAAAAGACGACGCCTGAATATGGCTTTGCTTTATGTAGCAAATTTCACTATCAATTCTCACTGGGAACTAGGAGTGGTTAAGCAGGCCACTTAGTTAGGTCCTTAAGTATGGATTTTGATACTTGACTTTATGCAGCCATTTCTTTAAAAAGGACAGAATATTTCTCTAATATACATGCACATAAAGGAAATAAACAAAGCAGCCATATTATTTAGACTGATGACACATCAGGACAGGACAGTAAGAGATGCAGCCCAAAGAACAGAACAGAAGATTTCCACAGCTTTTATTTTTTCTGCTGACTTTCCAGATTTTTGAGTCTGTGGTGGGGAGGAGGTAGTTTGCATAACACTGCTACTCCGATCTCTGCTTAAAACAAATTTGAGTGCATTTCTTGTTGGAATCATTAAGAGCCAGACTCTGATCTCAGTTACTTTGCTGTACATCTGGAATAACTACTTTGAAGAAAGATACACTGAAGTCAATGGAGTTACACAATATTCATTGCAGTGTAATAGAGCAGACTCTGGCTCTAAAACAGCAAACCCCTGGGATTACACAGTTGTCTCACACACACACACTTTCAAGATTTTCTAAACAATTTGTTGTTTGTTTATTTAACTCATCTTACACCCAAGTGAGTTTATCTATAGTCATTTATTTATTTTACTGAGTCCAAACACATGCCAGGCACCTTACAGCAGAGTGAGATAGTCTTTTGTCCCTGCCCTAAAGAGCTTACAATCTAAATAATACAAGAAAGAATCAACACAATAAAGGGATGGGGGAGGAGAGACAGTGGACAGGGTAACAAGTTTATTCAAGCCACAGTTTATTATTTATTAAACTCTGATAAATTATGCTTGGCACTGTACTAGGCACAGAAGACTACATAGTTTCTGCTGTGAGGAACATGCACTCTAAATCAGGTAGTAGTAAAAAAAAAAAAAAAAAAAAAAGTCATCACTGGTGTCCTTTTAAAAGAAGAATCAGGCTGTATATTCCTAGATTGGTAAAAACTACTCATGTCCTTTAAGTTTTTCTGCCTTAATTTTGATAGCTTTCCTGTACCTGACATATCATCTAATGAGAGTTTAAGTAGTTTTTCCTCCAACCTCCTTCCCTCCCCATAACAACTAGTCAAAATTCAAGACCCAGAAATTTACATTTTCTTCCTAGGAATGAATTTCTGACCTTGATAGTTTCAATGGGAATACATATTTATAGGAGCACAGTACTTCAACAATTCCTTCTTTTTCATTATCAGTAGATGGAACTCCTGTTCCCTCTTACAGCTGTGTGTTAGCTCTGAAGTACAGGAAAAATTAATTTTTGTCAGTGACACATATAGCTGTTACTCTGAAGATGCACAAGAACAGATCTTTTGAGTAAAATGTTGCCATTTTTCCAAGGTCTCTTTTAAAAAATAACCACACTTAAAGGCATGGAAGACAACATGACAAGATAAAAAGTTATATTCTGCCCAACTAAGCAGATATTTATTATTTAATACAGGAAATATTTTTATAAATAACAGGAGGAGAAAGGTTTCTTATATGAGGTCTCTGATAAAATTGGGCTGAGCTTTGAACAGCTTCAAAGTAAATACAACTTCCCATAAAAATTTTACTTATATTTGCAAACCATTTTTCCCCAGAGCATTTTCTAAGAAGATACCAGCTCCAACAAATAAGATCTTCAGACCCTGAATATCTTCTCTCCAAAAACAAGTTGATTGTTAGACACTAAATCAGTATATACATAGTATTGCATTTATAAATACTTTATTGATGAACATCCACTAGCCAGGAGCAGTGGAGAAGCCAGCCCTGACCTTAATCGGTAATGCCTAAAATCCAAATAAAATTCTTCATGCCATTCAGGTTTCCTTGCTCTCTACCAACAGGTAGTTGTAAAGCGGATATACCAGCAAACTGTGTCCTCAGTATGCTGAACAAAGTGTAACTAGTCCTCAGTACCCAGAGCTGTCTGCATATGAAAGCAGAGGTCAGTTATTACAATATGCAAGATGTTATTAGTTTCATATTAGCTGTTTATAGGAGCTGACACAGGAAATGTGCCCAAAGCAGAGCTAAAAGCCGTAACACTGAAAGACTGGGAAGAATCAGATCCCTGGATCTCTTTTCCAGCTCTATCACTCAAAATGTAATTTTAAATATTCCTCCAACTAGCCCATATCCTGAATGGTTCTACAGAAAGCTGCTTTAAATTCTGGGTCTTCCTGTCCAGAACTCTGCAATGAAGATGTGAACAAGAAGCAAAACTTCCATTACATTTCCAAGCCTTTCCACCAGTTGCCATATTCTCTAGATATTAGGAATGAGGAAGGGAGGGAGCTGGTGGGGATAATGTGGAAAAAGGAGGGAAGGGGAATGGTAACTGAACAGGGGACTAGGCATTAAGTTGGCCCCAAAACACACACATAGTGTCAACATCAGAGCATAAGCTCCATAATTGGCCAATGACTTTCTGTCCATTTGTATCTGACGTGCTGGGAACCAATCCTGCTTCTGGACAACAGCAGAGAGCAAAAGAATCCACATGGGCTCTGGATTCTTGTGCTAGTAACAGAACCCACTAGTCTTGACTACCTACAAGATGGTCGTGCTTGAGAGGAGCCTATCAGCTATACTCCCTTACTCTCATACACAACCAACAGGATCCTTGACAGAAGCCTTATGGGTTACCCCAGGCCAAAGCCCTGAAGCACGGCCCTGTGGGTCCCTGGGACCCCAGTAACGAGCGAGTATTGAGAGAATGAGGAATCGGTCAGCACTATGCTCAGCTGATGTGGCAACTTATGGTATCAGACACCATCAGGTGGTCGAGGGACATCTATCTAGAACACATCACCAAACACCGGCAATACCAGGAGAGATTAACTGGAGGGCCAATGAGAAGCAAAGTCAGGAAAGTAACTGACAAACTTCCCTGATGGATTGTATTTTCTAAGGAACAACCTATCCTAAATTCTCAATCACTGAGGAACAATCTATACTCATTCCTACATTTGCTTTCTACAATCAACGCTCTGTATAACTTTTCATGAGTGATGTACCCAAATATTTGGATGCTAATATCTAAACTGTATCATTAAATTTATTCACCTAAATTTGGGTTATTGCAGATTATGTACTTTATGTATCTTATGACTTCTAAACCAAACTTCATACTTTTGGATAATCTAAGCACTACACCCAGATGTACAGACACTCTTTCCCTAACCTGTGTATTATATAATTTTAACATTACTTTTAATACAAATTTTAAATATTCCAAACCCTCAAAACAACAAACATCTCTCCTCACCCCAAACATTTTAAGTGTTATGTAAGCCTTCTTGAAGTTGCGAGGTTTCAGATGGCTTACAGAATAGCTAAGTTTTTAGGATCAGAGGGGTAGCTGTGTTAGTCTGTATCCATAAAAACGATGAGGAGTCTGCTGTTAGTCTTTAAGGTGCCACCAGCCTCCTCGTTGTTTTTAAGCTTCTACCTTTAAGTTATATTTTAGTGATCTGCAATAAAAAGGGCTGCTTTTTTTTTTTTTTTATGTCTCCTGTTTCTCTCATTTGGGTGCTCTGTCAGTGTAACGGAATTTTCTAATTTTCTCTCCTCTCACACTCAAGGAGTTACTTTGCCATCAACCACCTACTCACCCAGGATGACTGGATGGATTAGTGTCAAGGACTGGTTGTAGGAGGAAAAAGTGTGTGGGGGGGGAAGGGCACAAGTTGTTCTGGGTCCCAAATCCTGATCCCACTGAAGTCAATTGGAGTTTTGCCAATAATTTCAAACAGAATGGAATTTAGCTCTAAGGTTGTATGACAGACTCCTGGACAGCTAATATACTGTTCAAGATGACACAGGAAAGAACTCTGACCCACTATCAAAACTGAGCAAGCTACAGTTTAAGAACAGCCAGGTTGCAAAAACGGTTTGACGTGCTCCAGAGCACTTACGTTAGTAAAAACAGAGAAGTAAAATGTTGATGACTGTGCATTTGTGTGTCACACTGTCAGAGCACATCAATGTCTTTCATTTCCCCTTTTTGGAAAGCAGAACTGAACCATGTCTTGGTTTGCTCAGCCACCCGTTCCAGATACTAATTATTAATGTCACATTACACCTTGTCATTAGGGGATGCCTGTTTAAACTGTAACCAGGCGAAAGCCTCAATCCATCAATAGTTATAATCACTCTTCTTTCATTGACATTAAATAGATTTCACCATGCTGAAGAATGGAAATGTTAAAAATTGTACGAGTGAAATGAGCAACGCAACTAAACTAGCTATTTTCTTGCTCTGCAATATATCCACACCAAGAGAAAACTCTTCCATACTGACTTTTCTCCAACACCTTAAACTCCACTCAGGGATCAACAGGCTGTCAGTGCAGATCTCAGACTTTGCACTGGTGTCACATGTGCCGAGCCAGAGGCTCTGCTCAATAAGTGAACTGCTGTATGCTGCACCAACTTCAGCCTCCACATGGTTCCAAGGCATAGTCCCGCGCAGAGCACACTGCAATCGCCTAATCTTGAGGTAACAAGAGGATGGACAATAGTGGCAATTGTCCACATGTAGAAGGAAGAGTTGCAGCCACTTTGCCAGACACAGCTAGAAAAAAGCTGATTGGGTCACTGCTGTAACGTGATTCTCAAATAGCAGCCGGGGGTGTTAAAATCTCTCCTAAATCTGAACCCTAGTAACTAAGGGCTGACGTACTCGCATCATCAAAGGGTTTTACCTCCGCCATCTCCTCCAGTTGCTTTCCACAATCCACCATCACCTTACTCTTGTCTGGCTTGAGCTTCAGCCAACTTGCTGTTGTGTTTGCCCCAGTCCCAACTAGACGCTGGCTGGTGCTCTTAACTGCATCATCCAAATCAGAGAGAGACAACAGTTAGGTGGCATCAGAATACTGAGTACACTGCACCCCAGGCCTCCTTACTAGCCCTCCTACCAGCTCCATACACAATATGATTATAAAAGAGAGACCTACAGTCCAAAGAAGAGATTCTAACCATTTTAAAGAAAGTCAGGTTTAGGGAGGAATAAGATTGCAAGCTCCTTTAAGAAAAGCATTCAGTGAGACCCAGAGCCTCCAAAAGTATTTAGGCAACTAATTTCCATTGATTTTACTGGGAGCCAGGTGCCTAAATACCTTTAAGGATTGGGCATGATTTAAGTTCTGAGTGTCAGTTTCAGGGCAGCTGCACCTGTATTCCCCCTCAGTTGTTTCTTAAGAGCACCCACTCCTCACAGGTCCTCAGCGGTCACCTCTCTTGGGCCGAGACCCGTCTCTCCCTCCTGACCAGAGGGTTTTCCAGGCTGTACAGTTTTCTGCCTGCCCTGCGATAGCCCCAGCAAGCCAGACCGTCTAAAGGACTAATGTCTGCACTTTGCTTTCTCTCCAGAGGCTACGCCCAGTGTACTGCCTGCAGTTACAAGTTACACCACTGCTCTTTATACACGAACACAATTATTTTTAAGGTGAAAATATTAGAGAAAACATTTGAAACCAATAAAAGAACCTACGTACATGCTAAAAAGCTTACACAAAGATCACCCTCAACTCCAACTTCAGGCTCTGGTAGCATCTGTCCTTTGAGACCCACAACTGGGTTTTCCCCATGGTTACAAGTTCATAACTGTACCAGATTCTGAACCAGACCCCAGACTGGATAGATAAGCCTGGTTCTTTACACAGGTTGGGCCTTTGGAACAGGTAATCATAAGACAATCACCCCTTTCCTCACGGTGTAGCTTCAAAAGGCTGAGTTTTTCCATAACCGGAGATGGGGGATCTGCATTAAACTCTCCCTAGTATTTCCCAGGAAATCTACACTACACTTTTTGTCACCAAAAATCTATTCTTGTCTGCACAATTTCAATATAATTCTTTGAACTTCCTGGCCTCACATCACATCTCCCAGCTAGAGAGGTTACGTACAGCCCCATCCCATGATATACATAAACTTTGCATAAGATACAATAAGGTTTTTCAAGGATATTGCAGGAAATTGCCATGTCTATCACATTTAGTCCATCCCTTTTGGTACAGTAACTCCTCACTCAAACTTGTCCAGGTTAACGTTGTTTCATTGTTACATTGCTGATCAATTAGGAAACATGTTCATTTAAAGTTGCACAATGCTCCCTTATAACATTGTTTGGCAGCCGCCTGCTTTGTCCACTGCTTGCAGAAAGAGCAGCCGGTTGCAGCCAGTTGGTGGGGACTTGGAACCAGGGTGGACTGGCAGCCCCCCCATCAGCTCCCTGCTCCCCTAAGTTCCCTGTGCAGCAGTCGCCCAGTAAGCTATCAATTGCCAGCAGTTCAGCTGCCGCTTCCCCCACTGCACTGTGCTGCTCCTGCCCTCTGCCTTGGAGCTGCTCCCGGGAGCCTCCTGCTTGTTGTTCAAGGGGGAGGGATGAAAGAGGGGTGCTAATGTCAGGGTATCCCCCTCCCTCGCTCCTTTATCCCATCGGGCCATCTCCACAGAGCGGGAGTGGAGGGGACAGGACAGGGTTCAGGAGGGAGGGAGCTTGCTGGCAGCAGCTGCTGTCTCAACTTGCTGATCTACTTAAAAAGGCAATGTACTTTAGAGTGCGGTCAGCATAAAGGGGCAATGCCCATCTCTCTCTCTCTCACACATGGTGAGAGTCTCTGTCTCTCTCTGCCATGCTGTCTCCCCTCCCTCTACTCGTGCTGTCTTGTAGAGTGAGAGGCTACATTAACAACATGTTAACCCTTGAGGGCTCAGCCGAGTGCTAATTCATCATTTAGCAGTAAGGCATTCCCTGGGAAATATCCCTCTCTCTTCCACCCTCTGAAGCCACCACCTCAACCAAGCTTCACAATCATCATTGCTGTGTTCAGTATTGTTTAAAACTTATACTGTGTATGTGTGTGTGCGCGCGCGTATATATGTGTATGTATAAAATATAGTCTTTTGTCTGGAGAAAAAAAATTCCTGGAACCTAACCCTCCCCCCCCGCCCCGCCCCCATTTACATTAATTCTTATGGGGAAATTGGATTCACTTAACATCGTTTCGCTTAAAGTAGCATTTTTCAGGAACATAACTACAACGTTAAGCGAGGTGTTACTGTATTCTACAATAGGCACCCAGTTCCAGATCACTTATAAATTAGTAAAAGTAACCTGAAACAAAGTCACAAACAAATCCTCCCATCCCCTTGAAGGGAACAGAAAGTGTGGCAATATAATTAAAAAAATCAACATAATATGTTGAGTGTACAGTACAGACAATAGCGACATTATTCTCCAACATATGAGTCTAATTCACATTAGTGTTGATGGGAATTATGCATATGTCACAAGAAAACTACTAAAAACTTGGAAGAAGAACTAAGCAGATTCTACAGTTATTTTAAGTGCTTAGCACTCACATAGTACATAGCAAACACTTAATAATTGCACCCAAGGGTGGTTGCAACAATGAACTTTTGGGATCGAAACCAGGCATGGGGATTAGCATTTTAAGGTTGTTTACTTTCCTTTAGCTCATCTTGTGCAACACAGATCTTGTTTATACACCAGAACTGCTCCTATGTGAAATGACAGTCTTAAATTCTAGGAACATCTTTGCTCCAGCATTCCCTAGAATAACCCTTTACACATTTTTCTCCATTCCATTACCACTTATGAAATCAAATATCACACGTAACAGGATTTGGTTAAGATGATTTTGTAGAGTAGCTTTGGTTTTGGGGGGTTTTCTGGTACTGCTATGCTGAAAGAACCAGTCTTCACAATTTTTGGCTACATTCTGCAGATTCTGAGCTTCCATTTAAAAAAAAAAAAAAAAAAAAGGCAAAAGCATCTTTTTTTCTGTTGTGAAATCATAGAAATGTAGGACTGGAAGGGACCTTGGAAGGTCATCAAGTCCAGCCCCCTGAGTTGAGGCAGGACCAAATAAACCCCCAGACCAATCCTGTTCTTAAACACCTCCAGTGATGGGGAATTCACAGCCTCTCTTGGAAGCCTATTCCAGAGCTTAACTAACCTGAGAGTTAGGAAAAACTTTCTAATATCTCACCTAAATCTGCCTTGCTGCAGAACAAGCTCGTTTCCTCTTATCCTTCCTTCAGAGGACATGGAGAACAATTGATCACAGTTCTCTTTATAACAGCCCTTCACATATTTGACGACTTACCCAATTCTGCCTCAAGCTTTTTTTCTCAAGACTAAAACATGCCCAGTGTTTTTAAACCTTTCCTCATAGGTCAGGTTTTCTAAGTCTTTATCGTTTTACTTGCTCTACACCAGACTCTCCAGTTTGTCCACATCTTTCCTAAAGTGTGGCACCAGAACTGGATACAGTACTCCAGATGAGGCCTCATCAGTGCTGAGTACAGAAGGACAGTTACATCCTGTGTCTTACATACAGCACTCTGACTGATACACCACCGAATATTAGCCTTTTTTGCAATTGCATCACATTGTTGACTCATATTCAAGTTGTGATCCACTATAAGCTCAAAAAAAGTAACAGAGGGTCCTGTGGCACCTTTAAGACTAACAGAAGTATTGGGAGCATAAGCTTTCGTGGGCAAGACTTGCATCTGAAGAAGTGAGGTTCTTACCCACGAAAGCTTGTGCTCCCAATACTTCTGTTAGTCTTAAAGGTGCCACAGGACCCTCTGTTACTTTTTACAGATTCAGACTAACACAGCTACCCCTCTGATACTATAACCTCAGATACTTTTCAGCGCTATTACCACCTACCCAGTTATCCCCCACTGTGTAGTTGATTTTTCCTTCCTAAGTGTAATATTAAACACTTATCTTTATTGAATTTAATCTTGTAGTTTTCAGACCAATTCTCCAATTTGTCAAGATCATTTTGAATTCTAATCCTGTGCTCCCAAATCCTTGCAATCCCACCCAGCTTGGTGTCATCCACAAATTTTATAAGCATACTCTCCACTCCATTATCCAAGTCATTAATGAAAATACTGACTAGCAATTGACCCATGACTGACTGCTGCAGGACCCCACAAGATATGCCCTCCCAGTTGGACAGCAAACCATTTACTCGTTTCCCTACATACTTTCAACCAATTGTGCACCCAACTTATGTTTTCTAGATAAAATTATCATTTCCCTAGTTTGTTTATGAGAATGTCATGTGGGACTGTGTCAAAAACCAAGATCTCTCACATCTACTGGTTTCCCCCCTATCTACTAGGCCAGTAATGTGTCAAAGAAGGAAACTGGGTTGGTTTGACATGATTTGTTTTTTACAAATCCATGCTGGTTATTCCTCATAACCCGATTATCTTTTCGGTGCTTACAAACTGAATGTTTAATAATTTGTTCCAGTATCTTTCCAATATACTGAAGTTAGGCTGACTGGTCTATAATTCCCGGGGGGCCTCTTTACTCCCCTTTTTAAAGATGGGTACTATGTTTGCCCTTCTCCGCTCTTTTGGGACCTCATGAGTTCTCAAAGATAACTGCTAGCTATTCTGAGACTGCTTCAGCTAGTTCCTTAAATATCCTAGCACGAATTTGATCAGCCCCGCCGACTGGAATATTCTTCAATGTGTTCTCTCCCTGTTTTGGCTTGTGTTCCTTCTCCCTCGTTAATATTAATTGTGTTGAGCATCTGTTAACCTTTTTAGTGAAGGCTGAAGCAAAATAGGCATTAAACACCTCAGCCTTCTTGATGTCACCAGCTCTCCTTCCCCCCACCAAGTAGAGGACCTACACTTTAAGCCTAACTCTGGTGGCTGGAATGGAGAATGTACTTTCTTCTCCAGTAAGATTCCCCCCCCCCACACGTTACCAGTACTCCAGCTTCCATTTGAGCCCTTATAAACCCATCAATAGCTCCAGTGACTGTCTCTGCTGATGTTCACATCTTTCATAAACAGCAGCAGAATGAAACTGACATGATTCTAAGCTTTGCTGCTGCCCAAATCAGCTGTGAAATTAACCAGAGCATTTTATTTTAACTCTGCTGGGGCTCAGGAAAGCTCTGAGCAACATTAGGACTGGATAGCTGTCTGTCACAAGCTTTAGCAAACAACATAGCTTCTATTCATGTTTGGAAAGTTTTTTCAACTATAAGGGCCAGAAGTTTATGGAAGAGGACTTGGATTTGTTTCTAAGTGAAAGCTAGTTCTGCAGATGATGGCGGCTTAGTCTCCCCTTCCTCCAGGGAGGAAAAAAGTTTCCTACTCACAACTTGTACGTGGATTTTTCAAACCCTGTTACAGGAGATCTTACATACTTGATGAAGAGTTAGGGCTTGTCTACATGAGAAAGTTGCTCCACAATAAGGCAGGGTGTATTTAAAGTGCTATAGCTATTCTGCAATGACTCCCCGTGGAGATTTATTCTGGAATAAGAGTGTCCACACAAGGAGTTATTCTAGAACAGCTATTCTGGTAAATTTTCCCCCTTATAAATCCAAATTTCACCAAAACAAAACCAACTGCCCCTGAAATTATCCCTGTTTAATCATAAATTTTTAGAAGAGTTTGAGGAAAATTAAACAAGAAAATAGGTCAGTAATACTTTGGTGAAGATTCACGGATATGAAAGTTAGAAGGAACCTTAAGGGAGAAAGGGTATACCTGAATCTCAGCCTTACCGGCACTCATCATCCCTCCAGATACAGGTGAACATATTTTGGAAGTATTACTCCTGGGGGGGGGGGGGGGGGAATTCTGTACCAAAAAAATTTAAATTCTGTGCATGATATTTTAAAATTCAGCAAAATTCTGCAAATTTTATTTGTCAAAATACTACATCATCACACCAGTTTCAATTTTTTTTTCCAGTTTGTTTACTCTGTATTTGACAGCTCTGCGTATAGTCAGTGGCACTACTTTGTTGATGGTCATTTGCACTTTCTGTCCTACACACTAACCTGACAATATTACTCATGCCCTGTTTTGGAGAGAGCTCAGGTGTGCGTTCTTCCCCCTGGCTCAGCAAGAGGGTGTTTCCTAGTAGCAGCAGCAAAGCTGAAACTGAAGAGGCAAAAGGCAAGCATGTACATAAAAAGAAGGGGGAGAGGGTGTGGCCCACGTCTGTTTAGTGATATTGCTTTTAGGACCACCCAAAAGACCCTTACAAACACAGGTGAGGGAACCAGAAAAGCCTTTCTTTTTTTAATATTAAAAAATTATTTAGAAGTATTATCAGAAAAATTAATTTTAAATTAGTCTGCTCCAAAAAATTCAAGTTGCCAATGTCATTTTAAATACTCAAATTACACAAAGCTTTGAAAAAGAAAATCAGAGGGTAGTACAAAACTAAATTGTCTAAATTTTGACCAAATGACCACTGATACCTGTTTCCCAAATACCATTCATTAGGAAGAGAATTGGGAGTGAGGGGTGGATGAAGAACCCTCTTTCCGCCTTCCAATTATGATAAGTGCAATAATAGGATGCGATCTCACT
This sequence comes from Trachemys scripta elegans, assembly GCF_013100865.1. Classification (NCBI taxonomy): domain Eukaryota; kingdom Metazoa; phylum Chordata; order Testudines; family Emydidae; genus Trachemys; species Trachemys scripta. The sequence continues at coordinate 2,125,375 of NC_048300.1, read as the reverse complement.
CAAATGACCCTCATTTCAATCCCAAAGTTATCTATGTTCACACAAATGTGGTGTCCATTCACTATTAGAATGTATCTACATCAGAAATAATCATGAAACAGAAGCTAAAGACAGTTCTTTACACTGAAGGAATGCATCCCACAGGGTAAAAGTTTCCTTTACGAACAATTTTTATATTCTTCATTCTGGGTCTCTCTCACACATTGTTCCCCACATTTGAGAAACATGGGAGGAGAGGCAATTGTTTAAAAATAAATAAATAAATAAATCTTTCAGCAGTTTGACAGACAATTTTGGTTGGGGGTAGCAGAGGAAGGGATTGTAGCATTTTTTTAATCTTATTTTTTAAATTAACATTTGATAATATTAAGTTAAAGGCCTTCCTATTAGCCCACAATATGATTATTAGCCAAGTGAAATTCCTCAGCCATTTATTAAGCCCAGGTTCTGGTTATTAACTCAAACAGGAAGCACTCTGAAATTACCATTCTAATAAAAACAAAATAAAGGAACAACAGAGAAGGATATTTGACAAGAGAATCAAATGACCATTTTTAAGAGTAGAACATTTCTTTGGTTAATGATGCTACATTAATATGGTTTAAAATTAAGTGGTGTTTTTGCTTAACACTTAAAAAATTGTTTCTAATCTCCAATAAAATTTGGATTCAGAAGAATCAAGTCTACGCTTTGGAAGTTTATCACTATATTGCTTTACCAGTGTTATTTACATTTTTAAAGGGGTGGGGGCAAAGATTGTTTTGTAACATACCAATACTCGGCAGGCTTGAAGATCCTGCTTTTAAACCAGCCAGCACTGGAAATAGTTTAGATCTTAAAGAAAAATTACAAGACCTTTTGTAGCTAGAGAGATACCAAGAACTTAGATCATGCTGCAATGGCACAGCCTACACTTGAATGTTCCAATGCTATATTTAATAATTATGGCTACTGTTTTCAAAATCATTCACTAATTTTTTGTGCCTGAACTGAGAAGAAACTGACTGATTTTCAGAGGTGCTGAAAGTTTCTCAAGGTAGGAACACAGAAATTAGGTCCATAAAATTAGTGAACATTTCTGAAAATGTGATGATATAATATTTACAGTTTTAATATTACCATATACCAAAGAATTCAAGCATTGATTACATACACTTATTTCTTACCTTCTGAAAAGCAACATCTACATTACCACTAAAAAAGTCACATCAACTACAATATACATTAACCAACCAAACCACACAAATCTTATCCAAATGTACACAACCATTTTCAAATGTATACTCATAATATGCTACAACAAAATAGATAATTAAACAGGTGTTTGTGCACTTCAGTGCGATTCTCCATTCTGGGATGTATGCACGCTGCGTGGCAGCATGAACTGAAACAGAAGGACAGAAAGGTTACTAGTGTGATTTAACATATTGATGGCTACTCCTTGTAGATTGGTACTGTTTATCTACATTTATGATTACTTTGCTGTTTAGTGCTTGTGTTGCTCTGAAGACGTGCACTTGAGTCATCTTAATTAAGTTAAAATGTAGTAAATCCTGTTTGGGAAGCCCAGGCTAACGCTGTGCTGCTACTTTAAAGTCACCGTTCACTAGCACTGTAATAAACACAACTGGCATTACTTTCACAGCCTAGTGCATTCCAGAATCATAGGATCAGACACATGATCAACTTTTGCTGCAGAGCTGAATAACAGCCTAAGCTATTATTTTAAAAGTAAAGACCTTTTGTGTTTATGCAGGAAAGGTTAAAAACATGAACTTAGTCTAACAGATGTGTTGTTTCCCTGAGTCTGCAGACAGACTAAGGGCTTGTCTACACTACAAAATTAAGTCGACTTTATCTAATTTGAACTCAAGCCTCCGAATTAAGTCGATTGTGCATGACCACACCATGCTCATTGTCTCGATGGAGTGTGTCCTCACTAGCAGCGCCTGCATCAATGCACAAAGCAGTGCATCATGGGTGGCTATTCTAAAGTGCAACTTGCCGAAGTGTGTTTTGGGAAGTTTGTGCAATGCCTCATGGGACCAAAACATTGTCGCAGGGGAGAATGGGAACATTGCGTCAGTATCCCATGATGCACTGTCCTCCCTCACATCAACAGCAAACAACCCAGTGGTTTTCATGCCTTAAAACCCTGCACATACACCATAACCCCAGAAGCATGGAGCCTGCTCAGTTGTGCACTCTTGCTGTGAGCATCTCAAACACCTCGCGCCTTCTCCTGCAGTATTTCCAGAGCCGAAGTAGGGTCCGGCACACAGAACATAGCAATGTCCTGCAAGCAGCCCTGCTGCAAGCCATTGAAAAAAACAATTCAGAGTTGCCGCCGGCAGTCACAGAGCAGCTGCAGTCTGTTGAGCACCCTTTCTGGTCCCATGAAAGGAGCACTGACTGGTGGGACCGCATCATTTTGCGGGTATGGGATGACTAGCAGTGGCTGCAGAACTTTTGAATGCGGAAGCCCACCTTCCAGGAACTTTGTGCAGAGCTTTCCCCTGCCCTGCAGTTCAGCAACACAAAAATGAGAGCAGCTCTGACAGTGGAGAAGCGAGTGGCGATCGCTATTTGGAAGCTTGCAATGTCAGGCACTTACCAGTCAGTGGGGAATCAATTTGGAGTAGTTAAATCAACCATAGGCACTGCTGTGCTCCAAGTGTGCAGGGTCATTAATTGACTTCTGCTATGAAGGATAGTGAGTCTGGGAAACGTGCAGGACATAGTGGATGGTTTTGCCGCGATGGGGTTCCCTAATTGCGGTGGGCGACAGATGGCATGCATATCCCTATTTTAGCACCAGACCACCTTGCCAAAGAGTGCATAAACCAAAAGGGATACTTTTCATCGGTGTTGCAAGCACTGGTAAATCACAGGGGGTGTTTCACCGACATCAATGTAAGATGGTCGGGAAAGGTTCATGACGCGCACATCTTTAGGAACTCGGGTCAGTTAAAAAAACTGCAATCCAGGACTTCCCTTCCAGGCCACAAAATGAACACTGATGACATTGAGGTGCCTGTAGTTATCCTGGGGGATCCAACCTACCCCTTGCTCCCATGGCTTATGAAGCCATACACTGGCCATCTGGACAACAGTAAGGAACGGTTCAACTATAGGCTCAGCAAGTGCAGAATGGTGGTTGAATGAGCCTTTGGCCATTTAAAAGGGCGCTGGAGAAATTTACTAACAAGGTTGGACCTTAGAAGAGAACATCCCCATGGTTATAGCTGCCAGCTGTGTGCTCCATATCTGTGGGGAAAAGAGGTGGAAATTTTCCGCAGGGGTGGGCAGTTGAGGCAGATTGCATGGCAGCCACTTTTGAGCAGCCAGACACCAGGGCAATAAGAAGAGCACAGCAAGGGGTGCTGCATATCCGCGAGGCTTTGAAAAGCCGTTTCAATAATGAGTCTCAGTAATGTGAGCTGCTTGTCTGCACTGTGCTTTCCCAAAGCTTCACCTGGCTTGTATCACTGTCTCTGTAAAGCCAACCCACGCCCAAGCCCACTGCTTCTATTCAATAGAAGACATTTATTTCTTGAATCCATTTACTTTATTTAACAGACATAAGTAAAGAGGGAGAACAGAAAAAAAGTTAGCTTTAGGGAAAAGGGGTTGTGAAGTTGGAACGGGAGAAACATTTTCAGCTGTGTAACATAACACCGCATTCTAGACCATCAAAGGCCTGTGAACGGGAGCCTTCTGTTCCTTGTACCCTACCCGAGTTAAGTGAAAGAGATAATGGAATTTTTGCCCACACCTCTTGGAATGCTTGGAGGAAGGTGATTCTGCACCAGGTGATGCTGGCTGGCTGTCCACCAGGGGCTGCAGAGGGACTCTACCCTCCTGCTTCTGTTCCTGCAGTTCAACCAGACGCCTCAACATGTCTGATTGGCAGGGCCGGCTCTAGGATTGTTGCCGCCCAAAGCAAAAACAATTTTGGCCGCCCCCCCTTATTTAATTACCCCACCTCTGGCCCCGCCTCAAGTCCGCCCCTTCCCCAAATCCCCAGCCCTGCCTCCTCCCCCCAGGCGCCCAAGCCTGGGAGGGAGGGGGAGCAGGGGCACGCGAATCAGCTGTTTCGCGTGCCGTGGCAGCAGCAGTAGAAATGAGCTAGGGCGGCCGGGGCACATTTTTAGGGGCGGCATTCTGGCGCCGGCCATGCCGCCCCTAACAATGTGCCGCCCCAAGCACCAGCTTGTTTTGCTGGTGCCTAGAGCCGGCCCTGCTGATTGGTCCCTCATAATCTGAAGCATCTCATCCTGCGCTGCACACTCATGCTCATGGGAAGCTTGTCTGCTCTCCATGTCCATGTCTAACTTCTCAGACAGTGAAACCCTCCACGCTCTCAGTTCTGTCTCAGCTGTCCTGGAGGCGTTCATTATCTCGGTGAACATGTCCTCCCGCGTTCTCTTTCTCCTCCTTCTAATCAGCAAAAGTCTGCTTTCAGGTGTTGATGACATGATGAAAGACACATTTCCAGCTGTCAGTCATGGGAAAAAAAGAAAGGGACCATTGTACATGCATAAGATGTTTCCATAGCAAGGCCATTTTCATAAAAAAAACCCTTTATTACAGTAGGTGCAAGACAATCAGAACTGTTCACCGTGCTGTTTTGCTGTTCCAGCCATGGTAAGTAGCGCCCCACCCCCCAGTCATGCGTGACCACACTTTTAATTAAGTTTATGGCAGGCTCATGTCAGGAGCAGAGATAGCTCGTGGAACAATCGCCCCTCCCCATAGCACCAAAGAAAGCTGTTTACACAGGGCTCCAGGGTTAAAAATATTTCCTGGCTCTCAGGGAGAATGGATCCACCGCTTGCCTGTCTCCCATTCTCCTCCTCTTCCTCATCCACCATAACATCCTCCCTGTTGTCCCTAGACTCACACACCTCTGAGGAGTCCATGTTGCTTGTGGGGGTACTGGGTCACCCCCGAGAATCACTTGCAGCTCATTGTAGAATTGGCACGTGTGGGGTTCAGCACCAGAATGACTGTTCGCCTCCCTTGCTTTCTGGTATGCTTGGCAAAGTTGTTTTATTTTCACGAACCACTGGTGTGTGTCCCTCGTGTAGCCCTTCTCCCCCATTCCCTGAGCGATCTTTGCATAGACGTCAGTGTTTCTTCTGCTGGATCGGAGCTCTGCCTGTACAGACTCTTCTCCCCACACAGCGATGAGATCCACCACCTCCTGTGCAGACCAGGCTGGAGTGCGTTTGGGGTGTGTAGTCTCCATGATCAGCTGTGCTCAAGCCAGCATGCTCCCAATGCTGATCAAACAGGAAATGGGAAATCAAAAATTCCTGGGGCTTTAGCAGGTGAGGGGCTGTTTCCTGTGTACCTGGCTGTAGTGCTGCAAAATAGAGAATGATCTACAGAGCGGTCACAGATGAGCATTGTGGGACACCACCTAGAGGCCAATTAAGTCGAATTATCCAACGCTGCGTCTGCACTACTTCACAGTCGACCCATGAAAATCGAATTAAGCGCTGCGCCTCTCGCGGAGGTTGATTACAGAAGTTGACATTAGAGGCAATTTAGGTCAGCATAGAGGACCCAGTAGTGTAAACATATACATTAACAGGTCAATTTAAGGCGGCTTCCTTCAACCTAACTCTGTAGTGTAGACCAGGCCTAAGACAATAATTCTGAGAAATGCAGACTTCCCCATTCTCTTAGATTTCAGAGTTAGTATGATTTCGATCACTAACATTTTGGTGATCATTAGCTATTTCACTGATGACCACTTAATCAGGAACATGCTGCTAATATGCTTATCCCACAATCCCAAACTGTCTTGACACACCTTCCCAGACTCCAGAAACCCTAAATGTCCCCCAGTCTAGCTGCCAAAACTTGAAGTTTCTTTCAACATCCCTTTCCAAAACAATTTATATAAATTAATCTGTATAGTATAAACATTACAGTACATTGAAAACTTGAGAGACCAGAGAAAATGAGTATCAATTAACAATACTGTATTATTTAATGTAATAGGTAATGCAATCAAAATATTTTATTTTAAATCTCCCAGATGTTGCCACAAAATTTCCTGTTTTAGAGAGTCACCAAAATGAGACTTGCTGGAATTGACCTGTCATTTATTTAACACTTGTTTTTAAAGTAATCTATTCAGATATAGATTAGATTTGAAAATTGTTACACAAATAAAACACTAAGGGAAGCTGATCAACTGTGCAGTTGTTCAATCCGAAACAAGATCAAATGAATGCCATCCTTCATTATCAGATACTTGTGCTAATATACCAGTTTTGACAGCAGCTCCACCTGTTAGCAGTAGGTCATAAATTTAAGCATAAACGCTACCAATAGTATTTTCTCTTTTAAGACATCTTTCATCAGCAGTGTTTTAACCAAAATTTGCACAGGAACAGCACAAAAGCTTGCCTCAATACAGAGAAATGACTAAACAAAAATAACTTTAAAATACAAGAATGAAAAGTTTATCTGGTAATTAAGCAATAGAAGAAAAGGATAATCTGTAGGTTTCCAATAGGCACTCAAAGTTTTACATGGTGGCTTTATCCTTCATAAATACAATCTGGCTGCAGCAACCCAAACCACAAAGCTCTTGCCTGAATTATAAAATATCTTTGGGCATTTACATAAGAAACTGAAAGTAAAAGATACACTTACAAATGAGAACCTTATTGATGTATTGCCTATTACAGGATAGCATTGTATTTCACCCCTTTTGGGGGATCAGGAAGATCTGTTTTCCACAGAAATAATACCAAAACTCATGTTACAGTTGTATTTTTCCATACGGATTGTGTGTGTGTGTGTGTGTGTGTGTGTGTGTGGGTATTTCTTTGGGAAGGATTAATCGTAACTGGTTTATAAGAAGAAATTTATTTCACTCCCAGAACTCAAAAATAGCACACGCCCTTCTCCCCCCATCCCCTAAATGTGATTCAGTTGTTGAAAAACTATTCACTTTCTCACGGAGGTCTGGGTTTCTTCCAACAGATCTCCATGCTCCGAGTCCTACAGGCCTTTGCTTTTGTGATAAGACTACTAATGAGGGTGTGACTACTAATGGCTGTTGTGAGACGTGAAAACCTGCCTCCACATGAACACGGCAGCCCAAAGGGCACTGGGACACAAAGCAACAACACTCCTTCAGTCACTGCTGGCCTGAGTCAGCTTTAGTGGTTTAGAGGCACCACAGCGATAAGCAGAGTCAGATGATTTATAAACTAACCCCGGGGTGAAACGTCCCTGCGCTGCCAGCACCCACAGCCGCTCCCCCCTCACGTCTGCTCTGCCGGGGTGCAGGAGCCCCAGGGCCGGTCGGCTCCGCAGCGGCACTGCCTGGGGACCGGGACAGCCAGGCACGGGCCCTGCCCCGCAGCGATGGAGTAGGGTGACCAGATGTCCCGATTTTATAGGGACAGTCCCGTTTTTTGGGTCTCTCTCTTATATAGGCTCCTATTACCCCTCACCTCCCTCCCGATATTTCCCACTTGCTGTCTGGTCGCCCTAGGGGAGCCACACTTGGCTCAGGCTCGCTGGCCGGGACCCCGCTGCCGTCTGCCCGGGGGGGGGGGGGGATACCTGTCCCAGGCAGGTGATGCGGGGCTCGGCTCAGGCTCGCTACGATGGGGCGGGGGGGGAGGTGCCGGGCTCGCCCGGGACGCGGTGCCGCCCTCACCTGCCGAGCGGGCGCTTCATGGCCGGCTCGCCGGGGGGCCGGGCCAGGCGCAGGCTGGGCCTCAGGCTGCAGCCCGGCTCGGGCGGGCCGGCGGGGCGCTCATGCTCCAGCGTGACGGACTCGTTCCGCTTTCTCATCCCGCGGCTCGGCCCCGTCTCTCGCCCGCAGCACCGGGGGAGGCGGCTCCTGTCACCGCGCTCAGCCCCGGCCCTTCCCTACATCGCCCCGGCGGCGGCGAGACCGCGACCCGCCCCGCCCCCACCAATCAGAGGCGGCGGGGAGACCACGTGACTGCGTGACCCGCCGCTGGGGCGGCCCCAGCTTCTCCTGCCCACACCAAAGATGGCTAGCTAGCCCCTGGCGGCCATCTTGAGTGCGGGCAAGTGGGCACAGGCCCCTGGCGGCCATCTTGAGTGCGGGCAAGTGGGCACAGGCCCCTGTGGGGGGTGGTATCCAGGCCCCTGCAGGCATCGCCCCACAGGCAGTGCTAAGGAAGATCCCTTCCAGCGTCTGGACACCCCTGTGCTGCCCTGTCAGAGGTCACGGGGCACATGGGGCAATGCAGGCAGCTCTTCCCTCCCAACCACTGCGTCCGCATGGAGAAAGCTGCCCAACCTGCACCAGGGCCAACAGAGGCGCTCGCTGAGTTTGGCCACCACTACCCTCACTTCCACTTCAACAGAGCCACCATGGAGACGACCCGAAGAGAAAATGTCAATCCAGCGTTCTTCAGCCTTCCTTAGCACCCACCTTACAGTGCAAAGGCTGTACAATTTCGGATTTGCATTGATGATAACACATTATCCAGAGCAGGCCACTTTCCTCCTGCCTCTCCTAGTTAAATCTCACATCAACCCTTCTGAGTAGGAAAATCACAGCATTCCTTCCTAAATACTGAGCCCCCATGATTTCAACCCTGGGCCTGAATTTTCAGAAGTGCTGACCAGGTCCAACTGTTCCCCCACCTGCAAAAAATATTCTTGTATAACCTCGAAACTCTGGGAAGAGGCCTCTGTAAAGTCTCTCTGTCCACCCCCTACACATCACCTTTAGGCTAAAATGAAATCTAGGAAGTTTCACCCCAAAAGAAAAATGTTAGAATATTTTATGAGTCAGTGAAAACTGTAATGAAAATCTCTCTGTAATACTGTAGCATTCACTACCCACAACATATGCAATAAAAAGGAGAATAAAACACTGAAAGAACAACAGAAGTAGCATTTCTTGCACACTGAAGTCTTGCATCAGTCTTCACTACAGAGGATGTGGGGGAGATGTCCAGAAAGTCTGGCTCTGATGTGGGTAACAAATGAAGTACTGTCCCACATTTGTGTGTCAATAGAGGAAGTTTTAGAACAAACTGAAAAACTAAAAAGTAATGTCATCAAGACCAGATGGTATTTAAGATTTTGAAAGGAACTCAGATATGAAATTGGAGAAATGGTAATTGTAGCATGAAATCAGGCTCTGTACCTGATGACAGGAAGGTAGCTAACATAACTCCAATTTTTAAAATGGGCTCCAGAGAAGATCCTGGCAATTACAGGCTAGGGAACCTACCTTCAGTAACATGCAAATTGGTACAAACTATAGTAAAGAACAGAATTATCAGACATATAAACATGATTTGTTGGGGAAGAGTCAATACAGTTTTTGTAAAGGGAAATCATGCCTCACCAATCTACTACAATTCTTTTAAGGGGGGGAGGGGTCAACAAACATAGACAAAGGTCTCTGACCCAGTGAATATAGTGTATTTGGACTTTCAGAAAGCCCTTGACAAGGTCCCTCACCAGAGGTTCTTAAGCAAAGTAAGCAGTCATGTGATAAGAGGATCAGGAACTGGTTCAAAGATAGAAAACAAAGAGTAGGAATAAATGGTAAGTTTTCACAATGGAGAGAGGTGAACTACAGGGACCTGCTGTTCACCACATTTTCTAGATCGTTAATTAATATATTGAACAGTGAAGTGGCAAAGATTGCAGACAATATATCATTATTTGAGATCGTTAAGTCCAAAGCTGACTTTGANCACACATTTCAGCATGATTATGGGTCTGTGTCTGTCACAGAGGTCATGGAATCCATGACCTCCATGACTTCTGCAGCAGCCAGTGTGGCTGGCTGCTCGGGCAGCCCTTGAGCCAGCCGCACTGGCCCCTGCTGGGGCAGTCTCTGGCCTCCGCACCCCCCCTCCCTCCAGTTTGGGTGTAAGAGGGGGCTCATGGCTGAGGCAGGAGACTGGGGTGCAGGGCAGCGCTTACCTCGGGGGGCTCCCTAGAAGCAGCCGGCAGGCCCCTGAAGCTCCTAGGTGGCAGGGCCAGGGGGCTCCGCGTGCTGCCCTACCCGCAGGCACCGCCCCCGCAGGTCCCATTGGCTGCGTTCCCGGCCAATGGGAGCTGCGGAGCCGGTGCTCGTGGCGCAGCACGTGGAGCCCCCCGGCCATGCCTCGGGCGAGGAGCTGCAGGGACGTGCCGGGCGCTTTGGGGGCTACGCAGGGCTCTGCGGCCAGCTGCCCCCGGCAGCACTGGCGGGGTGTGTCCCGGCTCGCTGGGCAGGGGAAGGGGTCTGGTGGGGAGGCTGCAGCCTGCTGGCAAGTGCCTCGGGGTATGTCTACAGGCACTGAACGGGGGCGGGGCCTCGCCACGGCACGTCACGGGCTCAGCCGGGGCTGGGCGGAGCGACGGAACGTCCCGCCCTGAGGCCCCCAGAAGGGCGGGGCCCGGACTCCTGGGCGGGACGTGTCTGTGCTGGAAGGGGAAGTTTGTCCCTCGCCGGCGTCTGTAAGGCCGGGGGCGTGGCCACGATCTGCCGCCGCTCCCATTGGCGGAGCGGGCCGGCGGCGCGCTCTGGGAGCAGGGAGCGGTTCCCAGCTCGGTCCGCGCTGCTCGCGGTTCCCCCCATGTTCGGCGAGCGGGGCGCGGAGCTGGTGCGGGGGCTGCACCGCGCCGCGGACGGGCACCTCCCCGCCTTCAACGTGAGCCGCGGGCCGGGCCCCTGCCCGCCCCCCCCCCCCCCGGGGAGCCCGCCCCGCCCTGCCCTGGGGGTCCGGCCCCTCGGGGCGCCGGGAGAGCCGCGCTACAGCCCAGGGGCCGGCAACCGGCTCCGGGCTGATTGTCAGCGGCCTCCCGCCGCCGGGCCGGGCCGGGCTCTGCTTCTGAATTCGGCTTTAACTGACGCGCCTTAAACCTTGTAAAACCCTCATTAACTTCCCCCCCCCCCTGAGTGCCGGGCTGTGGCCTGGGGGACAGACGGACAGACAGAGCCCCTCTCAACACGTCAGCGTGTGGGTCTGACAGGGAAACCTTAACCCCGAGTGAATACGTGAAGACTGGCCCAGCCGGGCCTGCTCGGGGGGCTCCTGTGGCTCTCTGGGAGGTTGGCCATGGGGCGTTTCGGACTGTAGGTTAATGGACAAAACAATGAGGGTCTCAAATTTGCCTTCAAACATTGTTCCTCTTACCAGGAAAAAGAAGAACAGGAGTACTTGTGGCACCTTAGAGACTAACCAATGTATTACTTCTTCGGATGCATATGGGCTGTAGTCCACGAAAGCTTATGCTCTAATAAATTGGTTAGTCTCTAAGGTGCCACAAGTACTCCTGTTCTTCTTTTTGCGGATACAGACTAACATGGCTGCTACTCTGAAACCTCTTACCAGGGGCATCTGTAAAGGAAGAGGCGGAAGAGCGGAACGAAGGGCCGTATCCTGCAAACATTTACCTTTTGATGTTTACGTTTGCAAACATCAAGCATAGTGATGCTGTAAATGCAGGTGGGATCGTGCCCCATTGCCCCAAGGATCCTGCTCAACTGGTTTCTCAGCAATTAGCCTGAACCAGTGTTTACAGAAAAGTGAAAAGCTAACGGGCCACTCCCCTGCCAGCCGAAGTTGGAGCAGGGCAAACCCGCTATGAGACTACCTTCTTTTGAAGATATTTCTTTATGACTTGAATATATTTCATTTCAGTTTATAAAGTAGGCATCTCTCCCTGCCTCTGGCTGTAATGATGGAGCGCCATGCTTAATTTAGACAAGTAAAACTTATTGATTCAAAATACCTGCTGAAATCAGTGAATTTATATGTTGCAGGAGGATGGAATCCGACAAGTTCTTGAGGAGATGAAAGCTTTATATGAACAGAACCAGGCTGATGTGTAAGTGTGGTTGTGTTGGTGAAAAGACTAATGAGCTGTCTACGCATGAGAAGAAAGGGAAAGCATGCCTCTTATTTAGAAATGACAAATACAGGAATGTTTCTCTTTGTTCATGTGTGTTAAAGAGGCCATTAGAGTTTGTGCTTTTTTTTTTTAAACACCCACCCCCCCATCCCCCGAAAAAAAAAATTTCAGAGCTTCCTTAATTATCATAAAAAAGAAAAAGTCTGAAGTACAAGGGAAGTGACATCTTTCCTGTTTTGTTGAAGGTCTTCATTGGAAGGCCTGGAATTGTGGATTAGAAACTCAGACATTAATTGAAGGGACCAGCATGCTGCATCTTTAAGAATCCAATTATTTATCAAGCTGAATTAAACATGTTCACAAAAACGTCCAAAAAGAGTTTGAACTGGGCTGAATAAAAAATTGCTCTGCTATTAATCAGATTTCATTTCCTGTGTATCTGTGATGTGAAACTGCTTGACCATAGATGATATACTCAGCTGTGCAAATCCACTTACTGATCTAAGGGTGCATTCCCAAATGCAGGAAAGGACATGCATTGTTAAATGTCACTTTTTACAAAATTGAAAAAAAAAAGAGTGTTTCAGTTGTATTTAAGAGTAAAATATGTCTTAAAATATAGCTAGGAATGTGTATGAGATAAGCAGCATGGATCAATTATTTTTATGCCTTTGTTCTCTTTTTGTTTTGTATTTTCAAAGAACAAAATTGCCCAGTGCCAGAAAAACTTGTTCTGAGAACACACCAGACAGCTAGCAAACTAGCTAATGTGGTCAAGAGATTATTTACTTAGCTGAACTCTAGTATGTCGCTCCCAGTGGGAGAAAAACGAGGTTGTGGTGAGGAGGGTGCTAAGTGCCAGAGAAATTCTAAACTAAACTACATCTGTGCTTTGTGTGAATGTGTAGCTTTGGGAAAAATAATAGGAAGAACATATGCTTGCCAGTTTCTTGTTCTCAGCGTAATGTAATACTGTTTCCCTTTGCGTTATTACCAGAAATGAGGCTAAATCAGGACGAAGTGACTTGATCCGAACAATCAAATTTCGTCATTGTTCTCTGCTGCGAAATCGACGATGTGTTGTTGCATACCTGTAAGTTTCTAATGGAGGTGTATCTTGCTTTCACAGCAATTGTCTGTGACTGGAATACGGTCTCTTACATGGACAAAGAGCTGCTTTTTCAAGCGCTTCCTCTGATTTTGTGTGCCCAGATTGAGACACTGGTCCTAATTTTCAAAGGGTGCTGAGCACTTGCTGGTCCCATGGACTTCAGTGGGAGTTGTGGGTGCCCAGCACCTCTGAGAACCAAGCTGCAATGTGTGTTTAAAAACTAAGCACACAGATCAGAGGCCACTCTTGAAAATTCTGGCCTTGATTTTTTTCCTAATGTTTTCATATTATGTTCAATATGAAACATTGTTTATCTGCTTAATCTTGGTTGTAGTACTGCATTCATCAGTAGTATCCAAGCACCTTACAAATATTGTAAAATGAACACAGGAAGGTCTCTGTATCATTGTTTCCCCTTATTCTGTAGGGGCCTTGTTTTTATTTAAATACACCTCTACCCCGATATAACGTGGTAAAGCAGTGCTCCGGGGGGGCGGGGCGAGGCTGTGCACTCCGGTGGATCAAAGCAAGTTCGATATAACACAGTTTCACCTATAACTCGGTAAGATTTTTTTTGTCTCCCGAGGACAGCATTATATCGGGGTAGAGGTGTATATGATTTTGGCAGGGCTATGGAGGGAAGACTAGAATAACAGGGTTTTACACTTCATTCTGAAGGCATCAGAGTTAGTATAAATAGGGGATTGAGTCCAGATTCCTTTTTGGATTAATACCTCTGTTTCTGATTGAGAACAGAGTGGTTTTAATCCCTGGTTAATTCTTCCAGGTATGACCGGTTGCTTCGGATCCGAGCCCTCAGGTGGGAGTATGGCAGTGTCTTGCCAAACGACCTCCGATTTCACATGTCTGCTGAAGAAGTAAGCCCAGCTTTGTTATAAACTTGACTTGTTTAATAGATTCAGGGTAGAATGGAAGTTGTACTGGTAGACTTAAGAAGGCAGTGAAAAATATTTTAAAGTGGCTACAAGCTGTGTTTTTTAAAGCGTGTGCACTCATTATTGAGACCCTGTGTCCCTGTAGGATTGTTGGTTTAGTTTAGTGTTCTTATGTCTACAGACGGAGTGGTTCAATCAGTATAAAAAGTCTCTTGCTACCTACATGAGATCCTTAGGAGGAGAGGAAGGGCTGGACCTCACACAGGACATGAAACCTCCCAAAAGCTTATACATCGAAGTAAGTGCAAGGCTGGGACTTCTGAATGAGCTTTGTGTGTGGAACTATCTATTAAAAGTGCACACCCAGGCTGGCAACACAAGACTCGTGAGCCACACTCTGCTCTTTTTGAAGACATAAGACTGCATGGCAACACTTGGCAGCGAAGAGTTTGAAGATGTGCAGGTAGTGGCTGAATGCCACGAGGCTCTGCTCTTCCTTTTCCTTTAAACTCTGGTCCCAATGTGCTCAATATGCCCTCTGGTTCTAGGACCCCTTCTCGCTGTGCTCTTGCCTTTATTCCCTCACCTCCATAGAGACTCCTGATCATCCCCAGTAGTTCACTTCTCTGCGAGATGCATAATGTGATATGGGGGCTGGTGTTAAGCAAGGTGGGCCAAACTTACACAAACGAAGGTTGAGGGTGCTTGGTTTTGTGTTTCAGTTCCGTTTTATGTTAGATGTTGTTGGGCTGTGTGTCTGCCTTAAACACAGGTCAGGTGACGTGCAACAAGAGGAAACAGTGATTTGTGCACACACATTGCATTCTGTGCCTGACACATTGGTACTCCTGTCCCTGTGCATCTGCTGATGTTGAAAGAGACCCATTTCTCCTTACTGTAGGTTCGGTGTTTAAAGGATCATGGAGAATTTGAGATTGACGACGGTATAACAATTCTGTTGAAGAAGAATAGCCAGGTACCTATGCCCAGAGAGCAGGACGGTTACTAAAACGGGATAACTGAACCCTTAGTGTGTAGGAATGAGTTGAGGAAATCACTCTTCTGCCCCCGTGGGGAGCGCTTCCTTTGGAGTCCTTCACGGAAAGGCTTGAGGGGGAATAACTGACAGTCCAGTGAGTGCTCTTGATTCTGAAAGATCCCAGAGCCCATTGTGATGTACTCAGGGTGGCACAGCTGCAGTAAAATGCCATAGCTTCATGGAAGTCAGCAGAACTATAACTGTTGACAGCAGCTGAGGATCTGCCCCTGGGTGGATGCACAGTAGTGAGGGGGGAGAGCAATTCTGGTTTATGGTTTGATCCTTGAAAGAGTTACTGTGGGCGTAATGCTTGCTTCCCTGACTACGGCAATTGTCCACCCACTAGTAAGTGTTGCAGACGAGCCATTTTTCACACCGAGACCTTACTGGTTCCACACAGGACGCAGCAGCTGGGCAAATCTAGCTCTGCTGCCCTCTCCAGCTGTTCCTATGGTGCAGCCTGATGATTCTGCTCAAGTCCAAATGCAGAACTGGCTGTCTTCACGCAAGGCTGCCTTGAATTCAGAAAACCTCTGTTTGTTTTTCAGCATTTTTTACCACGCTGGAAATGCGAACAGTTAATCAGACAAGGAGTGCTGGAGCATGTTCTGTCATGAACACAGGGCGGGAGCTGTGGGCCAGCCTCCATTGACCTCCTTCCTTGACGAACTCTCTAAGAAGAAAATCAAACCAACTGTAGCAGTGATTTTAGCAGGGGCAAATACAGCTTTTCTAGTGTAATGTGTCTGTGTGGTGCTATGGTCTGCAAAGCACGGGGGTGGGGAGAGAGACAATTTGATAACTTTCCCTGAAAATACACAGTGAGAAGCTTTTGGGAGCATTTTTAAAGTGATGCCAGTTGGCAACGGGGTCGGTTTCAAAGCGGCTGAAGTAGTTTCTGGGGCAGCACCTGCGTGAGTCCCTTTAGCAACTCTGCTTTCACACTCCTACTTCGATCCAAGCAGGGGTGAGTGATGCACAGAGGCAGCTACCAGGAAGCCCAG
This sequence comes from Trachemys scripta elegans, assembly GCF_013100865.1. Classification (NCBI taxonomy): domain Eukaryota; kingdom Metazoa; phylum Chordata; order Testudines; family Emydidae; genus Trachemys; species Trachemys scripta. The sequence continues at coordinate 2,109,454 of NC_048300.1, read as the reverse complement.
AGGATTTTTCTCTAACCTTCCTGCAATACCTCTGGTGCGTGGGGCCTCTTGCTGCCAGGGAGAGCAGCCAGGAGACAAGAGTCACCACAGGCTGCTCCTTGGCCTGGCCCATGCTACCCCCCCCAGCCAAGATCCCTGAAGGCCCTAACACCAGCTCCTTTAAGTGGTCCCTCTGCCCCCACCTCCCTTCATGGCTCCTTCCCTGGGGGACTCTGAACTCAGCAAGTCCCCTGCCACACACCCAGCCCCATCTGCTGGGCTCCACAGACCAGTACTAACAGGCAGCTACCCGGGCCTGTAGGGGAGACTAAGGGGCCTGGTTCCCCCTCACTTTAACATCCATACCAGGGAGGGACACAGCCCCTGCTACCATAGAGCCCCAAACGCTGGACTCCCCTGGTTTTACTTCATTGCCAGGCTCCTCCAACGCCCAGCAGGAAGGGATACATTGCTGTTCTTGGGGAACCAATGGGGCTCCCATTGGCCCCTACCCAGAGAGGCTCTGTTAGTGTGTTGCTGCTATTGCTGACAAGACCCTGGTGCTAGCCCTTCCTCCTCCCATCGTACTGCACGGCTGGGCAGGGAGGGATGCTCACCCTGGTGGTGGGGAATGGAGACTCCACGCACAGGGAATCAGAAGAAACGGGGTAGATGAGCAACACAGAAGGTGAACAGAGCACCCCTTGCATCCTCAGACTGAAGGCAGAATAGGGTGAAAGCAAGTCCCCCACCCAGAGTGAGTCCATAAACAAGAAGTGGGAGACTGCTTTCACAACTGGCACACGTGGGAGGACCAATGCCTAACAGGCCAAAATGGGCTGTAGTAAAGGCCATATCCCTAGAGCAGGTGATATACTAGCAACCCCTGCACCCAGCAAGTGAGCAAATGCTTGTACAAAAGACCACACACACAATTCTGAAAGGAAGGATGGTGCAGCCTGCATGGAACTTGGAGGAAGGAGATTGGAGGCAGCACTGGAAGTCAGTCTGTGTGCACAGGGCTGGAGTGCTGTCTGCAGTTACAACATCTTTGTAAATAGTTCTCTCAATAAAGAGACATTTTAGTTTACAAGTATGGAGTCCTCATGTCCTCTCAGTCCTGCATGCTGCATGAGACTCCATACTCATCAACTAAAACCCCAATGCTCTAATTAGTTAATTCTGTGCATCCCCTCACTCCCTGCTCAAGGAGCCCTGGTGCTACAGCGCTGAAGAGGAGCAAGGAACACATGAGCCAAACCATATTTCACAGGAGAGGAGCAGGGAGCAAAGTGACTTCTCTGACAGACAAGGCAGAGAACAAGGAGAGATCGCTCCACTGTCCCAGTTCTCTGGGCCAGGGCCTGTACTCTTGACTTGATATAAGCGAGGGTCTGTGTGTCCTAGAATCCAAGGGAAGTTGGGCAGAGCCAAATCCCAGAGGAAATAAAATCAACCCAGAAACCAATGGTAAAAATGTAATTTTAATATTAAAACCATTTCCCATTCCCAGTGACCCGAAAGCAGAAGACCCTAAAAATACAAGGTCATTCCACTTCCAGCAGCATGGGCCCCTGAACGAGAGCCAGGACTCAGGGGTGAATAGTATATTCTCTGTGTATAAAACTGCATGTACAATACAAACTGCCAGTGTGCAGACAAATTCAGAGGGTGCGTTGCAATTACCGTAAATAGCCCCAAGACAGACCCTTCTATTGTCTGGAATGGCCTGAATGGCATTAAAGCATCCAATGCTTTCCCATTGAAAACACAGGGCATGCTTCTCTTATGGCCATTATCTCTTTCCCCCGCTCCCTGAGAGATCTCAGCAAGCCCTTTCCCCTGCCGGGCGCAGCAGGGGAAAGCGCGCACGGTGTCTCCACCCAGCACTAACACTGCCTATCCCAGCGGCAGATGGGAGTTCACCATGACCCAGTGTGCAGACCGGGACCCCCTGCAGCACAGCGGCTCCCAGGCTGAGATAATGGAGTGCAGCGATGGTGTCTGTTACTGATTGTCCTTCCAGCTGCAGCCAAACCCAGCGCCGGGGCCCCTTCACACGCCGAGAGATGCCTGCGCCATTCTTCTAATCACTTCGGTCAGGGCTGAGAGCTTTTCCTCCAGGGCCAAGTTCTTTTTCTCAGCATTTTTCTGCCTCTGCTCAGTCGCCTGCAGAGCTTTCACCAGCTGCGCGTTCTCCACGTACAGGTCTTTCAGCAGCAGGTCACACTTCACGTTTCTGTCGCGCTGGAAAGCGGGAGGAAGCAGCTTTAGGTCAATGGCCCTGCAGCCCTGCATGAACTCCCCTGGGGTCGGGCTCTCGGCCTCCTCTTGTAAAAATAATTGTTACAGAATCAGATGGAGCCACAATTAACAGCTCTTCCCCTGGACAATGGGGCAAGCTTTGATATGAGGAGAGCGGCCCTCTGGTGCCCAGCTGATCTAACTGGAGCCTGATTTCTTATCCACCCTCTGCTGGGCACAGACGGGGTGCAGTATAGAGAAACTCATAACCCCGACTCAAATGACATTCCAGACACTGCTCTAGGGCTCTCTCCCCAGCACGAAGCCCAGACCCTGGGCTAGATAAGGGGAATGCAGGGAGATGAACTCTACCCCTCCAATCCAGAGCCAGGATGTGGGGCTATCTCCTATAGCACCTCCCCTCTGCGGCTGCTACTCCACCCTAAGGGCAGGAGAATACACAGCCCCTCTGGGTTGGCTGGGCAGGGCACTGGAGACCACAGAGTCTGCATCGGGGAAGAGCATCTTTGCACATGGACTCGCCAGCCGAGCGAGGAGGGCTTTAAACGAGGTGACAAAAACCCCGGGTAAGTATAACAAAAGGTGCCTGTAACAGAGGACTAGATGTTGGGGGCAAATGGAACATTACACTGGAGTCACAGGAGCAACAAGAGGGGAAAAATCAGTGGGGGAATCTGCTCAACCTCTTAGATGTTTATACACAAATGCCAGGAGTATGGGAATAAACAGGAAGAACGAGACGTCTTAATCTACAGGCTAAATTATGACTTAACTGGTATCAAAGAGATACACTTATACAATGTGCAGATCACACCAAGCTGGAAGAGGCTGCCAGCACATTGGAGGACAGGACTGGAATTCACAATAACCTTGATAAATTCGAGAATTGGTCAGATACCAACAAGATGAAATTCAATAAAGACAAGTGCAAAGTACTGCACTTAGAAAGGAAAACTCAAATCACAGCTACGAATGGAGGGTCACTGGCTAGGTGGTAGTGCTGCTGAAAACAATCTGGGGTTTTTACATTGGATCACAATTTGAATGAGAGTCAGCAATGCGATCCAGCTGCGAGAAAGGTGAATATCATTCGGGGATGTATTCGCAAGAGCGCTGTATCTAAGACACGGGAGGTCACTGTCCTGCTGTACTCGGCCCTGGTGAGGCCTCATCTGGAGCACTGTGTCCAGTCCTGGTGCCATACTTTAGGAAGGAGGTGGATAAATTGGAAAGAGTGCAGAGGAGAGCAACAAAAATAGTCAAAGGTTTAGAAAATCTGACCTATGAGGGAAGGTTAAAAAAACTGGGCCCGTTTAATCGTGAGAAAAGAAGACGGGGGAGGGGGGACCTGACAGCCTGCAAATCCGTGAAGAGCTGTTCTAAAGAGGTCAGTGATCATTTCTTCTCCATGGCCACTGAATTAGGACAAGATGTAATGGGTTTAATCTGCACCAAGGGAGATCTAGGTTAGAGATTAGGAAAAACTTTCTAACTCTCAGGGAGTGAAGCTCTGGAACCGGCTTCCGAGGGAGGCTGTGGCATCCCCGTCACTGGAGGTTGCACAAGCCCCTGTCAGGGAGGGTCTGGGTTTACTTGGTCCTACCTCAGCGCAGGGAGCTGCACTAGCTGAGCTCTCGAGGTTCCTTCCAGCCCAACACTTCTGTGACTCTGAACACGGACCCATGGCCCACTCTCAGCTAACCCCAAACTGACCTTGGTCCCCCATCCTGCAGAGGCCAGTTGTGTGGTCTGGCGGCACATGGGCAAGGCCCCCTACTCTGGCTGCGATGGCTCCCGAGGACGCGGGAAGAGCTGCGATATATGGGATATAGCAGTCTCTGACCCCTGCACCCACCAGCCTAGCAGAGACCTGCGGCAATGGGCCGGAGGGGAGGGGACCAGTGCTGCAGAGGGGCGCAGAGATTCATCCCGTGAGCACCCAGCCTGGCACCACTTGGGGGTGGGGGTCTGATCTGGGCCGACAGCAGGCCCCTCTATCACTGACCTGCTCCTGGAGCTGGGTCACCTTCTCCTGTAGCATCCTCTGCATGTTCCTCACGTCCCGTTCCAGCTCCTCCGTCCTCTCCTCCATCGTGCTGAGCAGCTTCTCGTGTTCCTCCTGCAATGCACGGTGACAAAGGCACATCCGGCCTCAGCCCCAAACCACCCCAGACTCACCGGGGAGCCACACCCAGCACCATGCGTGCCGGACACGGATTCCATTCGCCATCACTCCTGTCGAGCACTGGCTGAACTGGCGGCCCCCTGTGACCGCTAATGCAAACACCCCTGTCGGCTGCTCCCTCGTCCTTCCCTTCCTCCTCCCCCAGGAGCGAGCTCATTCCCCTCTACACACAGTCTAAACCCCAGCAGGCGAGTTCTCAGAGGCAGGGACTGTTTGTATTTGCACATACAACACCTAGTACTGTAGGCGCCGACTTCCCCTCTTTCACGTGGGTGCTCGACACCCCCGGCCCCACCCCTTCCCCACCTCCTCACCTGAGAGCGCCACATTCCTGCTTCCCCCACCCCAGCATAGTAACGCTGCCAAACAGCTGTTTGGTGGCGGCCAGGCAGGAAGCGCTGGGAGGTAGGCGGAGGAGTGGGGACGCGGCACGCTCGGGGGGGAGGAGCAGGTGGGGTGGGACGGAAGGGGAGCTTGGCTGCCAGTGGGTGCACAGCACCCACTAATTTTTCCCTGTGGGTGCTCCAGCCCCGGAGCACCCACGGAGTCAGCGCCTATGCCTAGTACAATGGGGCCACGATCCCCGACGGGTCCTTAGAAATGAGGGATAATAAGGCCTGGTCTAGGCTAGGAAATTAGATCAGTATAACCACGTTGCTCAGGGGTGCGAACGATCCACACCCCTGAGGGGTGCAGTTAACCTGAACTAACCCCCAGTGCAGACATCCATTCTCCCGTCGATCCAGCTCCCACCTCTTGGGGAGGTAGGGGACGTGCCCTCCCACTGGCGTAGGGAGCGTCTCCACTGGAGCCTTGTAAGTGTAGACAAGCCCAAACATTAAATGACGTGGCAGAGACGGGACTGAATGGGTTTTATGTGGCAGCTCTTAGGGATTAGCACAAAACCTTTAAAGGACTGTGGAAGCACAGAAAGAACTGTCATGCATTGCATTCCCTTTCTGTCAGTTCTTTCTCTGCTTCCACAGGATGCAGGGGGAACTTTACAGCAATGTCTTTAAAAGCAATTGCTTTTGAGTGGAGACTCCTTCCCCAAAGGCAGGGACCGTGACCTGGGAAGCTCTGTTTTGACGTTTTCCTGGGTTCAATTTCCATTGCTGGCATTATCTGCTGGGCTGGCTTTTCATTCTTTTCACGTTTATTTTGCTCTGATTTAATGAGAACATTTTGAAACCGGGCCTGAAGCGACACACCCTGAGACCAGCCCGACTGCCCACTGGCTTAGTAGCAGGGGTCACCGGGCACATGCACTCCTGTGTCCCACCCAGCACTAGCTCCCCACGCCACAGCCTCTGGCTTTCCCCCCGTGAACACAAACAGACGTACGGCCTCTCACCACGGCAACTCCTGTTCCTGGGCACGGGACGAAGCTCAGCAGTGCGGGCAGTCTGAATGCAAAGGTTTGTTTCCCAGCGTTTGGGGGACAGCGCAATGAAAAGGCTGCACTCAGGGAGTTTGAATTAACACAATGGATTGCGCTTTGTGTTAGATTTTTAAGATTAATGGTACGTCCCATGACTGAGCTCTTACATTGCCCTTTTCGCCACAGATCTCAAAGCACCTTACAAAGGCAGCGAAGTCTCATCATCCTCATTCATCAGATAGGGGAAACTGAGGCACAGAGCGGGGAAGTGACTTGCCCACGGTCACCCAAGAGCCAGGAACAGACCCCAGATCTCAAGTCCCAGGCCAGCGGCCTCTCCATTGGGTCCCATTGCCTTTGCTGATGAGAAATCTCTGCCCCTGCTTCTTACCTGAAAGGTGGCCAGTTGCCTGCTCGCCTGCTCGGCCTGGAAGCTGAGATTGTCTTGTAGCTGCTGAACTTTCCGCTGTTCTTCTGCCCACCTCCTTTGCAGCTGGGCGAGACAGTTCCTGGAGACTGAGCTTTCCAGCTGGTCCTTTAGCTGCTGCAGCTCCTGCCCGTGCTGAGACTGGGTCAGGCTCAGTCTTGTGTTGGCTTCTAATAACTACAGCACACGAGAAAAGTGAGACTGAGGCACCATTTCACAGCGGAAGACACAACAGCATCACAAGGGCTGGGGATTTAGGGGCGCTCCCAGCTAACCCACAGTGCTGAGGGCAGAAAGAGGCTCAGTGCTCATTCCGGGCGCTGGTGCAGTGAGAACTGGACGGACTCCTGTTGTAAGGTGGCAGCGTAACCTACGGAGATTAGTGCCTGAGCTATGGTGCAGGGTGAGGCCACCGAGCCCAGAAAGGCTGGTCAGGGGACTCCACTGGCTATTTCAATGATCACGTACAGACAACCAGAAGGACATTAGCCACCGGCTTCCTCGAGAAGACGGAACATCAATGCGACGCTGTCAGATGTGGCTGGTCCCGCTGTATGTTGTTAATCAGCAGAACTACCCGCTCCTGGGCTGAGAGAGCAGCTCTAGAAACGCGCCACTCAGGCTGCAGGGAGGGAGACTAGGTCGCTCTCTCCCAGCCCTGTCGTCTGTCACAAGAGCAGAACTGACGCACCAGGCCTGCCTACAAGAGACCATTAGTAACAGGTGTAAGGCCTGTGACCAGGGAACTGAGACCCTGACACACTGGGAAGGGCCTACAGTCACGCTAAGGAGAGGCCCAGTGCACGCTGGGAGCCATGGCAGGAGAAGTGGGCTCTTGTTGGTCTGTTCTGAGACTGATGCTGGTTCCTCTGTCTGTGAGTCAAGACGGGCTGGGTTCAGAGATGGCTGGAGGATGCCCATGGAGCGGAAGGCTGTGGGTGCCTGGGGAGTTCACCCCAGAGTGACCCATCACATGGGAGGAGGGCGCCAGGTGACCGTGTTTGCCAGTTTTGTCGTTTTCCTGCTCCAAGTTATAACTATTGGGCCCCTATCTCTTTAGGGCAGGCGTAGGCAACCTATGGCTCGCATGCCACAGGCAGCACGCAAGCTGATTTTCAGTGGCATTCACACTGCCCAGGTCCTGGCCACCGGTCCGGGGGGCTCTGCATTTTAATTTAATTTTAAATGAGGCTTCTTAAACATTTTAAAAACCTTATTTACTTTATATACAACAATAGTTTAATTATACATTATAGACTTAGAGACCTTCTAAACACGTTAAAATGTATTACTGGCATGCAAAACCTTAAATTAGAGTGAATAAATGAAGACTCGGCACACCACTTTGGAAAGGTTGCCGACCCCTGCTCTAGGGTTTAGCCACGCGTCCTAGAGCACCCAGGAGTTGGGGGCTGGCTGCACATCGTGCATTATCTCCTCCGATTCTCATCCCCAGGAGGGAGGGGGCTTCTCCCAACACCTGGCAGTTGTCGCTGACCTCCCCCCCAGAGTTGGAGCAGTTCCCTGCCAACAGGAGCCAGCGCCCCCGCAGTGGTCACACCCCTTTAGGGGGGGCTTGTACCACAGGGGTTGCTAGCAGGGAACAGGTACTGCGATTATAGCTGGTTCCTTGCACCCAGGCCTCTCCCCACCTGCAGCCAAGGACCAGCCACCATCCAGCCCAGCCTGCAGCTGCATCAAGTCCGTACCTGATCCTGGCTTTCCTCCAGCTCCTCCCTGAACTGTGCTGCCATTAGCCGCAGCGTCTGGCACTCCTGCGTCACACGTTCCAGTTCCACCTCCAGCTCCTGCACCTGGCTGACCTGTTAGGCAAAGGGGGGGGGGCGCCCGTTAGCGTGGAACCCCGCAGACCAGGCTATTTCTTGGGTTCCTGCTCTCGGTTCCGTGGATGTGAACGAAGCCCCGCGCCCTCCTCATGGTCACAAGGTGCCCGCGTCGTGGCACACCCCTCAGCCTGGCGCGCTGCAACGTCATGCACAGACCCGCCAGCTGGGATTCTTAAAGCCTTCAGCCTTGGCCTAGCAGGGACTAAACTCCCCGGTGACTGCAATGGGCGCAGAGTTAGCCCAAGGCTGGGGGCTTGTGTCAATCCCGCTCGCCAGCCCCAGAGACAACAGGCCGAACTGCCTGCGGGGCTGTCGTGTCCACGCAGGGAGCAGCCATAGGCTTGTAGCACGCTAGGCAGCTGTGGCCAGGCAGGGCCAGACACCCCTCGCTAGTAGCACGGCAAATCCCTTTCGAAGAGACCCAGGCAGGCATCACAGACTAGTGCAGTTTGCCACACACACACACACACACACACACACACACACCCTCTCTCTCCAGTACTGCACAGCACCCAGGCTGTGGCTTTCACACGCCGCTGAGAGCTCACCTTCTCTCTGGACTCCCTGAGCCGCTGCTGGAGCAGCTCCCTCTCTCGCTGCCATGCTGACTGATGCTGCCCAAACTCCAGCTCCAGTTTACTTGATGTCTCTTGCAGTTGCTTGGCAACAGCAGCTTCCTCTTCTTTCTGGCTCACCGTCTGGGCCAGTCTCTGGTTCAGCAGCTGGATCGTGCTGTGGTCGGTCTCACTCCGGAGGCGGAGCTCCGACAGCTGGTGACTCAGCTGCAGGGTCCTGGCATTGAGCTGGCAGATCTCCTGCTTGTATGTCTTGTTCTGAAGGGGCAGGTTGGGGCCGTGCACAGAAGAGGATGTGGACATTGGTGATGGATTCACACGGATTCACCTGGGTGTCTTTACACCGTCGGAATTAAAGTGTCCCAAGACAACCCCCTTTCGCAATGGCGACAACTCGTTCACACGCTAGCTGCCCCGGCGAAGTGTGGTGGGGGGGCGTGTCGAGAGAGTGCAGGCCGACCCTCCCCCAAGAGAAGCCATACACAGTAGCTCTGCAGGAAGTGAATGCCTTAGAACAAGGGCGGTCATTCTGGGGATAACGCACGTTTGTTTTCATCTCCAGCAATGGCATCTAACCCCCGTACTTAACTGAAAACCCGATCCTCATTTTGGCTATGGAGCCATTACAGCTGGTTGGATGCGAAGAAGCTAGAGAGCACACCTGACAGTGCCTAGCAGGCTATTCCAATCACCTCAACAAACACACACTGTATTTTACCCCCAACGCTGGTCTATGAGCATGCTCCAGTGTTGGTTAGCAGCTAATTATGCATCATTCTCTCTACATATCCAAAGGTCTTAGCTGTGAATCCACAAGTCTCAGAGGGAGACACGGGAAAAAACCAAGCCAAAATGTTAAGTGATTAGTGATCTTGGGGTCCTCATTTTGAGGTCCTCATTTTGAGGCACTTTAGCAGAGACGTGACTTTTCGAAAGCAGGTGGCTCAACGCTTTCTGAATATCCAGCTCCTTTTATGGGGCCTCAGCTAGTGAACCCAGAATTATTACTTGCTTTTGAAAATCTTGGCCATAATTGTTCTAACTCCCAGCACGGTGATTTTAAAAGGCCTCCAGCTCAGCGCATAGCAGCACTAAAGCTAGATCCTGAGCGTCGCATTGGAAAGTTGGGAATTGCCCCTTTCAAATGGTTTAAAACTCCCCTTCGAGCCCAGATCTGCTGAGCCTTAACCCTGCCCTGGCTCCTGGCTCGTGTACGTTCATCATGCTCCTCCAGCCAACGTCATTTGACTCCGAGAACACTGAAAAAAGTCACAGTTGCCAAAATGTTTCCTTTTGACATTTGTTAAATGAAAAATAATCCAGTTTTCCATTGGAAATGACTTTTCAATTCCAAACGTAAGCTAATTAGGCTGAACAAGGTTACAAAAGAGCAAAAGGTTGAAATCTAAATGAAATATTTCAAACAGAACGTATTTATTGGCTCACTGGTACTGGAGATTGACTTTTCATCCCTATTTGAGATGGGAAGAAATTTCACACACTCTAAAAGTTTTGAGACATGAAAAACATTTCGCATCCAGCTCTCCTGAAATGCTCAAAGTCGCCTAAAGGACTTGGGTGCTTGATTCCCATTAAAATAAGTGGGACCTGGGTGTCCTAAACCCCCCAGCCTGCTTTGAAACTGTCAGCAGGGCGAGTCCCGTGACAAGTTCGTTAATGCACAGATCCAAGTGTTTGCTCAAAAACCCTTGCATGTTACACACAGGATGCGCCTTCTCTGCCCCTCCTTGCCTCGTTAAATCCTTAAGCAGAAGGGCTAATTAAGTGCCATTTAGCATTAGTAGGTTCTTACCAATTGATTTAACTCTTCTGTCTCAGATAGCGCCATCTCCTTCTCTCTTTGCAATTCATCAATTTGTTTCCTGTTGGAAGGGGAAACACATATCATTACAAAGCATGGACCTCTTTTTGTAGAAGTACCTTCCCAGGCGCAGAATGAACACCATGACAACACTGGTTTGGATGAAAAGAAAGAGAATGGTTATTCTAATCTGAGTAATCATGCCAGCATTAGCCCAGGGCTAACAACGTAACATTGCACTAGCAATTTAGGCCAAGACTTTCAAACCTGACTAGTGATTTTAGGTGCCCAGCTGGACACATCTTAAAGGGACCTGATTTTCAGAGGGTGCCAAGCAGTTGCCCTCTGAAAGTCAGGGAATCAAGTTGGGCACCCAAAAGTCATGGCTTACACTTGGCTTTGCGTTCTTTGCTCAGAGAGCCTGCAGCCCACTGCCTGTGTTGGAAGCTGGTCAGATCTTTCCCAGAAGGTCGGGCTGGGCCAGAAGCAGTATCACCAATTCTCTCCTACCCCAAACCCTGCCCCATGGCACTCTGAAGTGTGGAACCAGCCAGAACTCAATGACCGAGCTGAATTCACAAACGGACAGCAACTGAAACTCTGAGCTCAAAGCAGCCTCTCGAAGCCAGATCTGCATTGCTGTCTTGCATCCAGTTAGGTTTTTTTGCACTGAATTATCGGTTTCTGGTGGATTCCGGTTCAGACAACGGGCTCAGGTATGTTCCATTTCTGACAGAGGCTTTCGCTTTTAAGGAACTCAGACGAACATCTTTGGCAAACTGCTGAATGTTAGTGGGCTCTTTTCTTACCTTTGTTTATTACTTGCTTCTTCCACATCCTCCTGAAATCTCCCAAGTTTATTTCTCAGCAAAGCGTTATCTTCCGAGACCCTGTGCACCTCCATTCTGCACACAAAGAAATTGTTATTCAGGGACCTGTAGCAGCCTGTGTGTCTGTCCGGTGCCTAGCCCACCGAGGCACCAGGCATCGACAGCAGGGTTGGGCGTTTGACCAGTCCAAAAATAATTGGCCGTTTGACTGGCCAAATAATGGTCAAATATTTTAGAGCAGTAATTTTTTAGGACAGTAACAAAAAGCCTCCAATAAGCTTAGCCTTGGATCAATACTTATGCCTAATTACTGTACAATCAAAGGGGACCTACCTGAGTTATTGTAACTCAGAAAAATGCAAAAAACAATGAAATGTAGCTCTAATAAATGAAAGAACGGCACCATGGGCCATCAGAAAGCCAGGCCGCTGCCTACCTCCGGGCATTTTTGCTGGAATACTTGACTGGGCTCAAATAGTAAGTGGTCAATTGATATTATTTGACTGGTCAATTGACCGGCTTGCCACACCTACTTTATTATAATGCAAATATTAAACAGTCACCATTTGGGGAGATCACAACACAGGGAGTTCGAAGCGACCTACCTACGCTCACCCAAGCCAGGCATGAGAGTAGTGCCACTCACACTCTTTAATCCCAGACCATCCTTCACTGCCAGTTGCCCAACTCGGGCTTTGCTGGTCTGTTCTTTTACACCAAATCCTGCACACGCCCCATTCCTGAGCCTGGAGTCTATTCCAGACAAGGAGCCGTGCAGAATGTGAGAAGACAAAGGGACCAACAGAGCAAGAGGTTTGAGCAAAGCCCGGGGCAGAGGTGGGGAGTGATGGGAGAGGACAGATGAACCAGCAGAGGGGCAGACAATGGCTACTGGATTTTTCACAACTGATTCCATTTAAGAAGCATGAGAGTCTCCCCCCACACACACTTTGTTACATCTATGTGCAAAGAATAAGCTGTCATGCAAAACAAATTGACAGCTAACGAAGAGCAGCCTGGTTGGGGGCAGGTAGGAGACCAAAATGTGGAACAAAGCCCTTACTTTCTTCAATTCCTTGGTTGGCCAATTAAGAGAAATGAAACCCACTTTTGCTGCCTGTAGATCAGTCTAAGGGCAGGCAGGTTTGCTGAAGCAGCAAGAATGAAGATGCTGGTGAGAGCTGAACTCGTTCATGTCCCTCCACGTCTGGACATACTAGACACTCTGCGTTCATCAGGGAGAACCATCAGTGTCAGGGAACCTTCCGAGAGCCTAGACATTGAAATGCTCACATAAGGGAGCTTTAAACTAGATCCACAGACTGCTACACTGTCCTGACTTGCTTGCAAAATTAGGAAACCTCTCCGAGCCAAATGCGTAATGCCCCACCTCTTGCAATCCCATAAGCCTGCTCTATGACAAGAGCTTGAACGGAGGAGAGCAGAACTGAGCTAGGATCCATTCCCAATCTCTTGTATGATTATGCACTTGCGCTCTGGAAAAAAAAGGGTGTCAGACCTCATTAACTGGAGCTCGTTCTTGTGCTGCATCTTCATTTCTTCTTCCAGCTTGTCTCTTTCCTGAGCCAGCCGCTGTCCCAGGTCGCAAATCTCTTTGGCATAGTATTGTTCCATTTCTGACCTCTCCTTCTCAAACCTCTTCTCAAGCTCCTGACTGAGAGTGGATTTCTGGAGCTGGTCTTTCAAGCCATCAATTACCTCTTGGTATTTCACTTTGAGCTCTTCCAGGTCACCTTTCTGCTCTTCTAACTCGCTGACCTCCATCTTAAAGCCTTGCTCAATGTCCTTCCTTTCCTTCTCAAAGTTTCTTTTCATTAACTCAATTTCCCTCTCATAGTAATTTACCTGCAAGAGGAAAAATAGTTCTGTGTTAGCGAGGCAGTCCTGAGCACACTTTCCTGCACTCCGCTAGGAGCTGTACATTGATAGCATCACAGCTTGAACAGGAAGTGTTTGCAAAGATCTCTGGCCTCCCTTAGCCTAGGTTAAAACATTCTAATGCAATTGCCTGCAATATCCAGGAGGTCAGATTACATGATCCACAATGGTCCCTTCTGAGTTTAAAATCTCTCCTGGAGGAATCCTGCAGTGTTTCTATTAAAGCTAGTGGACGACGTAAGGCAACAGGATTTATTATTTCAGTTAAACATTTTCGGGGGTTACCATGAAAGCAGAGCTGTATTCTTGCTTTTAGAATAATTCTGACATCTTCACAACCAGGGACGCATGTGCCTGCCCCTCCGTGGAGTCACACGGGTAAGGAGGAACCGAGCACCTTCCACCCCATGAGCATCCACACAGGAGCCAAGCACAACCTTCCTTATTGCTCACTCTGGGCCTGACCCCAAAGCCCACCGAGGTCAGTGAAAATACACTGATCTGAGACAAGACACCAGGGCTGATTTACAAAGCTGCCCAAGGGATTTGGACTCACAGCTCCCATGAGCATCAATAGAATTCAGGCATCCAAGTCTCCGTAAATTGCTTTGAAAAATCTTGTTCCTATTTACCGCCAGGACTCCCCAAGGTTAGGACAGCACTATAGCGTGTGTGTGCCTTCTTCAGCAGAGCCACAGGCCCATCAGGAGCCCACAAGGCAACGATCCCGTTGGAAACAGTGAAAATGAGTCCAATGGAGTGTGAATAGCTGTGAACTGGAGCCGTGACTCTGGCAAGCACGGAGGGGTTCACAGAATTCTTTTGCTACTTCTCCTTCCAACCGCATGGGAACCAACCCCTCTTTCACTGCGAGTAGGACTAAGGGCATGACACAGGGCAGAGAATCTAGAACCCTCGCAGAGCACAAGAACCACGCCTGGAATCCCTCTTAAATCCCAGAGGAGGGGAACGACAAGGAGCTGTGTTTGTTATGGTCTCTTGAATAAAGCGTGTCCAATCTGCAGGCGTTTCCTCTGGGCTGGCTGGTGCAACAGGACATGCCCTTGCAAATGAACAAAACCCTTTACAAGTCTTTCCTAAGCCACCCAGCCAGCTGTGGCTTCGACTCCTGCTGCCAGCCAAGACGTCCATGTAGTGTGCCGCCCTTCCTGTGTACCCCGGGATGTGTGCGGGAAGGCACACGGACTACTCCCTGGTACCATCACAAACAGAGCCAGCACCCCCTAGAGAACCATCCATGGCCCAGATCTGAGAGGACAAGCACAGATGCAGGAGCAGCACAGGGGGCACAGAGTCTGGGCATATGAAGACCCATCTCTCTGGCCCCACCTTCCTATAACACAGGGACCCCAGGGAGCAACAAGGCTGAGGCTGTACTCCCCAATTCCCCCACCTTAACCACACGAGTCAGGAGCTCCGTTCCCTCTAGGAGAGCTGTGGTGCAAAGTTGAAGAGCACCGAGTCACCCGAATGCAGACAGGAAATAGCCACACTGCTCTGCCACAGCGTTTGTAAGTTCCCCAGGGCCCCTCTCCCCCCATCACCTTGGTTTCCAGTTGTATTTTCAGGTCCTGAAGTTGCTCTTTCAGCTGCTCTATCATGAGTTCGGTTTCTATACTCACTGCACAGGCATCTGCTTCTACAAAAAGGACGCCTGAAAAGAAAACAGCTTTTTGAAACGGTCCCACGAGTGCAGAACTGAAGATCGCTCTGCACCCCACAATTACACTGGCAAACCAGCCAACCTGCATTGGACCCATAACAGCTTAACAAGGAGCACTGCAGTTGTAAGCAGGACAATTCACTTGTGTGTGAATATCAAAAAGATGTACTGACGAGCATCACTAACCCATTCCTTTTTAGTAACAGAAATCAAGGGTAGATGCTAAATGTGTTTGTCTGTGTATCAAGTCCTGTTAGAAGTTTACCAACGTAACCAAATTAGCTTCTAGATGCTAAATCCTCTTCATGTCTTAATTGCCTTACATTACATATGTGACTCTGTTCAGTTAACCTTAAGATCAAAGATGTCAGACACTGCAGGAAACGAATAATATCATTATTGTCTTCAGTTTATCTATCCATTATAATGAATGACCGGCAGTTCCCTTATGAAAATCAGTGTAACTAGATTACCTGCATATGCGTAGGAAATCGAATGTTAACTTCAAAGTGGTGGGTTAGGGGCGCTCAACAAAGCAGAATCCTCAGTCACATGCTGTGCTCAAAACACCTGACAGCCCACAGCTCCCCCGAAGAACAAAGAACTAGTACACAGCTTGTCCTGGGTGCGAATGAGGCGCTGGTGATGAAGGCAGCTTTGGAGAGACCCGCTCCACAGCCCAAATATAAACTCTCTACTTCTTGTCCCCCCAGGGGGCTGCCACAGCTCCCCTGCTACAAGAGAATGGAGCCACCTAATGCAGCGTCAGTGGTGGGTGAAGAAATAATGGAGGTGCCAGGGACAGTCCTGCTGCTGCAGTACAATGTGACCCAGCAGGATCCACCTACCTGCATGTGGAGTAGCCCCATAGCTCTCGATCAGGGGAACCTCCAGCAGGAGCAGTCTCCGAAGACGAACTGCCCAGCTATGCCACAAAAGCAGCAACCAAAGGCCACGGAGGTGGCAGGGGATGCTGTCAAACCACTAGTCAGTAGCCAGACATATGGGGAGTTAGCACCATGAATGGCAGCTTATACAGCCTCCCAAATTCCCCCCCCATCTCTTTTCCAAGGAGAAGCGAGACTGAGCCAGGGCAATTGGCTCCAGAAAAAACAACCACCCAACAACGCAAGCCACTCCCAAGCTCAGAGCGCGCCGGTTTCCTTGGGAACACTGCAGACATTATTTAAAGAGACAGAGTTCCATTTGAAGCACGTCGGTGCAGAAACGTGGCACCAGTTCAATGCATTTACTCTCCATGTAAACACCAGGCACGATCACAGCCCTCTTTAGAGAAACCCACGTGTGCGTATGTGCACATACAGCTGCCGACTGCTCTCCTTACCGGTTTTGCCTGCAGCCGATAGCCGCCGGCTCACCAAAAGGGACTGATCTCCTCTCTGGGTCTCGTCTTAAAAGCAAGGGGAAGAAAGGACAGAGTTATTAAGCGTCTCTGATGACTCACTACAAAAAGTAATTTTCCCTCTGCTGATCCTCACACCTTCTTGTCAACTGCTGGAAATGGGCCGCCTTGACTGCATTGGCCTCGTTAGCACTACAAAAGTCACTTCCCCTCCCTTGGTATTCACCCCTTCTTGTCAACTGTTGAGAATAGGCCCTTCCCCCTTAATTGAATTGGCTCGTTAGCGCTGACCCCCCACTTGGTAAGGCAACTCCCATCTTTTCATGTGCTATAATATATATTCTTCTTACTGTATTTTCCACTCCATGCATCTGATGAAGTGGGTATTAGCCCACGAAAGCTTATACCCAAATACATTTGTTAGTCTCTAAGGTGCCATGAGGATTCTTTGTTATTTTTTCTGATGACTCAGTGTAACAAAAGGAAGACATACAAGTGGTGCCTGTACATGCCTTTAGAGCTGAGGAGCCCAACATCCAACCTACGTGATGGATTTACATGGCCCACTTGGTGCATCCAGATCACACAGAATCCTAGCTGTCATTAACCAAGAATCTCCAGCCTGCTTGGTTGCCGAAAAAACGCTCCAGATACAACCAAGGCAGCGCCGTCTGCCTGAGTCTGCACGCAGCCTGAAACCATGGCCGTGAGGTGTGACTTCCTCGGCTCCCTATTAAATCTCACCAAGGTGTCAGTTCTAAAGGCTAGCAGTGACATTTAAAATGTCATTATTAACTATTTAATTGCTCGTTGTTTTAGTGGCTGGATGTGACAGGCTGTACCCTACATTCACCCCTTTTTCAAGGGTATGATAAATTTTGTTCAAACCAAGCCTTGTAAGGTATCATTTGAAAACTCATGATTTGCTGATCATTGTTGTCCTGGTCAAATATGTGTGGCAACACTGTATGCAAAGTTACAAGATTCTACTGTCTGATGTTATTAAGATGTATTCCAAACCTGGGGAAGCAGCCAGAAACCAGTTCCTCAGAGACAAAAGGCAAACTGATGCCTTAGCCAGGTGTCAATGAAATCAAATGGACCATCATCTGGTTAAGTGGCCATGCTTTGGCAAGAAAAAGGGTGTGAGTGAGAAATTTACATCTTGGCAAGGAAACAGCTGGAGGTTCCCACAGACTTTCTGACTCCTGAACCCCAGCTGGAGATGATTCTCAAAGAAGAGGAAAAAGTATAAAGAACGGGGAACAGACACCCCAAATCACCTCTCCCTTCATCTCTACTCACAGCATCGACAGCACTTGAAGGACAAAGGAGGCAGCATTGGACTGGGGAGGGATCCCGGCAGAAAGGAATTCAGCCACTCAGACTGCTATAACATGTGGCGAGAGAGACTTTTGCTTTGAAATCACTTAGCGGGTTAAGTTAGGTGTTAGTTTGTGTTTTACCTTTTATTTCTTTGTAACCAATTCTGACTTTTATGCCTCATTACTTGTAATCACTTAAAATCTATCTTCTGTGTTTGGATTGAAGTGTTTGGGACACTCCATTCAAGGGCTGGTGCATATAATTTTTTATTAATAAAATGACGGACTTTCCATCAGCTTGTGTTGTCCAGTAGAGAGCGGGGCAGTACAAGACACCCATTTCTGGGGGAAAGTCTGAGACTGGGAGTTTGCTGGTGTCGCCCTAGAATGTAATTCATGAGTGGCTGGCTGAAGCATTGATGGAATTCGGCTGGGAGTAACGTACATGCTGGAGGCTGGATGTGAGCAGGCCAGCAGGGCCAGTGAAGCAGTGTAAAAAGGCACCCCAGGCTGGAGACTTGAGGGGACACAGCTGTTCAGATTGCACTCTGGGTAATGTCACAAGGGGATTGGGTGGGAGTGCATACAGGGCCTCGATGCAGGGAAGGAAATGCCAAGGGAGACACATGGAGACACGCACAGACAAGAAGGACAGACATGGAGAAGGGAAGAAGAGACTCAAGGGGCAGAAACAACCCCGGCCTGAAATGAGGATCTCTTCCCCTGGGTGGCGCTGGGCGTGACAATCAGGTACCAACCAAGTCCTCCGTGACAGAAAGCTCCAGGTACTCCCTAAGGGCCACACATGCCACTGGCTCTCAGTCCAGAGCTCCCGATGACACGGGAGTCCTGCCATGGGCCAGCCTCATAGCCTAGCCCATGGATCATCTTGGAATTCGCCCTTCTCCACAGAATGGGTCTGACCTCAGAACGGAGACCGCTGTTAGGGGTTTCTAACACTCTGCTATCGGCGTCTGCTCCATGCTGAGCACTGCCACGAAGATTAGACTCCGCGTTCCCCACCCACCCCAGTTTTGGCAGCTCTCGACCTTAGAAACAAACTAAGATTAACGGCATCTGATCTGTTTTCATGCAAGTAAATACGGGGCTTATCTGAAGCCCCCCAACCCTGAAACTAACGAGGATTAAAGACGAGAGCAAGGGGCTGGAGCAGTGTGTACAGTGGGGGTGCTGAAAGCCATTGAACCAAACCTGTAAACCCTGTGTATGATGGAAACCACTTCAAGCCAGGGGGTGCGGCAGCCCCCCCAGCACCGCTAGTTCCAGCCCCTCTGGACAAGAGACACTCCTCTGGCAGCGAGGTCCATCAGACCATGAACTAACTCACCGAAGGTGCTCGAGGCTGGGCTAGCCAAACATTGAGGGCTGAATGCCCCCCTGGAGTCACTCCATGCGTCCAGTGCTAGCTGGCAGGATTCCCCCATTCACCACGGGGTCTAACGTGTTTGAGTAGCTTTGGTGCGGTGCGGGAGGGGACGGGAAAGGAGGCATTCAGTGAAATGCATCATTTCATTTAGAAAAGGGCTTACTTTTAAAAACACACAAACTTCTGAAGGAATTTTAGTCCAATCTGCCAAACTCGCTGCACAGCAAAAAACCCCAGTGTACAATCCCACCCGGAACGGTCCCTCTCCCACTGCGTTGCGGCCAGAGGAAGGGGGTGACTGCAGCTCACACAGACATCCCTGAGCTAGCATCAGTTCAGCTAGTGGTGCTACCAGAGCAGTGACACCACAGCAAGCTGCCTGGATCCATGGGTAATTATTCAGGCCACTAGTCCATGCCGACTTCCGCTCCTGGACCCGAACTAGCTTTAGTCTAGTTCGCTCGGGTATGTCTACTTGAGTGCGCAGTAACGCACTGTGATTGCAGCCCTGTGATTGCAGGACAGACATACCCTGAAGTATTATACCCCTGTAAGCAAACATTCACTAGCTACGTGCCCAATCTTCCAGCACAGCATCATCTGAACCTGCAGGTCTCTGTGCAAAGTGCTTGTGGAAGTAGCCCCGTGAGCCTGGCTGTGCTCTGACAGTCAGAGAAACGGCGTACAGGTTTTCAAAGCCAACAGAGGGATTTAGCCACACAACTCCTGATTGTTTCAATGGAGTCTCCCAGTCAGCTCTGTAAATCTCAATCTCCCCCCGACCTCAGCTTGTTCTAGTGGGAACCCTGTAGCTTATCTGATACTCAGCCATAGGGCCAGGAAACAGAGTGATGTTATATGCCACGTGTGCTGCAAGGTTCAAGTGTAACATGCTGAACTAAGGGGCAATCTCAGCGTAACTCTGATCTTCCTGGACCTTTTGCCGTCTGAGCAGTTTACGTACGATAGTGTGTCTCCCCCCCTCCCTGCAATTCAGCAATGTTACCAGCAGGTAGCAGTCTTCCTCCTGGCTTATTCTCCTTCATTTTACGCCAGGCCCTGCGGTACTGGCTCTCCTGCAGCTGGGAACGCAGCTTTTCTACCTCGATCTGTAGCTCATCGTTTTTATCCCGTAATTCCTGCAAGGCACACAGCAGATCTCCTTTAAACCTCACCGACACAGACCAGCCACAGCACTGCTCCAGAAGTGCCAAGTGCCCACAGCTATCGGGGTGGGGAGTGTGGAAATGGTGGGTGCTCCCCCCCGCCCCCCCACAGTCGGGCCCTGGGTCAGCCAGCCTGGGACAGGAGGTGGGTGCACACATACATACGTCATATCATTAATTGATCTCTGTAATATGGAGACACCAGTATGGACCAATGGGCAAACCCCCTTCATCTGTCAATCAGGCAGCGGATAGCCAATCCAGATGCAGGATTCTTGCACCCCGTTCCAAGTTCACACAAGCAAGTGCAGAACCAGTGGGTGTTATTTCACATGGTGGCCGACTCTCGCCGGAACTCGGACAACTCTAGAGGAGTAACTTGAGCGTAGCTAGCTCGAGCTAACTCTGCAGTGAAAACAGAGCCTCTCTCCTGTTGCAGTGCATGGAAGTCACACTGAGAACAAATTAAGTACACGCTTACCTTCTATTGTAAGGTCAATGGGACTTAAGACCATGTGTAAATGCTTTACTCAACAGGGATGATATAAGCGCCTGCTTAAAACTAAGCATGTGCTAAGTGCTAAGCTTTTGCTGACTTCTGCCTTGTACTAGGTGGTATCACCAAGGTTGTTTAGACAACAGTCTACTGAAGAACAGCTCTGTGCAAGCTCAAAAGCTTGTCTCTCTGACCAACAGAAGTTGGTCCAATACAAGGTATTACCTCCCCCACCTTGTCTCTCTAATATCCTGGGACCAACATGGCTATATCAACACTACAATCGACACAGTTAGCATTTTGGAACAGGAAAATTGGTGACACGTCTACATGAAGTGCAGACATCCGGCATGTTCAAAGCGCACACAGAAAACCAATTACAAAGACTAAGTGAGTCACACTATACAAAATACATGAGTCAGTTAACAACGTAAGCTCAAGCATTTGAGAAAACGATGCTTGTAAACACCCAAGATTTCAGGCCGTGCCAAGAGACCATGCAGGAGGTGAAAGTAACAACACGAATGTCTGAATCATGCATGTGCAAGGTAGGAGTGCTCACCTTCACCCTCTAGCACCAAATTGGGGGGAGTTGGGGTTTTGTGAGATTTGGGGAAAGAAAAACAGGAAGAGGTGAGTTGATAACATCTCGTCCAACAACAACTACACAGAACAGTAACAGTAGCACCGGCAGTTGGGAGGTGACATCATTTGATGGTCTATCAGAACAGCCCCTTGATTTCTACAACTACTGCTCAGTTTACAAACAGGACTAGATGGTGGCCCCAGGACCCAGCCCAGACTAAGGTGGGGGGGGGTGCATTCCCCACAAGGCAGGGGAATTAAACAGCATGGAGGAGAGGGCTGCAGGAAGTCACTCCCTGGGGAGCGAAGGGGTGCCTGGGAAGGAATCGTGACTCTCTAGGGCTCCTCTAGGCCGGGGACTGCCCCACACAGGGGCTCGCTCTAGACCTAAGGAGGGGGAAAAATAAACTCTCGATCTAATACAATAATAGTACCTAGCTCCTATCTACCGCATTTCACCAGTAACTCTCATAGCACATTCTTCACAAAGGAGGTCAGGAGCATGGTCCCCATTTGGGGAAACCAAGGCACAGGGAGACAAAGTGACTTGCCCAAGGTCACCCAGCAGGCCAATGGCAGAGCTGGGAACAGAACTCAGGTCTGAGTACCAGCCCCTTGCTCTATGCACCAGAACACACTGCCTTGCTACAGCAAGCCCCTTAAGACACTCAGTGAGCAAAGAAAGGAATGAAATTCTGGCATACGTAGCGGATACTTCTCAATAGATTCTTGTTTCTTAAAAAAAAAAAAAAAGGGGGGGGGGGCTTTGAACAAAGTTATGTTTCCTGACACGTAAAAGACACCCCTTGGAACACCTGTGCTCCCGGGGATCAATCTAACCATGCACCTAGGTTCATCTATCATGCCCATCACCATGGTATCTGATGAGCTTGCAGCTCGCCTGAGGGATCTTTAGGGCACGCCAGCCCTTCTCGGGAAATCATTAGTGACACTGAGGGAGTTTTATAAAAACCTACCCTCAAGTTTTTGCTCCATTCGGGTTTTATCAGCTTTATCCTACAATGGGATCAAGTAAAACATTGGGGTTGGTCCAGGGTTCTGCAGACCACAGAACGTGCTGCCACACAGGAGGCCAAATGCTATTCTAAGCCTCAGTGCTCATCTCTCAGGGCTAAGCAGGGCCTCTCCCTTTGCACGGGCGAAAGGAGGGTGCTCCAATACTCATTTGCACTCTCTAGTGACCAGGATGTGGCTGAGATCACGGGGGAAGTTGTCAAATACACTTCAGTGAGGTCAGCGCCCGAGTGCCACTGACTTCCAGTGAGACGTAGGCTCCTGCAGGCCACCGTCTATGCTGGAAATGGAGCATAGGCGCTTTTGAAAATGTTACCCCCCATGTAGCTGCAGTACTGAACTAGGGTACAGAAGCCACAGTTTGAGCAGGGGAGCCTGGGAAAGAAGAGGATTTAAAATTTGGGGTGGAGGTGATGCTCCCAAGCACCCCAAGATGCACCCAGAACAGAGAGGGCTGAAAGACCCTCGTGTTGAACTGCCACGAAGTGCAAGTCACCCAGCTGGGCTAGTGTGGGAGCCCTGCAAAATATTCCCCAGATGGGGCACAGCCTGCATGTCAATTCCACCACCTTCGACCAGGACTGCTCCGTCACAACCCCCTCGGCCCTACCAGGGACGTGGAGTGCATGGGGCGTTTCACCAGACCAGGGAAGGAGCACGCTGTCGTCACAACAGCCTTCTTGAATAAAGCTGCCCGTACATACCCGACTCTGCAGCTCGTATTCTTTTATGATCTCTGCAAAGCGTTCTTCCTGATGGAGCAGCTCTGTGCTGTGCGGATCCACCACGCCCAGCTACAACACGGAGAGAGAGCGCCCCAGAAATGCATTACACACGGGCAAAGACAGAATTAACACCCCTCTGACCGTGCTACGCAGCCTAAAGGTAAACTCCTAAAAGTCAATGTTTAGGCAGCTACATAAGAGCCTGCTGCAGAGTGGAGGGAAAGATTCCCAGGAACTTCAGTGACCAGGCCCAGAGTGACCTGATTTTTGAGCAAGCTGAGCAGACAGCAGCTCCCACCGACGGCGGAAGCCCAGAGAGGGAGGTTGGCTGGTCACCGGGCCATTTCCACAGGACGCTGCGGAGTCCATATTGTGTATCAGCCTTTAGCTACTAGGTTTAGTCGTCTGTCTCCCAAGCGCCTGGGTAGGGTTTCTGAGCTCTGGGTGCCAGGGAGAGACTGGGGGGGGGGGAAGAAGAGTGAGCCTTTTGGGTGTGGGGGGAGCACACAACCCGGGGGAGAGAGAGGAAGGGAGAGCAAGGAAAGAGGAGACAGGCGGAAAACATGAAAGGGAAAGGTCCACCATGATCTGAGATAGGAAAGAAAATATAGAACACAAACAGGTCAATACTCAGGGTAGAGCATTAAGTTGCAGGGGATGTGGCCACTGGGGAGGGGCTGTGGCTTGACAGATATTTTCACACTGCCTAATAGGCATCAGGTCCATTTTTCAAGCCCTGCCCACCTTACTGTATCAATCTCAATGACAGAGGGAAAGGTTAGAACTCAAATTATTTTTGTGACCAAAATTAAAAATTTTCCACTGGAAGGTTTCAGTTTGGTAGATTTTTTTTTTTTGTCCAAAAACCAGAAAAAGAATTTCTGTACAAGTTTTGCATTTCTGAAAACTCCATTTAAAAACAAAAAAACAAGAACATTTTTGAAAGCCAAAAATTTGTTTTTCATTACAAAAAAAGTGAACAGTTTGGTGAGGTGGGGGAGGGGGGTTCTGGAAAAAGGAAACATTTTCTGAATAGGCATTTTTTGACCAGGTCTAGAAAAAGCTACGTTTGAAGAAGTGAACGTTACCTTGTCTTTCAACATGAAGTCCAGCTCCTTCTGCAGCTTTGACACCCGTTTCTCAGACTCCGACAGCTTTTCAACTACTTCCGTAACCTCGCTCTGTAACCCTCTGTTTTCCTTTAAATAGGGAGGAAAGGGAACTTTGTTTAATGCCCAGTATACTGGTATATAGAGGATGCCTGCGCCATGCGCCTTCCTTGTGGGACACCTTTAACTGAGCTTACTCCAGCGCAGCTCACATTTAGGGAGAAGGCGGTTTCTGCTCTATGAGCCAGGAATACCCTGCTCGTGTGCTAGCTCCATCGAGCCCCTGTACATAGAAACAGCAGTGGCACAGGGAGCGGTTTCAGGTGGGTTTGCACGTGGGGTGACTCCACTGCGTCTCCTACCAATGCTATCGCTGCTATGCAGCTACTGACGCTCGCACCAGCTCAGGGAGGGGGAGACGCAGCCCTAGCTCACAGTGTCGCCTCAGACAGGACATGCGGATTCTCTCCCTCCTCCCCACAGCAGGGACCAGCCCCAGAAGGCCCCACACAATTCTCCCCTGGAGAGAGGAGGAGAGAACGAGCCACCCGTGACAGTCGCTCACTGCGTGACTGGAGGATGCTAGAATATGACAGCGATGAGGGCGGTCTCTGAAAGAGTCCGTAACCCGTAGTTACTGATTCCGCACGCAGGGCAGAGGCCTGGTCAACACACAAACTTTGTGCCACTTTAGTTATTCTCTGTTTAGACAGAAATAGTTAAAGCAGTGCAGCCCCCTAACGTGGACGCTGCTGAAGGGGCTTATCTCAGCATGACTGCGCCCAAGCGAGGGCGCTGGACCCCTTTAACTGGCTCTGCTGCTAAAAGGATGTTGTTAAAGGGGTACAAAGAAGTTAGGCCCAGATTTTGCAAGCTGTCCCACGCAGGTAGACCCCTGCGCCGGAGACTTGCCCCAGGGACTTCAGTGGAGCACAGTCCATGCACGAGCATAGCAGCTTGCAGGATGGGGGTCTAAGAAAGAGCAGCACAAGTCTCTATAGCAAACCAGAGCGACACTGGCGCAGAAAGGCGAAGGCCACCCACGATGCCCTGACGACTGCTAAATAAAGCTGGGTCTCGTCACTGAACGCACGACAAGCAGGGGGGTGATGAGAATGTTGAATATCGTATGTCAGAGTCAGAACCTCATGATCAGCCACAGTCGTGATCTGTATTGCAGAACGGGGACACCCAGTGCAGAATTAAGGCTGAAGCCAGCGTCCTATTATAAATAAGGCTGCGAGTCTGTCACGGAGGTCACAGATTCCGTGACCTCTGTGATTTCTGCGGTGGTTGGTGCTGGCTCAGGGACTGCCTGAGCCAGGCAGCCCCTGGGTCAGCAGCAGCAGTTTGGGTGTGTGGGAGGGGACTTAGAGCTAGGGGTAGGGGGTTGGGAAGTATGGGGGGGCACTTACTTTGGGGTGGGGGCTCCCCAGCTCCCACTGATATGGCCTCCCTGCAGCTCCTGGGCAGCAGAGGGGTGGGGGGTCTCCACACTGCATGCTGCCTGCATGCCACGGCCTGGCCATGCTTGCCCCCAGCACCAGCAGGGGTCCAGGGCTGCGCGCTGTGCCCCCCGCCAGCACCAGCGGGGGTCCCTGGCCACCTCCCTCGGCACCCGTGGCACCCCCAGACTGCCCCCGTCCTCCCTAGAGCACCCGCGCTCCCCTGCCCACGTTTTAGTCAGGGCAGGTATTGTTTAGTAAAAGTCATGGACAGGTCACGGGCCCATGAATTTTTGTTTACAGCCCGTGACCTGTCCATGACTTCTACTAAAAATACCCGTGACTAAAACGTAGCCTTAATCATAAAGCCCAGTTTTCCCTCATCCCTTCTGACACAGCTTCCCCCAAAGGACCTAGCCCCCTGAAAGTTCGCTTGCCATGAGAACTGTTCGGGAGCTGGAATTTCTGTTCCATGGGAAATTCCGGTGTTTCTGTGGGGCTGGGTGGGGGATTTCTTTCCGGATGCACTCCCCATCAAATGTCAGCTGTATCAATCCATAACGCAGCCTGCCAGTTTGGGCAATTCTTCTGGAGCACGTTCCTGCCTACAAAACACGACTCCGCCAGCATGGCCGAGCACAGCCACGCGGTGTGGTGGTCGCTTGTCCTTTGGAAAGAATTGCTAACTGTATGGGAGAATCCATAGGGTTTTTCTGTTCTATAACCTTCCAATGTTGTTTTCAGGGGAGGGCAGGGCTAGTGTAAGACCCTGCTCAAGAGATGTGAAGAAGAAAACCCACATGATTTTCTGCTTTTAAACACTAGTCTGTTCTCTATGGGTTCTTATACATGGAGAACGTCTGTCACGTGCGGCTCGCCTCTCTCCTTCTCTCCCCAGGAGGGAGGTGTGTGTGCAGTGTTCTGTTTCAGGGGGAGGGGTTTGTTTCTAGGTGATCTGAGCGTTTCTACCTCCCCTGTCCTATTTAACAAGGTTACAGTTCCCCCAGCGCCAGAAAAAAGACTGAGATCAGACAGGAGGTTTCCCAGATTAGCCTGGCTCCTGGCCCCTCCGGTTGATCCGGCAGGACCACCCCAGGCTGCCCATCTGGCATCCCCTTGCAGCGGCAGGCTCCCCAGGGCGATTGCTTCACCTGTACTGCTAACGTCAGCTTCTCCCTCAGGCTGGTCTTTTCGCCTTGGAGGAGTTTTATATCCGCTTCCAGTTTGGTGTGCTGATCGGTCACTTGTTGCAAGAGCAGCGCTCTGTCTGTCTCCACGTCAGATTTAATAATGCTCAGCTTCCCTTGATAGTCTTGCTCCAGATCTCTGCAACAGACAAGCGTCACTGCTCAGTGTCCAGCAGAAAGCCACCATGGCCAAGTGACTGTGAAGACTGAGATTTTTCAAAGGCTCTTATGTGACGTGGGAGCATAATTCTCTTGGGCTTTCAATGCACTTGTGCTCCCAAGTCACGGAGGTGCTGTGGCAAGTCCCACCCTCAGCACTGTCATAGATTTTAAGGCCAGAAGGGACAATTAGGTCATCTAGTCTGACGTCCCGTAGTGCACAGAACAGAGACCGTCACTCAGTCACCCGGCACTGAGCCCAATGACGTGGGTTGGACTAAAGCATCTCTTCTGAGAAAGAGATGCATCCCAGGGCACACTGAGTGTGGGGCAGAGCTGGGAACTGAGCCCTGAGCCCCTGGGTCCTAGGCCAGCCCCTTATCCAAACCTGCATCTTGTATCTCAAATGGCCACTTCCCCCTGCTCTCATCCACGAATAACTGGCTCCAAAACACGTGTGAGAGAGCTCTGGGCAGGGTGTGTGTGCGTGTGTGTACACACACACACACGCGCGACAGGAAGAAAATGGCTAGCTACATGGACAATGAGAAAACGAGTCAAATTTTATTTTCAAGTTTAAAAAAAACCCCAAACTAATTAAAGCGTTATTAGAACATCACTTCTGCTCCTCCTCAGACAGGGAACTCACTCTGGTACAGGAGTGAATACACGTTTCCCTTCAAATACCAAAGGTGTCTGGCTGCTGGGTCTCGCCCACCTGCTCAGGGTCATTGATCACCGTATTTGGGGTCAGGAAGGAATTTCCCCCAAGTCACATTGGCAGAGAGCCTGGAGTTTTTTCACCTTCCTCTGCACCATGGGTCATGGATCACTTGCAGGTTTAAACTAGAGTAAATGGTGGATTCTCTGTAACTTGAAGTCTTTAAACCATGATTTGAGGGTGTCAGTAACGCAGCCAGAGGTTATGGATCTATTACAGGAGTGGATGGGTGAGGTTCTGTGGCCTGCAATGTGCAGGAAGTCAGACTAGATGATCACGATTGTCCCTTCTGGCCTTAAAGTCTATAAAGTAGAAGTACTCAAACTCTTGTGAGTTTTTGGTCAATATCAGTCACATTGCTAGGAATTTATTCAATTCTTCGTAGCCTAATGGCAGGGCAAGACTTCACAATGGGGCTGCACACCATGCGTACCGTAAGACATGCACGTTACTTGCTAATGCTGAGATCAGTGAGCACTAGACCCACACGGGTGTAAACGGGCAAAGCTCCACTGAAGTGAGTGGATCAGTGGAGCTGCACCCGGCTCACAGCAGCAGAGAGTCTGGCTGGCTGCGTAGCAATCCACAGGAGACATTGCACACAGGTACCCAGGCTGCTCTCTCATACTTGAGTTTGCTCTCGTGGTGGTGCTCCATGGCCGCGTGATGATCATCCACGTCCTTAGCGAGCTGCAGGTTTCGTTTCTCCGCCTTCTCCAAGTCCAGCCTCGCCTTGTCTCGCTCCCTGGAGACCTGCTCCACCTGGGCCCTGCAAGCACAGGCAGATGATGCTGACAGCATGACAACAGGCTTCCCGACGTACGGAGAGAAGCACTCCCAGAGGGGAGCCCACGAATGCCCACACGCAGTTACGTCCGGCACACGTCTCCCCTCGCCCGAGACCAAAACAAAGAAGAGCCTTTGTCGGCTCTAGTAGAGAAACCTCCCGCCAAGCAGGACGGGGAGAGCGGCCGCCTTACGCTAGGTAGTGCAGCTCGTGTTTGTAGGAAGCAAAGGCCGCATGCTGGACTCCACTCTTGGAAACCATCAGCTCGTTGTCAAAGGCCACGGCCAGCTCCGCCAGGCTCACTTTCTCCTCCAGGCTGAAATCCAGACTCTGCAAAAACCCAAGAACAGCCCCCTGAAGTTCTCTCTCTCTCTCAGGTACGCAACTGCCCCTTCCCCCCACATTACCGGAGCATCCGAGCACCTCACAACCTGAAACAGCACTTCCCTGCTCACAACACCCCTGCGTTCACCGATGGGGAGCAGAGACGCTAAGTGACTTGCCCCGGGTCACACAAAGAGTCTGCAGGATAGAAGGGAATCTCTCCAGTCCCGGGTTAGCACACTAACCATTGAGCCATCCTTGGATGATAGAAATCCCCAATGCAAATCTGGCATCTGCCACCCCCTCCATTCCCCATAAGCAGGAAGCGAGAGGGCTCGCAGTAACACCAGAAAAGCAATTCTAAAATCAATCAAAGTAATGTGTAAAACCTTGAGAATCTCCTTGCAGTTTTCAACTCCTTCCTGGGCCCAGATGGAGAGGATCTGCGCAGGACTCGCAAAGCCGCTGCCGTCGTCGATGCAGGAGAAGGGATGCAGACACACATAGCTGGACAGTAACAACGGAGTAGCAATTCTAAGCCCATTCTCCTCGGAAGCCTGGAAATCAACTGAGATAAGTCAGCCGAGCAAGGCATTTTGAGGCATCGAGAACACATGCTTCAGTCCTGCAAACAGACTGCTGGCATGTAATAAATACTGGAGAAGATGAAAACACTCTGAGCTGAGAAGCAGCAGGATCTAGGTGCTCACAGCCAGGAAGCCCCGAGTTCCAATCCCAGTGCTGCTGTGACACTGATACGGAATCTTGGGCAAACCACCTAGGCTCAAATTCTCAAGAACGCCCTCCAATTCTGGGTTCGCTTCGGACACCAAGAGCCTGACTTTTGGAGCTACGGATGCTCAGCAGGTCCCAATGAACTCAGGGAGAGCTGGGGTGCTCCGCATCTCTTGGAAGTCACCTGGAGGGGTCTAAAGCTGGGCACCCAACCCTCCAAATTAGAGGCCACTTCTGAAACTCTGGCTCTTTGCTTGTGTGTCAGTTCCCCAGAGGGAGCAGAGCGTCACAATACCAGCCTTCGCCACACAGTCTCGGGGAGAATCGGTTGGATATGTTTGGCAGAGCACTTTGGAAGTGTCAGTCGCTAGAGAAAGTGGAACTCATTTGGTGTGGGGGTGATGGAACAACCCCAAAACTAGGTTCAGATCCTGATGGGTCAACCCCGCCCCCTGCACATGTGAGGCAGACAAATTAAGCTCAGTCCAATTTACTCAAGGGACCAGATTCCGATGGCCAGGACGTCCCTGCAGAGCCAAGAACATCTTGGGGTAAGCTAAAAAGAGCGTGGCTAAAAGGGCACACCTAGGGCCAGATTCTGATACCCTTACTCATGTTGAGTAGAGCCTCACTCCTCGAACAGTCCCCTGAAATCCCCAGTGAAATCCTCAGCCAAAAGATCTCATAGCCCATTTGGAAAGAGTAATGGTTTCCTCTGGTCTCCTTGACCCTTCCCCCGCTGTTATATAGTGGGCCAGTTGATTGTCTTCACCCTAAAAGTAGCTGCATTTTAGTGCTATAGTTATTTGTGAGCACTTGGAGATCCTTGGGAATGAAAAGCACCAAGTGTCAAATATTTATTGCTGTTATAATAAGAAAACATTGATTAAGCCTATTTCCATGCACTAGTGAGATGATCTCCCCAGGAGTTTACGCCTGTAGCACACGGAGACATACCTGATCTAGTTCGAACAGCAGTGAAGTTGCAGCATGGGCCCTGACACCACGCTGGGCACCTTGGGTACGTACTCAAACAGCTAGTCCACCCTGCCACGGCTTCACTGCTATTGTTATTTGAATTAGCTAGATCAAGGCTAGCGCGGGGGTGTCTACAGATGCTGCAATCACACCGCGGATTGCGCTGTAGACATATCCAGAGTCAATACAAGGGCAGGGTGGCCCATAGTCCTGAAGCTGACATAACTGGAGTAATATTTCTTCATTCCAGTGGTGTAGGGTTTCCCTTCTCTCTCCGGTCAGACAGGGGGCAGCTCGATGAGCCTCTCAGCACATACCTACATTGGAAGTGGCGATGGGACTGCGGCACAGGCAGGCATAGGGTGAGTAACAACAGCACAAAGATGCACCGGCAGAGAGACTTCAGCATAGCCTGGCAACTCGAGTACCTATCCGGGGTCTCTGGCAGGCTAGTAGGCTGCGTCTACATTATGCACCACTGGCACTGCCGCGTAGTGTCCGGGTAGCTACCTGCCACGGTGAAATGCAGGCTGCATCCATGCTGCGGTGGGGAGCTACAGGAGTCAGGGAAAGGCTCTGGCAGAGCAGAGGCAGTGGGGAAAGTGGCCCAAATTCCTTCCCGGCAGCGGGGAAAGGGCTCCAGCAGCAGGGAGGCAACAGGACACTACACTGCTCAAAACAGCAGCGCAGACGGGGAGGCAGGGCTTGGGCAAGTGGAGCAGAATGTAAAATGAAACAGCTTGTTTCCTTCACGCTCAGCACTCGCTTCTCTGTAAGGGGCAAAGTTTGGACCGTGTCAGATACACCAGGGAGATTGGAGAGGTTTCCACGCGCTTCTGATGGGAGACAGATAAGTGATTCTCTTCCCCCGGACACTTCTCTTTTATCACCTAACTCCTGCTGAGTGAGTCCCGCCCTCGTCCCACCCTGCCCTCGACTGCAGGAGGCAGAATTAGGGCTTGTCTACACTGGCACTTTATAGTGCTGCAACTTTCTCGCTCAGGGGGATGAAAAAACACCCCCCGAGTGCAGCAAGTTACGCTGGCGCTTTACAGCGCTGAAGACAGTGCCCCAGCGCTGGGAGCTGCGCCCCTGGTGGAGGTGGTTTTTTTAGAGCCACAGCCACACAAGCCACATTAAAGCGCTCCCGCAGCCAGTGTAGACTAGCCCTTAGAAAGCTTTGCAGGGCCAAACAATCAGCAAAACCCACCAACTGCAAAGAGCCTCTTCCATGCTGAACAAAAGCTGCATTAATAGGCCCAGGACCAGCCGCAGCTGGGAACAAAGCTTGACAGCACAAACTACCGGACAATCCAGACTCTTTTCACATTAGCGTGCGAGGGGCAGCGAGAGATTGTGCGTGTGAGAGAGACTGTACCAGCCACCCACTGACCTAACTAGGCCACAAACGACATGTGGATCCCTCAGCTCACGGACTGCTCACGTGACAGGTAGGAGAACAGCGCTACTGAAATACGCAGACTGCATGGTTAAAATTCACATGGAGTCCAGACACTCAGGAGCGACGTTCCAACACCAGCGCTAGCCCTGCCATGCCGTGCAGCGTGTGCGTTTCAGGACACGCCCTTCGGGACAGTGATCTAGTCAGACATATGGGGCTGCACAGCGGGAACTGTGCTCTGCCCAGGTTGGTGCACAAAGGTGGGGAGTGGAGAGGGTGCCAGACGCCGCCCTTACCATCGCCACCAGGCTGGACACAACCTGTCCTGATGCTCAGAAGGCCTGAGGCTGTTACACTCAGGCCCCGTGATGTCAGCGTAAGAGGCCTTAAAGCCCCCACCCCCAGAATGCACCCTCGCCGAGGGCTGCCCCAGCTGTGCAGAACTGGCACAAGGGCTCTGTGCCAGCCCCACTCCCAGCCCGCAGCACAGGGATGTGTCAGCAGGGGACACAGCCAGAATGGGAAGGGGCGTGGCTGGAGAGCACACTGCTCCGGCTAGCTCTGCTTCCCAGGGACCAGGAGGGGCTGTAAGCAGTAAAACATCAGTCAGAGCAGCCCCTCTTTGCAGGCGAGAGGGGCAAATCCTTCTACGCTGGTAGCTGAGCTTCCCTGGGAACTCTGCTCGGAAAGCATCTGACGCAGAGCACTGGAATGTGCCTGAGCCAGACCCCATGGAAGTCAATGGGAGTCTTTCCACTGGCTCCCAGGCTCTTTAGCCAGGCCCTACATTGGGAGTTATCCAGGACTCTTGGGAGTCCTGCCCCGGACTCACCTGGTGATCCGGCAGCTGCCTGGGCTGTTTGACAGGCGTGGAAAAAACAGGAAGAGAACCAGGCCCGTGGCTGGACAAGCCAAGCTCGAACTCCTGAAAGCTCACTCTGCCATCTCCATCTCTGTCCAGCCTACGAAATAAATCTTCCAGTTCCTGCAGAAAACCATTGGGAAAAAGTCAGCAGACACATCAGCCACATGCAAGATCCCAGACGCATTCACTGGAAATCAACATCTTTTTCAAAAAACAAAAAAATGAAGTTCCC
The DNA here is from genome assembly GCF_013100865.1 of Trachemys scripta elegans. Lineage (NCBI taxonomy): Eukaryota > Metazoa > Chordata > Testudines > Emydidae > Trachemys > Trachemys scripta. The sequence goes on along the minus strand of NC_048300.1, from coordinate 2,076,534 downwards.
TATTGTTTTTACATAAGGAACAGAATCTACAATAAACCAGAATTAACCCTTCCACTTCTCCACACCAAAAGAGAAACTGCAGTAAATACAAAGGCATGCAGTGACTCCATGTAGATACATGCAATCCACATCAGTTACTCCAATTAGGAAGGAATAGGGATAAAAGCAATACACACCAGACACAGGTCGTGGCATTGTATTTACAAATGCACTTGGGGAATGCAAGCGGAGCTCTGCAAACCAGCTCCCTCACGGAACTCAGACTAGAACCTAGATTTCCCGACTTCCAGAGCTTTAGCTACACCACAATCCCTACATCCCCATGTAGCCATTGGGCTGGGACCACTGTAGGCTGCCTCTATCTCATACATTAGTTTATATCCCCTGGAGAGAGAAGAATGTGTGACAATGTGGTATTGACTTCATCAGGTGTCCGTGTGCATGCAGGGGTCTGCCTGTGTGTAGCACACTGCAGGATTGGGGCCAAATTGAGCAGAGGGTGCACTGTTAATTGGCTAATGAAATAGTCTTTTCCCACAGATGTAAATGGATCGGATTATGCAGAAATGGTCAGGCCAAGTACACACCACAAACTTACATTAGCGTAACCACGTCGCTCAGGGGTGTGAAAAATCCTGTCGACAGAGCTACCGCCTCTCGCGGAGGTGGATTACCTACGCCAGCGAGAGAAGTTCTCCCGGCAGTTAGCAGTATCTTCGCTCAAGTGCTACCCTGGTGCAGCTGCATCACTGCAGCGCTGTGTGAGTAGACAAGCCCTTTGAGTCACATGGCTGCCTAGACATCAGTACTGAATTTAGGTTTTGTGTTTAAAGAGGATACTGTTAATTGCTTCATAAATATGACAGACCAGATCCTCAGCTGGTCAAGACAGCTCCGCCGAGGTGAATGGCGGTGCACACCAGCCGAGGATCTAGCTATATTCTGCAAGTGTCTGGAGACTTCAGGATTTATGTCTGAAAGCCGTTTCTCCTGACAATGTGCTTCTACTGACCAGGTTGCCTTCCCAATGGGCTCATTTCCACGCCACCCCCAACTCACCTCCTGCTCCAGCTCTTTGAGCCCAATATTCGTACAGACCGTCGCCAGCTCGCGCTTGCTGAGGTAGCCGGTGTTCCCTATATCCAGTTCTTCCCAGATGCCCCGAATCTGACCCTCCGTCATGTCAAAGCAAGGGCTGGCTGTCCGCCGGGGGCTGTCAAATAGGTCAGGATTCCAGGTGCTCATTTGGCCTAAAATTATTAACCATGCATCAGTTATATTAACAGAGAGAAGCTACTGTTCCTAATGAGCACGTGGGGCCCCCAGAAAGAGCTCACTACAGGTCTGACTCAACTCAACGAGAGTCTCTCCTCTGCCACCAATGGGAGCAGGATGGGGCCCTCTACGTACTGTCCCATGGCACTATCTTAAAGCCTCCATTTTTGGCAAAGAAAAGCTGCATCCGTAGGACCCTGTATTCTAAAGATCAGGGGTGTTTATAGCATTTATTTTTAAAACCTAAGAATTTCTTATCAGGAATCTTAAATCAGATGCTTCTGATTCAACTCCAAACGTTGTCAAAGAAAATTCTCTGGCCACAGATCACATGCATCGTTGGGAGCATCAAAGATATTAAAGCTAAAAGGTGACTGGGATTAAATTTTGGATTAGACTAGAAAGGTAGTCGTAACCTTAATTAGAGAGAGGGCTTCATTTTTCATCGGTTCCCGGCTCCCTAATTAAATAGCAGGAGTTCATCATGGATATTTTTAGAAGATTAATACGGCAGCTGTAGGAAGAATTGAAGCCTGTCAAAGCTCACTACACTTCAGATCACCACAGCATCACCTCGAACAGAGTTGTGTCTACAAGCTAAGTATGATGTTGGTCTTTTCTAAACCAATGCTGCAAAAAGGAGCCCCCCCACCCCCACCAATCCTCCTGAGGGACGGGAATCAAACGCAGGGTCAGCTCTTCAGCTGGCATAACTGGATTTCCAGTCACAAAGGATCTGAGCCATAAACATTCAGAAAGCCTGTTAACCTCAAAAGCATTTTACACAGCGGAGCACTGATTTTCTACCTTGTGCCGCTAACATTTCATTCTGTGATTCTTTAGCACTTTCCGCTTCTTCATCTGATTTAAGGCTCTGCAGAAACAATGTGAGAACAGGATTAAGTATCATAGAGAAATTCTGGTGGGTGGAAAAATGGTTTGTGATTTAGGGTAAGTGAAAAGGGCTGACATGAGTCATCAGAGACTGTTAACCTTTTAAAAGCCCTGTTATCAAATACAAAGTGATCGTTTATCTATTATTTTTAGCTGTACATTTAATATGCAAAACCTTGATTAGAATTTATCTGTAACATCATAACTCCACAACCCTACACATTCACCAATGAAAGACCAGGTTATTAACTCACTGTTTTGCATTACTTATCTTGCATTAAGGGATGTTACACTGACCAGTTCTACAACCTCTGGACAAGATTATCAAGAGCAACTAGTAATTATGGGACCCTCAATTATTGGGTGCCCATTTCAAGAGACATTAAAGACATGTATGATTTTCAGAAGGGCTGAGCGGCAACTCTCTGAAGAGCCAGCCCTATTTTATCTGTCTTCCCTAGGTGCTTATATGGCCCCCGTCACTATAGCATCCAGCCTTTAATGTGTTTATCCGCATCACCCTGGGCAGGGCGACAATCCCCCTTGTACTGCTGGGAACTGAGGCACAGAGAGGCTAAGTGACTGGCCCAAGGTCACACCAGGAGTCTGCAACAGAGATGGGAATTTAACCTGGGTCTCCCAAGTCCCAGCAGCACCTAACCACTGGGCAACACTTCGTCTGTTATGTTAACGCCTTGAGAGGGGTTCAGAAATGACTGGTCACTTGCTTCCCATGGGGGTAAGACCAAGGGGAACACACAGGGGCACTTTAAAAGAAAGTAGCGTTCGACGAATGCTCTTTGTAAAGCCTTCAATCATTTTTTCCCTACACACCAGCCAGTCTCTGCTGATCAATTTTTTTATGTAAAAAAAAAAAAGACAGTTAAGGCAGATGTAACGGTGGGACGTGAAGAATGCAACAGCAAAGAACAAAACCGTTCTTCTAAAAGAAAATCAGACACCAGAGCAAAACAACGAAGCGAAGGGCCCTGAGTCTGCCCCCAGCAGGGCTCGGGGGGGGGGGGGGCGCTGTGTGTAGGGATCCACCCATGCAGGCCAGCCTGCAGGACTGGGGCCAAGCCATGGAGCTGCATTTTTGGACCACCAGGGGAGCTCGGCCATGGGGGAGGGTAACATTTGTTTTCTCTCAAAATAGTTTTCTGTCTAAGGATGAGTTTGTTCCTGTTCTCCTTGCCCTGTATTTTTATTTTGAGAGACAGCAGTCTCAGAAAGCAGCATGCAGAAGCAGCATGATATAAGCAATCTACATTTCTTTTCTTAGATTCTGTTAATATTTTCTTTAACAATAATGCATCCAGTTGACTCATCAGCTGTTTTTCATTAACCAGAGCTCTCCCTGGAGACAGCACAAGCAATGACAACCTGCATTCTCAACCCCAGGCTGATCCTCCTGTCCCACAAAGAGGGGCAAAGCTCCTGCGCATTAAATGGGTTTTGAAGCATGACGTTGAGATCAGGTCCTAGGTGCAATAGTTTAACTTACTTAGAACCCCTGTTAATAGCTCTTACAGGGCGACCTGCTCTGACTTTAATCGTTATTTGTATCACAGAAGCACATTTAGGGCACCACTGCAGTAGGTAGGTAGCAAGAGACAGCCTCTGCCCAACCAGCTGACACCTACAGGGACAGGACCGGGCCGGGAGGGAAAAGGGAGGCCCCCCGAGAGTGGAAGTGACCTGTTCCCCCAGTGCCAGGAGTAGCACTCGGGCCTCCCGAGCCCCACTACGGTGCCCAGTAACTTCTCTGGACATGGGGTCGGGCGCAGCGAGGCAGCCAAGTTGGAACGTCCCTGACCTTTGTCCATTCCATTTCCAGCTGGGGACATTTCATTGATCGGGTAAATGTTTTTCCAATAAATTTTATTTTCTTCTGTTTAATTCACCGTATGAAGGGGGAATCTCTTCCCACAGGGGTAACTGGAGCGGTAAGGTATTGCGGTCTGGCTGCCGGCTCTGGATGGCAGGGACTCTACGCAGACTCTGCCATGCAAAATAGGCCCCCAGACTGCCATGCCAATGTCCCAATGGCACCTGTATCAACTCTGCCTGGTCCCTGTGCAGCATTCTTTCTATGACCCACTCTAGCAGAGGCTTTGTAACCCATGCTAACCCAATGCAGATCGACAGTCCTCAAGGATTGCCACAGGCAACCCATCAGAACAGGTGAGACCATCGTGAATGCGGCCTTTTGTTTAAACATTATTTGCAATCAAGCAAGAAGGCTGAGTTAAATCTGGCCAGCCTGCTCCAAGGAGCGGGGGAATGAGTCATTCCTACCTCCACACTCTCCAAAGATGCCGAGCGTCTCAGCTGACTTTTCGCACTGGCTTTAACTTGCTGATCTTGTAAATACTTGGTGGTTTCCACCTCGGTTTCTTGCAACTCTGGCTTCGTCCAGCGGCCATACCACTTAGCCCCATTCACATACTTGGGCTTGACATCATCTGGGACAGCTAAGAGGGGAAAAAAAATCAGTCTCGGTCTGGGACACACAGACGGCTAGACAAATTCCCTTTCAAACTCTGCTGCTTATATAAAACAAAAAAAGACCTTGTAGCTCAGACGGAGAATACAGACAGCTCTGGCCACAGTAACTTTCGCTGCAGAACTACAGCATTTCTCCCTTGCTTTCTCTAGAGGCCAAATAGCTTTCTATTCGGACACACAAATCACCGACACAGAGAGAACGGCCAGTCTGAAGAGTGACTCATTCTGCCCTTTCCCCCATTAGGAGTCGTACGCGTACCAAGTAACGAGAAATCGTTTCCCTTTTCAGCTGTTATTTAAGCAGCAATGAGCTTTGAGTAATGGTGTCCCTGATCACATCATCATGGGCAGGGACCAAACCTGGGACCTCAGGACCTTAAAGCAGGCGTCTATTGCCCGAGCCAAAGGCCCACATATTAGCATGTAAGCAGGTAGCAGACTCAAACCTCTGTACGTAGTGTAACCAGAGGCAGATAAAGTGTAAGGTACGCAAGATAAATTGTAGCAGCTGATATTTGCTGGACTCAGCTGTGCTTGTGTGCTCCAGTATTCTAGCTTTCTGGGTCCTCACATAGCCCTTACCACCGCAGCGCCTAAAAAGCTTCACAATGATTTTTATTCGGACAGCACCCGGCGAGGTAGGGAAGGACAGTCCCCACCTGTCAGAGGGGGAAGTGAGGCACAGGGTAGATTAAGCGACTGGCCCAAGGTGATGCAGGAAGTTTGGGGCAGAGCTGGGAACTGAAGCCTGTCTCCCCAGTTCTGTGCTCTACCCCCACGGCCATTCTCCCGGCCCTATTACAAGAGTATTCCAGTGTTTGAAGGATCAAGTGATCCAGAGATTCCCAGGCCCGAAGGGACCAATGTGACCATCTAGTCTGACCTCCTGTCTGACTAACACAGGCCAGACAACTGTCCCCAGCGATTCCTGCTTCCAGCCCACCGCTTCTAGACGTAACCTTTCCCCCCATTCTAAACCATCCTAGCTCTAATGCGCTGGTGGGGAGAGTGCCAAAGCTCACGTCCTGCTGTGCTCCACCAGTCTCACACACCGTGGTCCCGTTGCCCGTTTTACTAGTGTGTGGCAACGTGTGCGTCCAGTCCTGCCTCAACAAGAAAAAATGAGGAACAGCTGGGCATGCTGTGACACGTACAGCCTAAAGCTGTGCATGTTCCGTGACCCTGCTGCATCCCTCGCCATCCCAGAAAGGAAACACCTGGGCAGGTGGCCGGGTACCGACAGAGGCTATTTGTCTGGGAAAGCCCAATACTGAAGTGATGAGTGGGATTTAACAATCCTGAATTAACTCTTTTGTTGCTAGCCCTCACTTTGCTGAAGTTGCCAGGTCACTCCGTGCAAAATTCACACCCCACCCTGCCAGCAAGTGTAACAATTAGAAAACTGTCCATCGTAGGTACTGATCTGGCCCCATTGCCTCAGTCTTGGGCACCGGTGCAACCCCTACTAGGCTGCTGTGTCCAGTTGTGGCATCCATAATTCAAGGAAGATGCTGATAAATTGGAGCAGGTTCAGAGGAGAGCCACGATAACCATTATAAGGCATGTTTTCCAATCTTTTAGTGAAAGACTCAAGCAGCTCAGTCTACTTGGCTTATCAAAGACAGAAGGAAGGGGTGACATGATCATTCAGTGCCTACCCGGGGAACAGAAATTGAATAATAAAAGGGATATTCAGGCTAGAAGACAAAGGTCTAACAAGCGCCACCAGCTAGAAACTGGAGCTAGACAAATCCAGACTAGAAATAAGGTACAGAAGGTCAGACTAGATGATCACAGTGATCCCTTAAGATCTAGGAAGGACCTATTGTGGTATCTGAGCACCTCGCAGTGTTTAATGATTTATCCTCAGCACCCTGGGGAGGTAGGGCAGTGCTGTGATTCCCATCTTACAGACAGGAAACTGAGGCACAGAGAGACTGCATGACCTGCCCAAGCTCACACGGGAAGTCCGTGCCAGAGCAGGGAATCAAACCCACGATTCTCTCGTTCCAGGCCAGAGCCCTAACCACTGGACCATCCTTCCTCTCCATCTTGGCAATTCGTCGATGCACCAGCAGTTAAGGCCTTCAACTGGCAGCAGAAGCAGAGGAAAAAACCAAATGACCAGCTGCAAAGTCTCCCAGCACCTGGTTCCAAGTAGCTGCTCTCCTCGTCGGAAATGCCCAGGTCAATGTTGGAGGACAGCACTGCCACGAACCCTTCTTTAAACTCTTCAAAGTTAACCTAGTGGAAACAGGAAAAGAGGCTGAATACGCACATCGGGCCTCCCGTCCGACACCTGGGGCGGTCGCTAGTATTCAGTTCAGCCTCACAAGCCTTGTTTCATGCTTCTGCTGGGAGCCTGCAACGTGCAGAAGCAACGCGCTGTCCTCCTCCGTTGCTCAGAGATAACCTGGGGGGTTTGCCTCAGCTATTGCAGCGTCTGATAGGAGACGTTGGGTGGGGACCTGCACTGTCTGGGACCTGCAGCCTGGGTCCCACTGGCTGCCTCTGCCTTGGGCATCAGTTACCAGGCTACTGGGACTCAGTGTGATGCATGATAACTCGCTCTTTTTCTCGGGGGCCACATCTACACTAAGGAAAAATGGGGTGTTTTAAAACACATGCTAGTGAACAGGAGTTAACACCTAATGCAGACAAGGCAGAGGGCAGTTTTAACATGTGTTAGCTGCTCACAGTAAACCCTGGGGGAGTCAAGGGTTTATCCTGGACAGGCATCTTGCTAGAATTAGCACCGGATGTGTCTACACTAGGGTATTAACACGCTGGCTAGCACCTTTTCCCTAATGAAGCCAACACCAAAGGAAAACTACAATGCTACATATATAGACAACAGGGTCTGCTCCTGACTGAGCCTCGGCGGCATTACCACAATATACGTAGCAGTATATAATACATACAACTAAATATTGACTGAAGCTAAAGAGTACATAAGCAGAGCCTGGTGTTTTCTGTGGAACCTGCTGACAATTCACCCTCTACTGCCTGTTGTACTCCAGATTCGTAGCTTTCATTCCTTGAGGCTGAGAACGAAACATTCCCAACGTGAATTACTGCTAGACCAGCTCAGAAGCAAATAGCTTGAAATAGTAGTTCTGAGAAGCATTCACTGACCCGTCTATCTAAAGGGAACGTTACCGCGGATGTTCTACGCTGATTATTTAAAAGGTAAATAGAGCTCACTATTTCAAGTCTGGTCATTTTAGTAGAAGCATGTAGGTAGCGTACTTTTATCGCTGTTAGATGCAGTAACAAATACGGGCACATCTAGTTGCTGGGACACAGAACTAGCTGTTCAGCTCTTTCCCCTCAGTCCAATCCCCACAAACATGTCAGGTCCCCTCCATCCTTGCAGTTTTTTAAAATGCATTTTGTTTGCATCAGAGCATCCCCATGTTCCCAGAGATCTCACGCTAGCAAACCAACCATGGTCAAACATGCATGCAATTAAAGTAAAACAGAAGACAGTCGTTGACATACTTGGAGAGAGAGAGAGAAAGTGGGAGAGAGGGAAACTAAATTCATAGAATCATAGAAATGGGGGGCTGGAAGGGACCTCAAGAAACCATCAAGTCCAGCCCCCTGCACAGAGGCAGGGCCAAGTAAACCTAGACCCTCCCTGGCAAAGATTTGTCCAACTGGTTCTTAAAAACATCCAGTGATGGGGATTCCACAACCTCCCTTGGAAGCCTGTTCCAGAGCATAACTGCCCCGAGTTTTTCCTGGTAGCTAATCTAAACCTTCCCAGTTTCCTGTCCTGGGATGCTGCAGATTAAGCCCATTACTTCTTGTCCTATCTTTAGCAGACAGGGAGAACAACTGATCACCATCTGCTGTATAACAGCCCTTAACATCTTTGAAGACTGGTATCAGGTCCCCCCTCAGTCCGCTTTTCTCAAAACTAAACGTGCCCAGTTTTTTTAACCTTTCCTCATAGCTCAAGTTTTTTAAACCTTTGATCATTTTTGTTTCTCTCCTCTGGACTCTCTCCAATTTATCCACCTCCTTCCTGCAATTGTGCCTTTAATATTGTCTCTGAGAAACTGCCCCCAATCCTGAACTCCTTTATCCCTTAGATTTTCTTCCCAGGGGACCTTACCTACCACTTCTCTGATTTTGTGAAGTCGGCTTTTTTGAAGTCCATTGTCCTTATTCTACTGCTCTCACGCCTTCCTTTCCTCAGAATCATGAAATATATCATTTTATGATCACTTCCATTCTAATTAAATAATAATCAGTCTATAGCAATGTCTTTTCTGCTGATAAAAGCAGAAATTGCATTCGTTTCCTTGAACCGAACAGGGAGCAAATGAATGTAACCAAAAGTTTTGCAATGGTTTAAAAAAAAAAACCCAAAGCCATATGTGATATCATTGTTTAGCTATCTTTCCTCTCACAGTCCTCGCGGCAGGCAAATCAAGTCAGCGGCTTTGGAATGTTACTTTTCAGAAGCTGAGATAATTAGCCAATCAGAAGTTAATAATTTTGTTTACAATGATTTGGGGATATCTATAAAAAGGGGAAACACCAACAATCACCCAACAACTGTGGGAAAGTTCAGAAGCGCAGATTTTGTTACAGACTCCAAAAACTTACTCCAAACCTATCAAAAGGTTCACAAGCCTGGGGCCTATTTAAAATAGCACCAGACTGATTTATGGTTCTGCGCTGAAACCATGAAAGGTGTAGTTCATCTGAGCGTTAGGTTTGTTTGAACTCAAGAGTGAAACTCAGGGGACGCAAACTCATGTAAACCAACACTGAAAGCCAGTTTGTGCAATCTCCTGCAAGAAGAAAACCCTGGGGCAAAATCGTGACCCCACTGAAATTGCTGGAAGCTGTAGCATGGACCTCAAACAGGTCAGGCTACTGCCCCGAGTTCTGCACAGCTGTAGCTGGGCCCCACACAATCGGACTCTCCTTTTAACCTGTAACGGAAAAGCTGCTCTAACCTAGCACCACCAGCACTCAGAAAACCATGTGGTGTGTGTCTGTCTGTCCATCCATCACGTACAAATTGGGGGTGCTGATGCCACAGTTAAAACTGCATCTGAAACGTCCTGAGAATAGGGATAGAAATTACTAGTTTTCTTTCTGGGGAGGTGGCCTTTCACTGTGAAACGACACAGCGTCACAGCTTATTTGCCCTAGGCAGAATTGCTTGTCTATGCAGTTTTGGTTTTCACCCATTTTTTATAGGAAGGGTTTCAAATCGGTTTCTTGTTGAGCTGGGTCTGTGGCAGCTTCATCATTTTTTGTCCGCTTGTCTCTTTTGAAAAGCAGGGCTTCTAACAAAAACTGGATGAGGGATTCGTTTGGAGGAGATCTTCACTTTTGTTAAATAAACACTAGGTAATGTCCCTTCATTTCATTCATCAGGCCTGAAAAGGAGTATGTCAGCAGAGCAGACACACAAAATCTTTGCCTCAGGATAAAGTCTTCTCTGTCAGCAGCTCAGACCCACGCCCCCCTCACAAACAGCCCCCCACTCCCCACTTCCTTGGACCAGCCCTCCTCCTCTGCTTAAAAAAATTGAAAACCAAGGAAATTTAGGCAGAAAAAACTTTGTTGTGAAGCAGCCGAGCTGGCCCTCCCCCTCCCGCCAGCCCACACACCATACTTGACACAAGGCTACAGAAGCAAGGAAATGAGACGTTAGGCCACCGAACAGTGCGTAACCCCGGCTCCTCGTCCCGCCATCACAGCCCTCACCACACTGACGGTTCTGCCTCCGGGCCAAGGGAACAGCTCCCAGGGGCGCTGCTCTCCATCCTGCCTGCAGAGCCCTCACTACCATAGTGCTTGCAGAGCAGGAAGAAGAGCTCTGGCTGGAGACCTGCTTTACAGAAGCAAACCTAGCATCAGGAGAGGGTTGTTCATTAAAGTCAGCACCCACCAGACACGAGGTGTTTCCCGCCATTCGAGGACAGACAGCCCATGGGCCCGAGGCACTCACGCCAAGGAGGGACAGGTTGGGGGAAGGGCAACAGGGATTTCTTTTACATAAACCTGCTAGATTTGCTGTAGGCAGCATGGCAGAAGCAGGGCTTTAACAGGGACTTAAATGCACCCAGCGTAGGGCCCCCTCCACACCACCAACACAGGAGGAAATCAGGACATCGCTTCAAAGCCATGTGAAGTGGGGACAGCAAGGAGGGAGAGGAGGACAGACAGATTTGGGGGAGGTGGAAGGGAGGAGAGAAGACACAAACAGCAAGAGAGACAGACGGACAGACAAAACATACGGGCAAAGGTCAACTCTGCCAGACCCGTGTGCCAGTCAGTCCCGAGGAAGGAGGGTTTGTCCCAGCAACAGGCAGGAGCTGGCTCCAAGAGCCTGAATCACCTCACGTGGAGGCAGAAAACAGGGCAAAGTGACACACACAGGACGGCCTCATTTCTTGCATTAAGTAGCTCCTAAACTGCACCCCTTTTCTAGTGTCTCTCAGGGACGGCCCGCCCGGCTATGCCCCAGAGGTTCAAAGCCTCCAGCACACATATATCACCCTGGCGCCTCCGCTCCCGCATCTCACTACACCCTGAGCACAGGCGTAGGTGGAAGGAATGTATAACTGCTGGGAGGAAAGCCAGAGGCCTGGAATGCACCGAGCTTTTCCCTGCCAGCTTGCTGTGGAAGCCAGACTTCTGACTCCTGTTTTCCCCTCAGTGAAACCCCAGCGTCTCTGCACACGATTGCAGGGGAGTGTGACTGACTGCTGGATGGGCATCTGCTGCCATTCATAAACTGACTGGACCCTTTAGTCTAATGATGCTTTTGTCAGCATGAAAAACAGCATTTTAATCACAAGAAAACACTGGGAGAAGTGGATGGGTGGGGACAAGAGGGGGAGCACATTCCACCTACCCCAATATAAAGCAATCTGCTCTTTTTTCTTCTCCCTCCCTCTCCTCACAAGAGCTCCAACAATTGCAATTCTTTAGCTGAGTTAACACGATGCTCTAGAGAGGGCCCGATCCAAAGCCCACCAGAGGCAATAAAGAACGTCCATCGACATCAACAGGCCCAGAGGGACTGTCCCAGATCCACTGGGAACCAGTGGCTTCGATTCTAAAGAGATTAGAGTTACAGTATTCTGCGATCCTCTCCTCGTCCCAAGCCAGACAGTCCTGAAGGAGAACATGGCTGGGGGCAGGGAGCAGAGGCCTCGTTTGCACTGATGGCACTGGTTTAGTTAAATTGCTGCAGTCCCGGGTGGACACCCATTTCAGTTTGAGGGGCTAATTTTGTTTGAGCTTAACCGGCTCATGATCGAGTCTTAATTGACTCAACCAGGTTTGTCCTGATTTAGGAGTCCTTCCACGCAGCCCTTTGTACTGGGTTAGATACATTGATGGTAAGACTCCATTTTAAGGCCTCATCTGCACTGCAAAGTTTTACCAGCAGAAGTATGTCGGCTAGGAACGTGGGGACCACCCCCTGCCCCAGCCAACAGAGCTATGACAGCAAAACCCCCAGTGTAACCACAACTAGAGCAACAGACAAGCATGTCTGTCGCATAGGTAACATCCTTCGGGGAGATGGGTAGCTATGTGGGGAGAACTCCTCCTGTGGGCTTATGCTGCATTTCCCCTGGAGGGGGTTCTGCCAGCAGAGCTATGTAGCCTAGGGGCTGTAGAGTAGACAAGCCCTTAGTTAAACTAGTATAACTATGTGTGGACAAGCCTCAGTACTCCTCCCACTAGCACCGCCCCAACAGGGCCAGCTAGAAGGGCAGCAGTGGAACTGAACGGGTGTGAGCTCGAACAGCAGGGGGGTTACGTGCAGGAGCAGCTGGGTCATGGATGCTATGTGCAGCAGGGCAGGAGACGCAAGTCATCTTTCCCCCATCTCGTCTCTCACTGTGCCCAGTGCTGGGGGCTACAGAGGAAGGTGTACGAACCCCACCGTAGGCACAGCAGGAGTCTCTGGAGCTGCCAACGCCCCTGTCCCCCCCATGCAGCCAAGCACCATGGCACAGGTGAGCAGTCAGGAAAGGAACTTCTCTCATTAAGACAATCCGTTGTCGGGTTAAAGGTGTCCGCACTTTTGCCCGGGTCCCACAAAAACAGACGTTAACGTTTCTAAAACCAGAAGAGTTGGGACAAAGCCATTAAATAATACAGGGCCCAACCCAGCCCAAGTGCTTTCCAACAGCATGTGATCTACACAGTCAACCCACCCGCACAGCTCTGCTATTCATAGCCAACAAGCTTTTCATGCCGCCTCTTTTAAGTCAGTTTGCTGCACTTCCCCTACGGCCCCCCGCCAGCAGTTATACGGTCCCAGGGCCAGAGCCCGAACTCGTGTCTGTCAGTGTGTAGTTCGGCTAAAGTCAACGGAACCCGCACAGATTCCCGCCAGCTGGGATTCCGGCATTTAGGGACAGACAGACCGGTACTAATCTGTGGTATTTAAGAACTTTCTGAGTTTCATTTATTTATTTTCACATTCTCTTTGAAAGAAATTAACCTTTGCACAGCGGAGCGTGTAACCGCAATCAGGTCGCATACAGCTACTCACTCTGGCAAAGTGGTTGCGTCCCAGGAGAGTTTGCAGAAGTACCGGCAGCTGCCTCTCCAGATGGAGCTTGCGGCACAGCTCCGTCAGCTCCTCTTTGTCCAGATACCCAGTGCCCGTGGTATCGCAGCTGTTATAAACATCCTTGAGCTGGGACACGTACTTGTTCTCCGCTTCCTCGCCCATCCCACAGCATACTGCAGCCAACCTGATGGGAGTCAGCAAGGGGAGCAGAATGAGCAAGCCTTGCAAATGTAAGGCATTAAAACGAAAGGCTTTTATCCCCTCCTGCTACCCATCTGGCCCCACAGAACCAGCCACCCCAAAGCAACAGTCTGCCCTAGAAAACCTTGGAGATTCATCACAGCAAGAAACACTCGACTGTTTCCAGATGACAGCAACCCAGATTCTCCACCAGAAACCTCGCAGCTGCTAACACGGAGGAGAAGAAACCACTTTACCTCCACAACAGCCATGCACAGGACTTGAAATACTCGGAACACCACAACAATGGGATCGAAACTTTCCCTTCCCCTGCACCACCCTCACAGCACTGCGATGAAATGCCTGGGACAGGAGATCGCAGCGCTGGTGCCCTCAGATCTCCTGTCCCAGACATTTCATCCACAGACTATAGTGACCTCTGTTGGTGAGACAGGGAAGGGGAAAGTCTGGTCCCATTGTCCCGCTGTTCACAGACAGCAAAGCCCCAGAATAATCAAGGCCCCATGTACTCAGCAGCACGTTGGACTTTGCAGCCAGAAGAGCCACAGGCACAGAGAAGCAAGACAGCATCCTATGAGTCCCCACCCTCGCGTGCTGCCATGCAGGAGACCCAAGACAGTGAAAACGTGTAACACGTGTTGCCCAGACCCGCAAGGTCCCAGTGCCCCCTAGGGCAGCAGTCACCACTGACCAACTCGCAGAGCATTCCTGGTGACCGCCCGGTGAGAGGAGGGGTAGTGCCACACAGCCCATCTTCTAGTCAGAGGAGAGGCACTGCGATGGTGTGACAGTGGCCACAGCTGATTCAGGAGGGAAATCAGATGAAATGGCAGCCACACAACAGGACAGGGACCAGAGAGGTTCTAGGATCCCCACTGAGACTGGCCGTTAGGCTGAGGCCGGGCAGGACAGCAAGGGAAAGCAGCGCTTTGATGCCAGCCAAAGGGTCAAGCACAAAACCACGGCAGGAACCAAAACCATGAAGGGCTCTATGGACCACAACGGACACCTTGAATTGTGTCCCGATAGCGAGTCTCTGTTTAAATGCTCCCTTGCTGAAACACCCTGCAGCCGGAAGGCACCTCATTCCGCACCACTGGAGCGGTCACAGCGCTCTCTGTGCATAGCTTCGAGAAACAGCTTGCTCTCTTCCCTTACCTAGGCCTTGTCCGCACTAGAAATTGTGCCGCTTTAAGCAAGCCAGTAGAGTTGCAGCTATACAACCCCCTACCACAGACCAAGTGATTCTAGTACAAAGATACATACAACTGCATACGGCCATTCTCCTTCCTGTGCGAGGACAAGCTATACGCGTATAAGGCACCTTCACACCAGTAAAACTTCACCCACGCTATGGCATTTACCGGCATAACTATCCTGGTAAAGAAGAGAAAGAGGCAGACCCCTAACTCAAACACTTCTGCCAGTAAAACTTAAGCGCAGATCAGCTTGTATCGGCTCAGCATTGTAAAGAGCAAATAGAAGCAAAACCTTACCGCGGTTCAAATGACGCCAAACACATTCTTCTTCAGAAGTCTGCATTTCTGAAATGAAATAACCGAAGGAAGGAAGCAAACTACAGAGCTCTCCGGTTATCTACCAAATGAACCAGAGCCATAGGGAAGGGTCTCCAAAGCTCAAACCTCAAAGAGGAGTCTCCATTTGTCTTCTCTTCCTTTCTCTCTAGTGGATTAAGCACTGGACTGGGACTCGGCAGATGTGGTTTCAATTCCCACCCCTACCACCAACTCTCTGCATCACTTTGGGCAAGTCACTTCACATCTCTATTCCTGCGTCCCCCATCTGCAAAAGGGGAGAGAATGCTCCCTCTCGCCCCACCCCATGCCTGTCTTGTCTATTTAGACTGTAATCTCTTTGGGGCAGAGACTGTCTCTTGCTAGGTCTACGTACAGCACCTAGCGCAGTGCGCTTCTAGGTGCTACCATATAACAAATCATCAACAACAATACTGCATGATTTAAACAGAGGGTTGTTAGCATAGCTTCCCCTCCCTCCCTCCCTCCTTCCCCATGTGCCCATTTTAAAAAAAAGACAAGGTTTAGAAATGATCATATCAACCCACATCTCAGTTAATATAAAAGCCACGTAATCTAGTGCCTAAAGGACACACACATTCTAACGTGCCCCAGAGGTACCACAGAAAACGTTCCCCACCCCCACATTCCTTAAGGGTCATCTGGAGAGAAACATCACTGGCGTGTGGAGACTTGGGGATGAAAATTGTAGGGTGGTTTTTAGCTTGTAGGGTGGGTTCAAATAGATTTACTATGACCGGGAATAAACCAAACAAACAGACTCCCCCTACACACTCACACACACGGCATATCAACACAAGCCCCTCCCTGTCTGACCTGCACTCCGAATAGAAGGGCTCACCCACAGTGGCAAGCCCTGACCATGGGAGGACATGTGCTGACCTTCCTGATTTGTGTTGCTTTAGGTGCAGGGAGCCAGCCTGACCGGCTAGAACATGTCACATAACAGAGCGAGAGGCGGGTAACTTGCAGAAACCCAGAGCCCCCTATTTAACAACTAGAAATACAGGCTCTCTTGCACGTGGGTCTGCCGGACAACAAGCTGCTTGGAGCAGTTTGAGAACTGGAAAGACAAAACTTCTTTCTACAGTGCAAGGAAACAGGTTTCTTTTCTGCCTTCCTGACCGTAGAGAACATGCCTTAGGAGCCACGCAGCGACTCCGAATACCAACCACTTCTTTTTCTAAAAACCTTCCCGCTACGCACACCTTAACTTACCTAGCCTTATCCCAGACTTGGTCTAGCCCTGGGTGAAGGGGGGGGATGTTATGATTAAGGGCAGGCCTGCACTCCGAGCTAGGGATGCAATTCCCAGCGCCAGGAGACATTCCCCAAGACTATGACATCCCCCCTACCTATAGGCTCAGTGCAGTAGCTGGCACACTGCAGCCAAGACTTCTCCCCTCTCCTCCCCCAACACCTGCTCTGGAGCGGAGGAGGTAACAGGCTCAGAATACCCACTTACTCCTGCATTAGGTCCCAGGCGGAGGCAGCCCGCACGCGAGTGCTGATATCTCTTACAGCCGTTTACTGAGGTGAACGAGCATCATCCCCCATTTTACAGGTGAGGAAACTGAGGCACAGTCTGGCCACGTGACTTGCCCAAGGGCACAAAGTCACTGGCGGAACCTAACGTAAGAATCCAAATCTGCTGACATGCTGTCAGGGGCTTTAGCCACTGCCTCTCTTGCTGCTATTCCTAAAGGCACGGGGAAGCAGGGCTCCTGCACGCCAACTCCAGGAGGGGCGTATGGTCTTGTGGGGAGAGTACGGGGCGACTGGCAACTAGGACCCCTCCGTGATTCTAGTCCTGCCTCTGGGAGGGAGGCAGGGCCAACAGGCCGCCTCAGACGATTAGGTTCTGTATGTTCTTCATGGACCCTATTCACCTCTTGGGAATCAAGGGAACGTGGCAGTAAATAGGCGTCTCTGTACTACGCTCGTGTTCCCTCTGGCAGCTCGGAAGCCAACAATGTTGTTCCATCCGTTGACAGGATGTTAAAAAGAATTGGTACCTCCCTGGCTCAGCAGAGCCTACAGCCCTGTCGGTGAGATGCTACAGCAGATGGCATTTTGACTAGGGGAAATACATCATGCCAGTGTAGCAGGAAGGGCAGGGATGCGAGCACAGGAACTCAATGGGGAGGTTTGCCCAAAGCTCTGATCTGACCTAGGGCTTTATCTGGGTTGCTGGTAGATGTCCAGTGTTATTGTAGCCCCAGGGCAGCCTCTGAAGATTTCCCCTGAATTAAAGCAGGCTCAGCCAAAGCCTAGCTTGGGGGGCACAGGCAGCTATTCATTTTCGTAAGGTAGCCCTGGCCCAGTATTCAGCACAAGAGAAATCGTCACCCGCGGCCCCCTGCACAACAGCCGCTCCAGTGTTCTGGGGCACTCAAGCGGGCAGCCACCTGCTGCTACGCACTACCATTGTTGCTGCTGCAGGTTAACAGGCTCCGAGGCAAGAGGCAGGCCCAACGCCGAGTGAAAATAACAGCGCACTCTGTATGAAAACTGAAATGGGGGGTAAGGACAACAACGGGAGAGGCAGTAAGGAGCCCGGGCAACACAATGTGTCAGAGAGCAGCATCTGGGGATGACAGCAGCCCAATTTGCGATGGCTGTGAGTCCTCTGTGGCAGGGGGTCTGGATCCTCACCCATCAAAGGGACTGATCCCACAAGGTACTGAGCACTCTGGGGGGGACTTTCCACAGGGATTAAATCACTGAGAGCTCCTGAAAGTCCTATTGTGTGGCCCTGATCCAGCAAAGCATCTCAGCACATGCTGCACTAGCCAGCGTGGCTACTCATGGCCTTGGAGTCCAGCAGGCGCCTACGTGCCTTGCAGGATCAGGGCCAGAGAGCAGAGTGCCTTGCAGGATCACTCCCTACGTGATGATGAAACAGGGACGAGACCACCACAGACTTGCCTGGCAACATATTTTCCTGTTGAGGCTTGTTAGCCATTCTAGATACAGTCGGCATCTTTTTGCTTTGTAGGACAATGGACACCATCCTCACTTCTTCAGATGCCAGAACAAACAATGGAATAGCCTAAATCCACAACCAGGGGCCCTCCCTCCCTAATAACATACTAGAGACAAGCCAGCCACATAACCACAAAAGTCCCAACACTAGCCACAAATCCCCAAGAGCATGGGATAACGGCAGCAGGGTAGGCAGACTCCAGGCAGCCATCAGCATTTTAAGCAGGAGGCCACTTACTGGTGCTCAGAGTAGGTCTAAATGACCCAGCTTCAGTGTTGAGCCTGCATTATAGCTCCTGTCATTGCTCCGAGCAGTAGGAATTCCCAGCAAGAGTTTCCGAACGTAGACAAGGCCCAAGAATATGTGACGTAACGTTGGTGTGATCAAGGAGGGTTCCTGTGCCCGACAAAGATTCAAACCATGCTTTAAAATGGAATGCTCAATATACCATCCATTATATGTTCAACTAAGACCTTGTCTACACACAAACTTTAACTACATCAGTATCCTTATCCCAGAATAATCCCCCAGTGTGGATGCAGCTATAAAGGTCCTTTATACCATTACAGCTATTCCCATCTGGGAAAGGGAACGAGCTCCAATATAAGGCACCTTTATACCCATATAACTGTATCAGTATAAAACACCCCTGACATGGTAATTCCAGTACAAAGTCAGGCCTATGAACTTTCAACGTGAACTCGGCTATGGTTCAAGAAGCCGGTATAAGCGAAACCAAATGCTGCAAAGCACCATCTGATCTGATTAAATGGAGACTTGTGATTTTGGATGCCTCAATTATCCGGTGCCTTTTAAGGGGTCTCAAGTTAGGCACCCAAAAATCACGTTTCACTTACGAAAATTAACCTTTTCTATTGGAGCCGTCGGTTTTCTTTCAGATAAAAGCTTGCAATTGCAGCAAGAAATTTCAAGTTCAGAAACTGCTATTGCAACTGCGATTTCAGCCCTGGCTAAGGAGATCTAACCCACAAACCCACTATTGGTGGAATGTATTTGCAGGAAGTTTCCTAAAACACATTTTTGGGTAAAATATAATCATATACAAAAATCTGTAAAAGTGAAAATAAACAGAGCTGAGAGACAGTCTGTGTACTCCCTCCTCTCGCCGTGAACCACAGCGCTACATGTTTATTCCACAGAGATGGCCACTGGTTTTTAAAGTGGTGGCTTAGGGTGGTAACCAGGCAGTATTACTTTGTATTGTTTTTTAAAAACATAATGGTGTTCATTTCAAATATTTTGGAGCCTCCTATCAACCATCTCCCCATATTCCTGCTCAGTAGCTTTCTCCAAAAATAGGACCCCAATGCAAGCTTAGTGGGTGCTTAGCACTTGTGAAAAACAGCTGTTAGGTTAGGTGCCTATATATGGACTTATGAGCTTAACTTTAAGCACCCTTTTTTTAAATCTTGGTTTAAGATCAATATCTAATCTTTAGCTTAAGTCTATCTATCTCATAGAACTGGAAGGGACCCTGAAAGGTCATCAAGCCCAGCCCTCTGCCTTCACTAGCAGGACCTACGTGGCCCCCTCAAGGATTGAACTCACAACCCTGGGTTTAGTAACAGAGGGGTAGCCCTATTAGTCTGAATCTGTAAAAAACAACAGAGGGTCCTGTGGCACCTTTAAGACTAACAGAAGTATTGGAGCATAAGCTTTCGTGGGTGAATGCCCACTTCATCAGACGCAAGACTTGTCCCTCCCCTTATAAAGTTATAAAACAGTTGACCCCCACCTCTTCAACGCAACTCTCTGCCCCAGCCCTGAGCCCCTCCCACACCTCAAAGCCCTCATCCTCAGCTCTGTTGGGTCACGGGCCTCAACAATTGTCTTCAACTGGGTCACCAGAAATTTTTTTTTGAAAACCACTGCCCTAGATGACCCAGCCACATCATGCTAGGCACTAGACAATCACAACAGAGCTTGTCGCTGTGCCAAAACAATGACAGTCTAAGTATGAAATGACAGACAACAGGCTAATACAAACAGGGAGCACCAGGGCACAGTGAGACAATTACAACAACACAAGGGTTGCACGACACATTGGTGTTGTCCAGGCTGACCCTGTTCCAGGTATAAATCAAGGCCTTTGGTTTCCATTTCTGGTGATTCTGCAATATCTGCTCACATTTAGTACTTTATTCTGCAAGTATCCCCATAGAATCAGATTATTCACAGAGAAAACTATCACTCAATGTGTGTAAGGGTGGCACAATCCAGACCTTAATGAGCTCTAAACTCACACTAAGGAAAAACAGATTTGTCATGGAAATCAGGAAAACTTCCATAGTTCTGCAACTTCAGTCTCATTCAGTTCTTGTTCCTACAGACAAGTAGAGGTGTCCCCCTTTCACATGCTAGTGAGAAGAGGGTAGCCAGACTGCCCAGGATACTCCTCATCAGTTGTGTACATTTATCTGCAAAAAAAGGGCAAACAAACACCCACCACATAAACCAGCACAACCCCTCAGGTCAGAGCCTGCCGTGGGATTAAAAGAAACCAAATGAGCACTGACTGTTTTGGCCCTACCAACCTAGAAATCTCTGGAATTCTCCTGGGATCTCGTTCTTCACATGGACTGGGTTCCAAACAGACACACTCCCTCTCCTCCCACTGAAGTTTTTATACAGAGGCAATAGCAACTATGGAGCTAGAAGTGGGAACAAAGGAGCCAATATTGTGTCAGAGATGAGGCTACAAAGAAATTCAGTGCAAAATAGTCAAAGAGAATGAAGAAAAGGGAAAATTTAAGCTGACAAAACCAAGGCAATGTAGGGTCCCTCTACATTAGTGAAGTGACCAACTGTTAACAAGTGTTGCTGACAGTTAAGCCATTTTTGTTTCTGATTCTCAGGGACCTGCTGCGGATTTCATTTATCAGCAGCAGGTCAGCTTCCTAGTGCACAGAGGCCCAGTGTACCTTGTGTAATGGTGTTGGAACTGGACTATCTCCCCCCCACTCCCTCACCACACACACACTAACCATTTTTGACCCTGTCGAGAGACAGTTCACAAAGGAATCGAACGGACAAGCAATCTCAGCAATAGATTATTTCCTTTCACCATACACATTACAGCTTCGCACTGCAAGGCATGTCCTTGCTTTCTAAGGACCCTTCCATTCAGGCAAGGCATGGGGAAAACCCAGAACGGAGCAGCAACATTCCAGCTTCTGAAGGGAGCGTGAAGCACTGATCAAAGAGTTAACATGAAAACAAGTCAGAGCAACTGTCCTGAACAATGGCCAGGCTTACACATCCTTACAGATGTACAATGTTTCCACAGAGACAGGACTCAAGGACTGCGGGCACAACCCACATTAGGGCTGTTATTATCACAGTGAGAGAATCCACCGCATTCCAAAGACACCAGGGGAGGAAAGTTGGAGGCTTGAACTGCCCTCTCACCAAACTGCACAGAACAGCCCTGACACCACTCACAAAACCACACCACTCTGCCTTCTCCCTTGCCGCTGCTGAAGCAAGCTAACAAAGTCTATTTCCAAAGCCCTGATCCCGCAATGGATCCCCCGGTACCTCCTGGGGTCAGCACAGGACCCCAGCGGGGAAGGGGACTGGAAGAGCAGGGCCTGACATGGTTTGATGGTCACTAGGGAGTGGTGGTGCATCCCAGACAGGAATACGGGGTGTGAGCACGCACATGGATTGCACAAGCAAACCTTCTTTCCCAGTCCCTGGAGCCGCACAGATCGCTCTGGAACCCACCTTAGCTGCGGGGAACCTCGCACCCCTCCATCTCGCTCAGCGGCTGGGGCTGCCGCCCGTCACCGGGGTCTCGGGCACTCCCCGGGCAGAGTTCCCGGCGCTCCGGCGTCTCTCCCCGGCGGAGGGAGGGAGGGAGGCCGGCCGCGGGGGGCGGGGGGTGATTCCCGGGCACAAGCCTTACCGGGGAGGAGCGTTTCCCAGGGGCCCCCTCAGGCCCCCCGGCAGTGACCCCGGAGCGCCCCGGGGTGCGGGGCGGCCCCTCACTGCCGCCTCGGGACCCGGCTCCGGGCCGGCAGGTGCCCGCTGGGGCTGCGGCCGGGGCCGGGGCGGGACGCCGGGCTGAGGAGCTTCTGCTCTGCCCGGCCTCCCGCCTCCCCGTCCCCGGGACTCGCCTCCTCCGGCCCCGGCCCCGGCCCGAGCCCGCGGGGGGTCCCGCTCCCGCTCCCGGCGGCGGCAGGGAAGGGGCGCCCGGGAGGCCCGCGTGGGCCCCGCGCTGCCTGGGGGCGGGAGAGCGGCGCAGCCGGCCCGGCCTTTGTTCTGCCCGGCGCCGCGGCCGGGCCCCGCTGCCAGCACAGCCGGGCGGGAGCTGGGAGCTGCGCCCCGCCGGGGCCTCACAAGGCAGCGCCTGTCCACAGCCGGGAGTGGCGATGCCGGCCCCGGGGGGGCCCTGAGCAGCAATATCCCCCCCCAGCTACACTAATAATTCATGTGGGGGGGCGTGAGCTGCTGGGGGCCCTGAGCAGCAATATCCCCCCCACACTAATAATTCATGCGGGGCCCTGAGCAGGAATTCCCCCCCCCAAGCACAATTATTATTCCAGGGGGGGGGGTGAGATGCTGGGGGACCTGAGCAGCAATATCCCCCCCACACTAATAATTAATGGGGGGGGCGTGAGCACTGCTGGGGGCCCTGAGCAGGAATATCCCCCCCGCCAGCTACTCTAATAAGTATAGTATAAGACTATACTTCTGTTAGTCTTAAAGGTGCCACAGGACCCTCTGTTGCTTTTTACAGATTCAGACTAACACGGCTACACCTCTGATACCTCCCCACCCAGCTACACTAATAATTAATGGGGGTGCCAGCCCCTTGGGGGCCCTATGTAGGAATACCCCCCCTACTAATAATTAAGGGGGGGGGTGAGCTGCTGGGGGCCCTGAGCAGTTCCTTAGTCTGCTTATGCCTCCTGGTGGCTGCAGAAGTGTTTACAGCTAGGGCTAGTCTACATGAGAAGTGCTGCATCTGTGCCACTGTAGTGCCTCTGGTGAAGACGCTCTATGCTGCCAGGAGAGCAAGGTGCCCGTCGACATAATAAATCCACATCCCAGACAGGCAGTAGCTGTGTCGGCAGGAGAAGCTCTCCCACCGACATAGCACTGTCCATACCAGCACTTAGGTCGGTGTAACTTACCTCACTCGGGGCAGCTTATTCACACCCCTGAGCGACGTAAGTTATACCAAAGTAAGCGGAAGTGTAAACCTGACCTTAAATTTTGCTCCCCCTGACGTAACTGCCCCACTACCCCAACTTAACAACTCCACCTATACAAGCGGTCAAGGTCGATGGATTTGGTCAATGCAGTGTCAGTCCGGACACTGCGTTGCTCATGTCAATGACTGTTAATGGCTTTCAGGAGCTGTCCCACAATGACAGTACAATCGATACACGCGTTCCTGGGGAGGACACACACTGCCGACACAAAGAGCAAAGTGTAGATGCGCACAAGCGATGTAATTACAGTGGCGACTGTATACCAATGTAAGTTAAGTCGACTTAATTTTGTGGTGTAGACAAACCCACACACCTGAGTATCCTCTGGGAGGATACCAATTTAAGATGAGTTATATAGTAGTAGCAGTGATATTCAGTGTGATATTTTGCTATGATGAATAAGAAATGGATGCAATAGCTCAGCACATCAAGAAAACTATCAGCACAAAAAATCCATCAGTCTAGCTACTGCCTCTTGGGGAGGTGGATTACCTATGCCAACAGGAGAGTCTTCTGTCAACTAAGTCCTGAGCTACACGGGGAAGGGGCGGGGCAGCCCTAGCAGCGGAGTGAGGGAGGAGCCAGCCCGTGGCGTAAGGGCAGGGCAGCCCCGGAGGGGAGGAGCCAGCCCCAGGGGCTGGGGTGGGGGAAGAGCCAGTTCCGCAGCGAGGCGCGTGCTCCCCTGTCACGTGGGGGGGGAGCACGTCCCGCGCGCTGACCTCACGCGGCGGCACGCAGCGCGGCGCAGGCGCAGTGCGGGGCGCGGAGCGGCGGTCGTGTGGCGGCGCGGCCGGAGTCCCGGAGCCGGAGCGGCCATGTCGGGCGCGGCAGGCGCGGCGGGCTCGGCCCGCAAGCGGCTGCTGAAGGAGGAGGACATGACCAAGGTGGAGTTCGAGACCAGCGAGGAGGTGGACGTGACCCCCACCTTCGACACCATGGGGCTGCGCGAGGACCTGCTGCGCGGCATCTACGCCTACGGTGCGGGCCGGGCCGGGCCGGGCTGAGCGACGGGCCGGGCCGGGCCGGGCCGGGGGGGGCGAGGCGCTCCCGCGAGGCCCCGCGGCCTGGCCCGCCCTCGCGCCTCTCTGCTGGGGGGGGTGCTGGGGGGGGCTCTGTGGAGCCGTTTCCCGGCTCTGGCCGCGCTCCCGCTCTGCGCGCGGCCCCATCGCACAAAATGGGGCCCAGCGTGGAGCGTGTGGGCGGCTCGCAGGCGCCTCGCGGGGCTCGACGCGGAAGTTGCCCCCGTGTAACTTAAACCCGTAAACGCGGCTGGAGCTAGGCCCGGGCACACTCGGGGGCGGGGCTGGAGCTAGGCCAGGCACACTCGGGGGGTCGGGGGCGGTTATGGCCGTGCCAACACGGCAGGGGGTCAGCCTGCTGCGGTCACAGGGGCAAGCTAGCCTGATACGTGTCTACACAGTTACATCGGTTTAATATCGCCCCTTTAAACAGACACTTTGTGCATCGCCCACTCTCCTTTGTGCCTTTGAAAATCTCCTCCTGACACTTCGCTCAGTGCTTTGATTTATGAAATATTAACACTACTTTGATACGTACATGGGAAGAAATGTTAAAAGGTCTTTCTGTTTAAAACAACATTCTAGGCTTTGAGAAACCATCAGCTATTCAACAGAGAGCGATCAAGCAGATTATCAAAGGAAGAGATGTCATTGCACAGTAAGTGGAATTCTAAACTGAAGAGAATGGAGACGCTTTATTTTTAAAAAGATTGTTAGCAACTTAGCTCATCTTTCCATGGTCCTCTTTAGTTTTTTAAAATAGTATTAAACAAACCTTAAACACTCACGGTTTCAAGAATGAGATATCACCAACAACTTCTTGTTGGCTGTGATTGCATGAAAGAAAATTCACCATCTACAACCTTAAAAAAAAAGTTACACATAGAGTTCAGAAATAACATTAGTCTATATGTGGTAACAGATGAAATGTCCCCCCCCCCCCCAAATAATAGTTCACTGCTTCTAATTTTCTTACCATTCTGTTAAAAAGAAAGCAGTGTAAGAGATGCATGTGCTATAGCCTTGTGTACTTGGCCATACATTGACTGCTGACGTTTGTTGAAAATACACGTGTTGGGGAAAATGAGGGTTCGATTCTGCCCTCGTGTACGTGGATCTGCCCAAATCGATTTTCAGGATCTAGCCCTTACTTTTGACTGTGTGGTTTTCTGAAGACAACTTTTTTTTTCAGATATTAATGTGAGTGCATAATAAACTACCTGTACTTTTTTTTTTTTACACTGCCTTTAGATAGAATAATTTAAGATTATACATTTTCAGTGTGTAATCTACATAATTAACATTTTGCTCATGGTTTATGTCAGACTGCATTAGGATGGTAACTGGAATTTAATATCAACAGCATAGAACATCTTTTTTTATTAATAAAATAAGCCCTTAGTACAGGATATATTGTGCCATATTTCTAAAGCTTGACCTCAGATGTTAATTTCCCTCTCCTCCTATTCTCTCGCTATATAGAAGAGCGGTCTTTAACTCTGTCTTTGCTAGAGGCTCCTGGATTCAGCATTTTTTTATTTAATTATTTTAAAAGATTATAGTAAGCTTAGGCCTTAACATTTTATATTAAATTCAGATTTTATTGTAAACGTTTAAATCTTAATTTAAAAACAATTTAAAAATGTTTAAATAGATTTTTAAATTTTTATTCACACTGCTGAAACTTGAATAGTCTAATGGAGAATATATTAAAGCGCAGATCTGGTAAATGTTTATGCATTCATTTAAGTGTGTATGCAAAAGTTTGCAGAATGGGCGTAGGTAACATATCTAGCCCTGTCTACCATGGGAAATTGTGTACACTTGTCTACACTGAGGAACTTTCCTAAAACTTCAAACAAGTTTACTGGTTTTAAAATCTGATGCAGTGTTTTTGTAGGTGAAACCTTGGTTTCACCTAATTGTGTCAGTGCTAGCCCATGTTGACTGTCACAATGCTATCTCATAACCAATCTCGAGACTCAAGTTCTTGCCTACAGTAGGGTCCTGTCACTATGGAAGTGATCCACAATTGACAATCTAGGCTGCCCCTAACCAGGGTTGACAACAGCTTGGGAGCTCATGCACAGAAGGCTATGCTATTTGCTACACCCATTACAAAAAGCATGCTACAATTCTTTAGTAATTATTGTGTGGTTTGACCTCATGTAGACAAGCTCCCAAGCTGTGTTCAGCTGTACTTGAGTGATAGTCTAGTTGGGCCTTCTGGTAGACCCCTATTGTCAGCCATGTCTATCTAGTGGCTTAAAGTTGACACTACAAAAGGAGAAAAAATTGGGCTTGTGCCTGATGTTTGCTGCTTTGTAAGTAGAGAGTATTAAAGGGTTTTACAAAATCTGCTTGTTTTTTCATTTAGAAACTTGGGATTTTTCTGCCCTAAAAGACTTAGTTTCCTAGTGTAGACAAGACTATCTGAAAATCTTCCACTGTTACTCCATGGAAGAACCACTGAAGGCAAGCAAGCAACACTAGGAGCCCTGGGATTGGCTGCCAGTATTTAATAACCACTGTCATAACCCTGTTCAGAGCAGGCTGAATCAATGTGTTAGCAATGCTGAGAACCTGCCACTGTGTTAATGCCAATGGACCTGAACCATTAACCAATGGTGGGAAATTTCTCTGATGTCTCATAACTAGTGCCTGGGATAACTAGAACTAGGGAAATGGCGACAGTGCAAGTGTAGAGGGTGGAAGTGGAGCAGTGTAGAGAGATTTTTAGTCCTGGATTAACACCTGTTTAACTTCAATGATTAACATTTTGAATACAGGGGTTGGATAAAGATCTAGCACTATACCTTTAGGCTATGTCTATGCTACAGTCTGTGTTGGCATAACTTAAGTCGCTCAGGGGTCTGAATAAGTCACCCCCTGAGTGACAGTTAAACTGGCATAAGCAGTCGTGTGCCCAGCGCAACATCGGCGAGAGAGCTTTTCCCACCAACATAGCTTCTGCCGTTCATGGAGGTGGATTTATTAGGCAATTAGAGAGGTCTCTCCCGTCTACGTAGAGAGTCTTCACCAAACATGCTGGAGCGTTACAGCTGCACTGCTGCAGAGCGGTGCATGTAGATATGCCCTCAGTTGAAATGTGAGATCCCAGTAAACATGCTCTAAGACTCTCAGGAAAGTCTTCTAGCAAAGCCAGAGAGGCAGATTTGATATTCTTGGAGAGACCTATGGTAAAATACAAGCAGAAAAACACCTTTACCAACCCCTCTCCCTGCCCCTTTATGACCTGTTTTGCAAAGAAGCAAAACCATTCCCCAGTCATCACCACAGGCTAATAGTCCCTTAGTTTAGAGACCGGGGGGTTCCAGAGCTGGGGATTTACTAGTGTCAAATGATAGTTTTTTAATTATGCAAATGACAACCATGTTAGCTAAAATTGTGTAAGATGCATTGTTGAAAATAACATTGTCCGTTAATTGTAATGTTGACTATTAAAGGATTAGCAGAAAAATTAGCTTTTGTTTTGGGAAATGTTAATTAGCTGTGTGTGTTCTTCAGAAATAGGTTCTTAAATGGTCTCTCTTTCCAGGTCACAATCTGGAACAGGCAAAACAGCAACATTTTGCATCTCTGTTCTACAGTGTTTGGATATTCAGGTAACTTTCAGCACTTAAATATATTACATTTTACAGTTTTAAAATGAAACTTTTGAAATAGAAAGATTTAATAATTTGTATGCATTTATTGTTAAGACTACAACTGGATGAGTGAAGCTTTAAACTGAAGTCTAATCATAGGCAATGGAATTTGTCAAATTTGATTTCATCAGATTTTGCCTAAAATCCACTTCTGCAGGAATTTTTAACTCTTGAGCTCTACTTGGCTGTATTCCTATATTTTAATAGGTGTCACTGGAAGACAGACGTGGCCATTTTCTTTTCACCTTTCCCATGCAATTAACCCATGAGTTCATTGGGTCCACTCATGGGACTTAAAGAACCTCCATAGGCCACAATTCTTTAAGGGAAAAATGCAGAAATTTCATCATGATAAAGCTGATTTTTATCAGCCACGTCCTCCCCAAATGCTCACATTTACATTCTGTAAATCCTGAAGTAAACTATCAAGCAGTTGTAAAGAGACCAATAGTCCATTTACAGTCTGGCTTCACTTGAGTCGGATTCTTCCTCTTGCAGCTCCCTGCAGTCTAGTAACTTTAAAATAAATTCACATTTTCCAAATGCTAAACTTAATTCTCAGGGATGTTTCCTTAAAATTTTCAGTGTTCCCAGTGGAAGAGATGTAAATTGTCATCTTTGATTTTTGACTAGTAAAATTATACCTGAGCCATTATCTGATAAATTGTTTCCATCTTTCATGGGAAGTCCACTCACCGCTAGTGGTGCCTCCTCCAGGTTATCTTGGGGATTAGCTCTGGCAGGTGCTGTGCCCTCCTGTAGAGGTACCTCTCCCATTGTCCTTTTGCATCAGGAACCACCGCCTCCTCTCTGCAGCTTAGCCCTTCGGCCAGGTCACTATCGTTGTTTCCCCCTTCTGGGGTAACAAAGTCTCTCTTGACAAATGGGCTCAGGCAGTCTTCCCACTCACTGGCCAGCCGGTGCCACTTCCTCAGCAGCTGGTAAGGGAACCCAGGCTGGCCCTCTCATCAGCAACCAAGTCTATTCATAGAATATCAGGGTTGGAAGGGACCTCAGGAGGTATCTAGTCCAACCCCCTGCTCAAAGCAGGACCTAATCCCCAACTAAATCATCCCAGCCAGGGCTTTGTCAAGCTGGGCCTTAAAGACCTCTAAGGATGGAGATTCCATCACCTCCCTAGGTAACGCATTCCAGTGCTTCACCACCCTCCTAGTGAAATAGTGTTTCCTAATATCCAACCTAAACCTCCCCCACTTGCCGCTTCCCCCCCTTGAGCCTTTTCCTACCTTCCTGGCTTCCCCTCTCTGGGTTTGCCAGCCTCCCTACTCCCTCCCTGCAGGGAACAACTGTGAACTACCCATCGCCAGAGCTTGC
This sequence comes from Trachemys scripta elegans, assembly GCF_013100865.1. Lineage (NCBI taxonomy): Eukaryota > Metazoa > Chordata > Testudines > Emydidae > Trachemys > Trachemys scripta. The sequence goes on along the minus strand of NC_048300.1, from coordinate 2,047,289 downwards.
AAACACTCCTCTTCCTAGGGAGTGACTGCAGCCTTTCCTAGCAGTCCCCTCTGTCAGCTTTCTGGCTTATATAGGCCCTGCTGGTTCCTGCGCAGGTGAGCTGCTTCTTGTTAAGGCTTCTCTCTGTCTTAATTCCCTCCAGCTTGCAACCCCTAATAGGTTAATTGGCCCCTCTGGCCTGCCTTTCAGGGCAGGTGTGGGGACGACACCCCATCATATTCATGTGCAAGCAAAGAACAAATACATTCATAATTAGTTTTCAGAAAGTAGGACTTAGTGTCTGGTTGTAGCTAGCATAGTGAAAAACAAGCCAGTGGAGTGAAACGTACTGGTGGATGATATTGTTGAATGTGACTTACACAGGGAGGTATTCTCATGTGCGTGGGTTTGAGCAGGAGCAACTTCCAGATGAGTTGATTGATCCTTATGCATTTTGTGCTAAAATTTATGCTGAATCCTTCTTGGTGCCTTGTCATTTCCAAGTCCTTTGGGACCCACTGCCCCTGTTATGTTTGGCTAATATTGGACTTGTTCAATTTGTCTGTTTCATTCAGGTCCGTGAAACCCAGGCATTGATCTTAGCACCAACTAGGGAGTTGGCAGTACAGATTCAAAAGGTAAGAGCATTTGAAGCGGCCAAACTTTTGAGCACATTCTTTGTGCCTGTAAACTCTTACCAATGTTTTACAGATGTTGGTAAGTGCCCAGTATTACTAGAACAATTGGTGAATTTTTAGCATTTTGTGGATTTGCAGTGATTATTTTCCTCCATAGAAAATGAAGTGGTGGTACATATACTTGTTGTTGTATCTAATACTGGATTAGGTATAGTAACAAACTGATAATACTACTGGCTTACTGATATTCCACAGAAATAACTCTTGATTAGCCCAAAAGCACATATTTTGTTGGTTGCTGAGGTACAGTTTGGCACTCTTAATGTTAGAATCTCTGACAGTTCAGTGTTTTTCTTCCTCTTATCATGCTCACGTGTTGCAACAATTAACTTTTTGGCATTGCAGTGAGCAGATGTGTGCAGATCTCTTGGAAATGTTGTGAAGCTGAATTTATTCATCTTTTCTGTCCAGTCTGGGTGGGAGATTGCGGGCTTAGAAGATGTCCAGTGGAGTGTGTTGAAACCTTTGCCTTGATTCTGTAGCTTTTTATCCTGGATTTTTGGAATGTGGCACCATAGCATTTTTTCTTTCTTGGAACTTCAAAAAATCCCACAGTTTGAATCCTGTGACTGAGAAACTCGTACATAGCTACAAATGCCATAATCAGAAAGTGTTGCCTCGTTTATACAGATTGTAATTCCTCTGTTTAAATTTAGCTGCAAATTTTCTGACACTTGTGATTTGACCTACCAACTCGTTCCTGCCCATGGTCCTGAAACTCCCTTATCAGTGCAGGAGGTTTGTCTGTGCTGCTATTTCTGTGTACAAAGTGTCTCCAAAGATGCCTAAAGACATGACAGCAGTCCCCCCTTTCAAACTCCTGTTTTACAGAGGAAGCACAGGACTAGCACTTCAGGCTGGAGCAGGGGGCAGAAAGGTGTGTGGTTGGAAAGATCTGCATGTAAATAGTGGGGTGCTGCAAACAGGGAGGGACCTGTCTAGGGATCTCATTGCAAATAGTTACGTGGCGCTATTGTAAACTGTCTAAATGTTTCTTCTATGCTGACTTGACACAGGGCCTTCTTGCTCTTGGTGACTACATGAATGTGCAGTGTCATGCCTGTATTGGAGGCACAAATGTTGGTGAAGATATCCGGAAACTGGATTATGGACAGCACGTTGTTGCTGGCACACCAGGCCGTGTGTTTGGTAAGGAGGTCACTGGCTAGCTATGCCATATCTGGCTTAATACCCAAGATACACATAATAGTTCAGGATAAATGGTGTGTACTTCATGCTTAAGGGATTGTTCTGCTCCTGCGAATGTGAAGTGGTATGAAAACTCCATTTAAAGGGACACCGTAAACCTAAACACACTAACTTTTTTACCAACTATTAACAGTCACTTCTAAGATCACTCCAGCTGAAAGACTTGGAGAGAGAAATCATTTTGTTTTTTCAGTTTATCATGTATAGTCAGTTTCACTTCCCCTGACTAATCCTTTTCCCTTGTTTGTGTGGTATTTGCACAGCAACAAGGAAGAGAATAATTTACTAGGAAAATGTTATTGCACATGCCCAGAAATTGGTATGAGACTCAGGGGTGGTGTAGGAGTTGAAGCTACTCAACTGTTCATTTTTTAATTGACTAGATTAAAAACAATCTGAATCCTTTTTGTGTCTCGTAAAAAGTTCTCAGCAGTATATTTCCACTCGAAACTAGCTACCAATACTCCTCTTTTGGCTAGCCCAGCGTGCCAATGCAGCTTTGTTTTCTGGTTTCTCTAAAATAACTTCAATTTTTATGGCTCCTGAAAGGTGCCTGGATGACAAAATTGGAGACTCAGTTCCTCTAACAGTGCAGGCATGGCATGGCATGGCATGGCGAGCAGCGGTGCTGGCTTCTCACACTGCCCTGCCAATGTACCTCAGTGCTGACTTACACCTCCTGGGCTGAATATCCCTGCTGTTCAGTCCTTGGAGACTCTGAGCCTGGCAACAAGTGTCGGTTCTGGTTGTATTTATACCGTATCGGTATGTTTAGCTTGGAAAAGAGGAGATTAAGGGGGACGTGGTAGTGTACTTGAAAGCCTGCCATAAAAAAGATGAAGAAAAGCTGTTCTCTCTTGCCACAGAGGGCAGGACAAACAGCAATGGGTTCAAACTTCAGCACTGCAGAGTTAGATTAAATCTCAGGAAACACTTCCAAACTGTAAGAAGAGTAGGACTGGAACAGACACCTAGGGAGGTTGTGGAAGCTCCTTCACTGGAGGTTTTCAAAAGGAGGCTGGAGCCATCTGTCCTGGATGGTTTAGACACAACAACTCCTGCATCTTGGCAGGGGGTTAAGCTAGATGACCCTGGTGGTCCCTTCTAACCCTATGATTCTAACATGGAGCCAGTCTTCATAAACCACAAAATGGGAATTAGTTGGTAACTACCCACTGGGCTGGATTGACCCACATGGTAATGGTGAAAGGCTTCCACATCACAGGACCAGGGACTATTCTGAGCCATCCACTCCTCCAGACCAGAAATAGGCAATCTAGAAACGAAAGCTGGATCCATGTGGTTGGTAAATTGTGCAGCAGTTTCCAAAGGATGCACACAGCTCTCTTTCCAGCGGAAGTCGCCCGTAGCCTGCTGTCACCCTGGTGCTGTGCAAATGGGCTGCAACTCACCTGTCCTGTCTTGCTTGCCTCAGAGAGCAAGTTGTGTCCTGGGGCTTGGAATTCTGAATTTTTCACCCAGTCTTTGGTCCCTTAACTGGCATGTGAGAAGCCAACCCCCCTGAGTACAATATACTCCTGTTTATTCAAAATCCTGTTATCCAGATTTCCACATTATCCAAATCCCTTCCTTGTCCTTGTACCCAACACACCTGCCTGCATACAACCCCCCCAGTTAGCCACTCTGCCTCCTGCTGGCATGCAGCCCTCCAGTGAAACCCCAGGCCCAACTGCCTATACACACATCCCCACCCCCACCTTCTCCCCCCTTGCCACCATCTTGCAGCTCTGCTGCAGAGTTGCTTTTCTCACCTGGTCGGTGCCATAGCTCTGGCCCTGGCAGATGCAGCACCGAAGTGCCCCGCTCCCTCATTGGCACAACCTCCACACTGCTCCTTGGGCAGCGTGCAGGAGCCAGTGCTGGGGCGCACACCAAACCAAGCAACCACTGGAGGAGCCCAGCTGCTAGGGAGTCTGCTGCCCTGCTGTTACCGCGCATGTGTAGCGACAACAGTGAAGTCTGTACCCTGTCCATCTGTTTCGTCTGCAAGGGAGAACACTGGGAGGTCTGGGGTGAGAGGCTGTCCTTTCCATTATCCAAACTCCCAACTATCCAAATAAAATCCGTGTCCCTCACACTATTTGGATAAATGAAAGTATACTGTATGTGATTTCTGGGGCTCACAAAGTGGTGTCAGGGCTGCAAGCACCCTGGCCTTCCCAGGTTGCTAAATGAATATGGGGTCATGATATGGAGAGAATCAATGCCCCAGCGGAATGCATAGATAAGTAGAACTGTCTGATAGTGGCAGTTAGGGAGTGTTGCAAGTATCTGTGTTGCTGGAAACTTTCATGATACTGAACTGGAACCTTGCAGATATGATTCGTCGTCGAAGTTTAAGGACTCGTGCCATCAAAATGTTGGTTTTGGATGAAGCTGATGAGATGCTCAATAAAGGTACGAAATACCCTTTGCACTCCTTTTTCCTCCCTCCGCCTCACGCTCTAGCGTGCACAGCACTGGGAATGCTCTTGCCAAAGGGCATGTAATGTAGCTGGTTAGAACCTAGGGCTGTACTTGCTACACCTAATCTGATACAGGGAGAGATCCCTTAGGGTACGTCTTCACTACCCGCCAGATCGGCGGGTAGTGATCGCTCTATTGGGGATCGATGTATCGCGTCTCATCTAGATGCGATAAATCGATCCCCGAACTCGCTCCCCGTCGACTCCGGAACTCCACCAGAGTGAGAAGCGGTAGCGCAGTCAACGGGGGAGCCACGGTCGTCGATCCCACGCCGTGAGGACCCGAGGTAAATCAATCTAAGATACTTAGACTTCAGCTACGCTATTCACGTAGCTGAAGTTGCATATCTTAGATCGATTTCTCCCCCCTTCCCTCCCGCCCCCAGTGTAGACCAGCCCTTAGGATGAACGCACACCCCTGGAACTAGTCCTCAGCAAAGCCTCAAACTCTCTCCATTTTCTATAGGGTACACTGGTTTTGGAGTGTGAGGGATAAGATAGAGTTGAAGTTGTTTGGGTGACTTTAGCTGTGAATTCACTAACTTCCTAATGTTTGTCTTTAAGTGTAATCTTAATTTTGAATTCCAGAGTCAGTGTAAGAAAAGTGTTAAAAGAAAATGCAACATTAACACTGCTGTACTATTTGGTTTGCTTTGGCAGGTTTTAAAGAACAGATTTATGATGTGTACAGATACCTGCCCCCAGCTACTCAGGTGGTTCTGATCAGTGCTACCTTGCCTCACGAAATCCTGGAGATGACCAATAAATTCATGACTGACCCAATCCGCATCTTGGTTAAACGGTGAGTGATGTTCCCACGAGAAAAGCAGCTCTCGAGTTCCACCAGAAGTTGGGCTCTCATCAGTCTCTGGAATTAGTCTTCCTCTGTAAGTGATGGCTTTTGAATGTGATTGCTTCAAAATCCTTCGTTGTTGGACTAGAAAGGGATTGGTTAAGGCTGTAAACTTGGTTTAAAGTGCAAAGCCCATTCAGATGTTTCTTCTAGTTAGCTGCTGTTTGCCAAGCAGCTTGCAAACCTTCTGTCCTAAAACTTGGGATAGTTTTGTTCATTTTCCAGCAGCTGCCCTCTGCAGCAAACATCTCCCCTTCATAGCGCTCTGCAGCTTCCCTCCGGCCTGGCGGGTAGCTCCTCCTCTGCTCCCCAAACCCCTTCCGATTCTTCTTCATGGCCTTCTCCCATGCAGTGCCCTCCTCCTAGAGATCCCTTCTTCACCCCGGCCCTGCCACCTCTTGCTCCTATAAAGGTGACCCACAAGATATTTTGATGCCTCTTCTCACATTTTACAGTGTGTGAGGTAGGTCTAAAAAGTGTTGCACCTTGGAAATACCTGGAACGCTCAATCTGGGCTTCCTGGGTTTTGCTGGAAGACTTTTGAGGGAGTGGGGGGCAGGGGGGTCTGATATGTCTCAGCTTTCACATCATAACCAAAGAGGATGCGGGGTTTGGATCTTTAACAGACCCCCTCTTATCCCAAATACTCACTATACATTGGAGTTCTGTAGGTGGCAACAAAACCAGAGTTCTAAGCAGGCTAAGTAATGGGTCTTCCCCGTGCTTAGCCATTTCTCCTGTGATGTCACGATCACATTAGATTTCCAGTCTTTCTAACAGAGCTCCTAATTTCAAAAGCAGGAGCATTGAAACCCTCACCTTTTGGGTCCTCTGTGTGTCGTGCATGCAGGACACAAGCTCAGTTTTGTCATGCGGGTCACCTTTACGTCCATCCTCAAAGCACGCTTCCCCGAGGACACTTCTGAATCACTAACGGTACATGAACCATTCCCCAAATCCGCATAACCCTGAGGTTGTGCACATCACTCCACATAAGTCTCCACTGCTTCCTGTTGATTTAGGCCCCAATCCCACAAATTGGTCAGCACATGCAGACTCATCTAGCCCTCCGCTGGGGTTCAGTACATGCACTCAACCCTTTCACCTGGAACAGCTTGCATTCAGAGCCTTAATGGAGCTTCCAGGCAGGGTCTCCCTCTGTCTGCTTTGTAAAGCACCATGTGCATGTAGGACCTCGTATAAATAAAATAGCAGCAGTTCACAGTGTATGTGACAATAGTATGAACTCTGTTCAGTGTGGCTGGCGGGCTGAAATGTATTGGCTTACAGACTTCCCTGAAGTGTCTGTCTATTAAAAGACACGATGGCTCTTTTCTGTGTGCAGTGATGAATTGACTCTGGAAGGAATCAAACAGTTTTTTGTGGCCGTGGAAAGGGAAGAATGGAAGTTTGATACGCTGTGCGATCTGTACGACACACTCACTATCACGCAAGCTGTCATCTTCTGTAACACCAAGAGGAAGGTATAGCAGCAACAAATAAGTGTTCATGTTTATGTCTATAATGGTAGCTGTGGTGTTCTCCCTGCCTATTAGTATCTAATAATGTGAGACTGAAGACTAGAGGCCAACTGTTAGCCCTGGGAATTGCTAATCTCAGTAGTTTCTCTTGCTTTAGATTGCAGCCTCCTGCTCATGGCGATTGGCTTTTAATAACAAAAGCCTTGAGTGGATATGCCAAAGAAAATTCCACTCAAATGTTAGGATCCCTCTTCTAACAACTTCTTTCAGGTTGTTCCTAGTAGAACTAGGGAGAATCTGCTGAGGGATCTGGAGGATTTTCCACCACTAGCCATCTTTTAAATCAAGACTGGATGTTTTTTAAGATTGGCTCTAGTCCAAACAGGAGCTATTGTGGGGATGGGATGTGGCCTGTGCGATGCAGGTCAGACTAGATGATCACAGTGGTCTCTTCTGGACTTACAATCTCTCACCTCCCACACCTGCTGGCCTTGGTGACACTGATCGAGCCTCCTGGCTCAGGCGTGTTGGGTGGGATGAGCCCTGGCCAGTGAACGCTGCTGAAAAGAGGAGGAGCATTGTCCTCCCCACCACCCCTCCCCTCCAACCTGGCCTGGGAAGTGGTGTCAAATTGACCTGCAGCAGCCCAGGGAATTGTAAATCATGTTGCTGTTGAACTGCCTAGCCAGTCTTTTAACTAACCAACATGAACCGTGACTTGATATGGACTAAAGCAGCATGTAATGGGCAGTGGAACCAATTGGAAGAGAGATTTTGTGCCCTGATTTGAGACTGTTTAGCTAGTAGCTTATAGAACTAGAACCAAACGGCACTGGGTGCCTGTTTGAGATATGCTAACCTGGCACAGGGTTTCTTGTTGGTTAGGTTGAAATTGAGCTAGTCAGTAACCAGTTATGTGCTGTCCTATCACCATCTTGTCCACTAAGAAAAGTGCAATCAAAGGTGGAGTTGCCCTTTTAGAACAATAAAATTGACTAGCAAGTAGAGGTCCAAAGTCCCCTTGGGACTATAGAAACAAAACTGCACCCCAGGAAGAAATTCACTGACTCCCTACCGGGGGTGGGCGAGAGAAGAATACAGCTTTTCCCATCAAACAGGCAAGGCCACTGCTGGGTCTGGATGCCCCTCCCTGACGTCTAGGGACAGCTTGAGTTGTCACTCACAGATGTTTAGGAATAGCGGAGCTTGCTCTTGGAACAGCTCTCTCTCCCTGGATGGTTTTACTGCCCAGGCAAGTATATTGAAGGGGCCCAGCTGTCACCATGTGGAGTTAGTCCTGGCTGTTGCTTATTAGCTAGTAGTGAGTCTAGCAGGTGTTAATTCAAATGCAGTGATCCACTGTTGCTAGGACAGAATCCACTGAACCTTGCATTCGGTCCATGCTCCATAAATAATGGAAATGCTTGATGTTCTGCAGGCAGGATGCTGACTGCTTTTTCCTCCTGAAAGTCTAATCTTCAGAAGCAGCCATGGAGATGTCTTGTGGCTCCCTCTAACATACGGAGCTTTCATATGAAGCACAGAAGAGGGTGCTTCGTCAAGCATGACTAGCAAACTGTTGTTTCAGGAACAAACAGCATGATAGTACATGTACAGAACTAACCCTGGCTACCTCTGTGTGTGTGCAGGTAGACTGGCTAACAGAGAAGATGAGGGAAGCCAACTTCACGGTATCATCAATGCATGGTGATATGCCACAGAAGGAGAGAGAATCCATCATGAAAGAGTTCAGATCGGGGGCAAGGCAAGTGACTTAATACTCTTCTGTGTGTGGTGTTACAGCATGAGACCAGGATTCCCCAATGTCCTATGGGAGGGTGGCTGAACTATGCCTTCAATATCTATTCCTCTGAATCTCTGCCCTGAAAGCCCCCTTCACCTTTTCATCCTCATTTCTGGTGATTCTAGATTAAGCTATAAAATGAAAATATTAGTTCTGAGACTCACTGAGATCACTGGACTGCCCTTCCATAGCACCTCAGGGTGGGGGGACCTCTGCGTAGGCTGTCTGGAGAACCGTGGTGTTAGAAGTAGAATGAACCCGAGGTATTTCGTAAGAGTATCTGGGAGCTGGAGAAAGCTGCAGAGATTAAGTTTCATTTCTCAGCATGTGGAAGGAGTTGCCTCTGACTGGGCCATACCAGGCAGCTGCTGTTGAATGTGATACTTTGTACTGGAGGTTTTCAGCTCCCTAGTTTCTTGTGTATTCTGCGGAATTCTCCCTGGAGGAAGCAGATAGCTGGGTCCCCCTGTTGAAGACTCCTCCTGCTGAAGCAGCAGAACGTGAAGTGACTCATTCCATCTGCTAAATATCAAAATGAGCTTCTCACCAGCTGTCTTATCACCAAGGGGATGGCGTGAGCAATTTGATTACATTAGAACCCATTTGATGAAGTAATAGGGGATTGAGGAGTTTATAAAATTGACAGGTTTCAGAGTAGCAGCCGTGTTAGTCTATATCCACAAAAAGAACAGGAGTACTTGTGGCACCTTAGAGACTAACAAATTTATTAGAGCATAAGCTTTCGTGGACTACAGCCCACTTCTTCGGATGCATATAGAGTGGAACATATATTGAGGAGATATATATACACACATACAGAGAGCATGAACAGGTGGGAGTTGTCTTACCAACTCTGAGAGGCCAATTAAGAGAGAGAAAAAAAAAAAAGTCCAGTACAGACAGTTTGATAATAAGTGTGAGAGTACTTACAAGGGGAGATAGATTCAATGTTTGTAATGGCTCAGCCATTCCCAGTCCTTAATCAATCCTGAGTTGATTGTATCTAGTTTGCATATCAATTCTAGCTCAGCAGTCTCTCGTTGGAGTCTGTTTTTGAAGTTTTTCTGTTGTAAGATAGCCACCCGCAGGTCTGTCATTGAATGGCCAGACAGGTTAAAGTGTTCTCCCACTGGTTTTTGAGTATTATGATTCCTGATGTCAGATTTGTGTCCATTAATTCTTTTGCGTAGAGACTGTCCGGTTTGGTCAATGTACATGGCAGAGGGGCATTGCTGGCACATGATCGCATATATCACATTGGTAGATGTGCAGTTTAATTGGCCTCTCAGAGTTGGTAAGACAACTCCCACCTGTTTATGCTCTCTGTATGTGTGTATATGTATCTCCTCAATATATGTTCCATTCTATGCATCCGATGAAGTGGGCTGTAGCCCACGAAAGCTTATGCTCTAATAAATGTGTTAGTCTCTAAGGTGCCACAAGTACTCCTGTTCTTTTTATAAAACTGAATACCTCAGTTGTAGTATCTCCAGTGCGGAACTTGCAGCAGGTGCACTGTATGCCTTTGCAGTGCTTTGAAGGACAAGAAATCCATTTGCAGTGCATTGAAGGCATTTAGTATAAAGGGATGTCAACTTATTCTTCACCAACATCACGTTTGTTATGCAATGTTTATTTTGTCAGGAAAATTATTTGTATAACTGGTTAGCTACAAGATTCGTGTTCATAAAATTGGAGCTTGACTGTAGCTGTTTGAAAAATTTCTTAGCAGCGTTAGGAAACTAGTTAATAAGTGACACTTGGCCTGTCAGTGCACTGCAGGAAGATGGTTGTTAATGTCTCCCTAGCTCATTTCACAACATCCTTCCAGTGGGATTGGAGTGCAATAACTCTGCTCTTCTCTCTTGGCAGCCGTGTGCTTATTTCTACAGATGTTTGGGCCAGGGGCTTGGATGTTCCTCAGGTGTCCCTGATCATTAACTACGACTTGCCCAACAACAGAGAACTGTATATACACAGGTACAGGAATGGCTACTTTTATGAAGTCTGATTCAACTATGACTACCCAGTCAACTAATCCGGGATCCTTTCCTTCAACAGAATTGGTAGATCAGGTCGGTATGGCCGAAAAGGTGTTGCCATCAACTTTGTAAAGAATGACGACATCCGTATCCTGCGTGACATTGAACAGTACTACTCTACCCAGATTGATGAGATGCCCATGAATGGTGAGTGTAGGGTGCATCCGAATAGGACTCCTCCTGGCTCAGCTGGGCAGACTGGCAGCTGCCTCCTAACCTAGCTGTGTATCACCATGTAAAATATTATTTCAACAGAATCAAATAGGGAAATTTAAAATACTCAGTTTTATTGTACTGAAGTTTTTGGCCCTTTGTAAACTCAAATCCTTGTGGATTGAGGTGTTTGTATTTCAGTGAAGAGGCTGAAGCAGTTGTGTGCATTAGCTGTAGTACTGCTGTTACTCTGTGCTGCAATTTTCAGCATGTTCAGCAAAGGCTTAACTTATGTTCTCTCTCTTAATTCAGTTGCTGATCTTATTTAAAGAAGCACGACATGCTGAAGACCAGTAGAAGGGGAGAGCTCCATTTTAGACTTGACTTTCCAAGGAGTCCGAGTCTTATGTGGTATTTTTATTTAACCGTGAAATTTGTGAAGTCCCTTAGAGGAACATTTCCATTTTCTTGATATCTGCAAATTAGGGTGTGTGTAAATAATGTGTTTGCTTCCATTCTACTGACTTTTTTCAATTAAAATTTTACCATAAACTCTCCCTCGGATCACTTGAAGTCTAAGATGGGAACTAGCACTAAACTCGGTCCAAAGAGGTGTTTTTACAGTTGGATTCAGTGTTATGAAATGGCAATAGACATCAAATATACTTAAGCCCATCAAAAACATAACACGCAAACTTCCCAGTCATGTTTATTCCAGTTGCAACATTCCTGTAAGTTCCTTGCTGGTTTGTGCAAGGAAAGGAAGTCAGCATGAGTCTGAACTCTTCCACTCTTGGAAAGCAAGTAGTACTAGTTTCTAAGATAAGTTCATGGTGGCCAAGTGCACAAGCTGTTTACTTTTGTATCAGACCCAATGTGGGGACTCCCCTGTCTCGGTGAGGTTAGGGATATCTGAAGTGGCATTTCAGTGCTGGTAGATTGTGGAGTGTTGAACAGCAGCAACTGTAGGAGCAATAGGGCTGCTTGGGAGTTAGATTTCTAATGGCATAGGGGGTTGGTGAATGTCTTGCTGTCGTGGACCACTGGGTTCCCTTGCAGCGTTTAGCCTCTGACAGACCTTATTCATGGGGTTGTTGAAAGCAGCAGGGGTGGAGCATGAGAATGGGAGCTGATCAGCACTTAATCTAACATTTACAGGCATCTCTGCAAACCTGTAGGTGCCTGATTTATTTGAATATAGTCACAGGCTAGGTCTACACTACCCACCTGAATCGGCGGGTAGAAATCGACCTCTCGGGGATTGATTTATCGTGTCCCATCAGGACGTGACAATCGATCCCCGAATGGACGCTCTTACTCCACCAGCGGAGGTGGGAGTAAGCGCCGTCGACAGAAAGCCGCAGAAGTCGCTTTTGCCACCATCCTCACAGCGGGGTAAGTCGGCTGCGATACGTCAAATTCAGCTACGCTATTCACGTAGCTGAATTTGCGTATCTTAAATCTACTCCCCCCTGTAGTGTAGATGTACCCACAGAAACCCAATCTGGGTAGAGCAAAGGTTGGTTCTGTCAGTAACAAATAAATACCAAGACTGTTGGATTACAGTAGCTAGAGGGGGCTCTAGTTCTTTTGCTGCACAGTTCCTTTTTTCATTTCATCTGAAAATAAGTGTCTCTGGTAACTTTCAGGAGCCCCAATCTTCTAAGATGGGTGGGGCTGAAACTTGGCCACTCATCCCCAGTCTTGGTAGGAGTTGCAGAATTGGCAGCCCCACACATCACAAGATGGCTAGTGCTCACTGAATGAGGCAGGAGTCCCTCATTAAAGATGGACACACTTTAAAAAAAAAAAAAAGCCTCCTTCCCTTCATGAGGGAAGCAACTGGTGAGCAGGTTAAAATGTAGTAGTGTCCTCTCACTGCACTGGCCACACCTAACCACCAGCTGCTCCCAAGGGCTGTAAACCATTTCCATAGGGGACAGGCACTTCCTATTCAATGCACTGCATGTGATCCCTACCATGAGCTGTAAGCTGCAGTGGGAGCAGATCTTATGTTCTATTGGGTGAAAGACTGAAATCTGGCTCCAGTGTCAAGTTTTGGATTTCAATTTCAAGGCTTAGTCCTCAGAATGTACTGGAAAGAAGAGTCTGGCTTCTAACTGTGTTTGGAGTTCACTACTCTTTCAGAGGTGGCATCAAACATACAAAATAAGGTAGTTAGTGACATGCAGGGAGGCCTTCAGGTGTATCATACAAGTAGTATCAGATATTGGACAGTCACTTCACCGGTCTCATCCCCATCTGTAAAATGAGTAATACTTACCCCCTACTCTACAGGGGTGCTGTGATGATTAGTGAGTAAACAGCTGGACAGTTTTGGAAAATAAAGTTCTAGAAAATGCTTAGTCCTGTACTCTAGGGGGACAATATCCTCAGCTCATTTAGGTTCTTAGAGGGTCCCATAGCTGAGGCCAAAGGAGGGTCTCTGCCTACTGGTTCTACACTGCAGTCCTCCACATCAGCAGTCAGCCCTGGCCTTTGAGAGAAGGTCACCAACCGTGCTGTTCTAAGCCTTTCAGAAAGGAATCCATTTCAGTTTAGGAGCTTTACAGCAGGACAACACACTTTGCCTTCAGCAGGCTGTTTATAGAAGCATGGGAAGGTTTACTCCTTGGGTAAACCTAAATCAGCATCTTCTGAGACAGTCTAAAACTACCAGAAAAATCCCAGGTAGGGATTCCCTTGCTTTGCTCCCAACTTAAGTTATGCCTCTTCCTCTGTTCTATTGATGCAGACATCAGAGAAACAGGTGCAGTTCAGCACTTGTGATTCTCAGCGAGGGTGGGGGGTGTCTGGATTCCCATTTAAAGTATCCATGACAGACAGGTGCAAACACTCAATCCAAAAGGAATAGCAATAGACTTCAGTCTAGCCTGCTGAAGATGTTTCTTGCTACTCTGTGTTGCTGGCAAGAGGTGTTTTGATAAGTTCAGTAGGAGCCTGGAAGCATGCACAACCCTGCAAAGCAAAGGGTAGCTACTGTCAGTTCCACCACCACTGTTCAGTCTTCAGAACATGTTTAGTGGCAACCAGGCATTCAGAATCTGTTTGCACCCTACTGTTCACATTCAATACAGTACCTAGAATTAATTGTTCTGCAACTTTCAGTAATTAAACTGAGGATGACTCAACTGTATTAAGGATAAAGAGATTGTAACAAGAATCCACTCTTAGTTATACCTGCACACATTTATACATCTGTTGAGATTTGACAAGCTTTAGAAGCAGGTGATTTCAGACCTAGAATAGCTTACTCAACATGAGGCAGGCACACAAGAATGGGATTCACTGAAACTGAGCATGGAGCTGCATGAGGGAGGGGTGTGGCCTACTCACTGCTCAGAGGTTTAGGCATTTAAACTTCGGTTGCGATCTACAGTCACACCACCACTGCGAAAGTTAGGTACCTAAGACAGGTCTTAAGACAGGGGGTAGAGACACCTACCCACAGCAAAGTGGTTAGGAGGTGCACCTGGGATGTGGAAAACCTGGTTGAAGTCCCTGCTCCAACTCAGGATCTGAAAACAGCTTCCAGATCCCATGTAATTGTGCTAATCCCTGGCCTGTTGGACAATGTGACCTCACTAGAGCCCTTCATCTCTGTGCAACAGTGCTACACTGCCCAACAGTGCTGTATTGTCCTCACAGCTCCCTTGGAGAGAGGGCAAGGTGCTCAGCTACTTAGAAACAGCAGACAAGCTTAAAAATCATTTCTAAAATACACAAGTTTTAGAGCTTTTGAGGTCACAGGTCCAAGCTTTACTTCACAGCCAGGAGCACTGCAAGATTGAAGCAGCTGAGATTTTGGTGCAATCATGACAGCTGGAGCTTTAAAATAAAAAAAATAAATATCAAAAATTGGCAGTGCTGAAGAGGCCACTTCAAGCACCTGCTGGATCCTTGGCTCCAGGACATGGGTTAAGAGATGGACATCTGTTTGGAATTTGAGTTAGAACATCACACAAGGTTTTTCTTGAGTGTTAGAGCAACACTCATGTTATAGGTCAGCTAAACTGGCTTCAGCAGTAGCTTTCTCCACTTATTGCCACAAAAAGGGAGATGAAAGTTGAAGGCCTGTACCTACAGCTGGCACCATGCTCCACTTTACCCCTGCCCAACAGTCTTGGATACAAGCAGCCACCTCCAGCTGAAGGGAGGGGAAGCTTCAGCATTAAAACACTTTCTGGTGAAATGCTTATGGTAGCTTATAACAAACCAGTTGATATTTACAGAATTCCTCTTGAAGAAACCTGGATGAAAGACTAAGAGATGGAAAGCAGTTCAGGAATGCTGAAATAAACAGAAGTTTAACTTACTCAGTGGGTTTAAGACAAGTTTTCTGAAACAAAGTTGATCATGCAGAAGTCAAACCCCTATACTGTAGAAGGCATATCAAATCTTCCACTTTAGACCCAGAACTGGGAATGCAAGAAGCGTTGCCTGCAGTTGTTCAACTATTTTAGGATCTCATCAGGCTAACATTTGTGTATAGGTTTTTTAGCAAGACATCCAAGGAGCAGATGGGTTTGGGACAATTTTGCTGTAGGTGACATACATCCTTCCACCACAACCTGATGGCCAGCGCTGCCAGCAGCGTTATAGGGGCTGTGAAATGAGCTTGACAATCCTTCAGAAAGAAGGGAGTGCTATGATGGAGTAAGTTGGCACCATTGTGAAGGCATTGTAGAATTCTCATTTATCTTTGTTGTAATTTACTAGATTGTCAAACACCAGCCAAAAAAAACCCCTCAAATGTTCTATTTGCTGTCCTGCATCCAATCTTGTTAAATTTTAAAGAAACCACATAACCCAATGTATATGCCTGTTTTAGTTAGAGTTCTTTGTAGCTTGAAGGCTCATCTTTCACCAACAAAAGTTGGTCCAATAAAAGATTACCTCACACACCTTCTCTCTGAGTTAAAGATTTTCTCCAGACTCAAAACACCTGCTACTCCAGAAAAAAACAGACAAGCTACATTGATGTTCCAATTGTTTCCCATCTGAATTTATTGCCCATTGCATGAAACAATCATGGCAGAATTCCCTTATGCCTAGTGCATCATATTTTTAGATTTAACTTGATTCCTTGATTTGTCTGAAAAAGGAAGTTCTAGAAGCTTTAACCAATCAGTTTCACACTTGCTACAAGGTAAGTAATGATGAATGCAAAACGATCCATTGCACAACTGATCATTTTCAGGTGAAACTGAAATAGTTAAGATGCTATTTAGTTACCCTTCTTTAGGCTTATTTTATATATTTGAGAACATTTTAGTTCATATCCGTTTAATACATATGGAATTGAAGGTCACAATCCATAATAAAACAAAGTTTCTGAAAAATACAATCAATGAAGTTCGGAAACTTACATGCAACTCAACAAGTGAAGTAGCATGCTTTGAGGTCTACACCTCTACCCCGATATAACGTTGTTCTCGGGAGCCAAAAAAATCTTACCGCCTTATATCGAACTTGCTTTGATCCACCGCAGTGTGCAGCCCCGCCCCCCCAGAGCACTGCGTTATATCCGAATTCGTGTTATATCAGGTCGCGTTATATCGGGGTAGAGGTGTATTAATTAGGATGAGATATTATACCACCACAATTTTTAATTTATTTATTTACAAGACTTGCTAGACAAAGTGTTCTCTTTCAAAGAGAGACATGCCAGCATGAAAGGGGAGCAATATATTTTCACAGTTCATCTTCATTAAAAGCTGGAGCACATTTGTGCAATTCTTGTTTTATCGTTTCAGATTCAATAGCTGACATGATTTATCTAGTGGAATACAGACACACCAACATTTCTTAAAGAAGAAAGATGAGTTTCATTTCATATATACACAACTTATTTTAATCATGTACTGAAAATAAATTACAGGAAATAACTTTAAAATGCAACAGAGGACAAAAAGTTTCACAACCAACATTCCCATTGATTTCCCAGGGGGTGAGAGATCGCAGTGCTCAAGGCAGGTAAATATCACAAATATATCAAAAACGTCAAACCGTTTATGCATTCACACGTTTACATGAGCCACAAGCATTCCGTCACAGGGACTGTACTTAGCCTACCACAGAACCAGGTTTTGCCATAAACTACAAAACTTTGATACAAAATTGTATTTATATATTTATATTTCATATACACGCCCTATCTGACTTCTTAAAAATAAAAACTAAACACGCTGTACAGACAGTCCTAACTCATTGCTTCATAGCTGTAGGCAACTTTTTTTGGATGGAACTTCCCCCCAGTAAAATTAATGGCGTATTAGATACATGAAGGCGAAACTGCAGAAAAAGACAGCTCAGTTTTCTGATATGCATCTCCTGTAGGACAAAGTTTGTGAATCAAAAAAGGCAAGACAAATGTACACTTTGAATCACTTCCTTGGTTACAATAGTTAGTTCTGTCATTTTTTGTAGGGAACCAACATGCATTCCGAGAACAGTAGTGTAAAAAGCAGTAAAGCAAGATCTTTATACAGTGGCTCAATATTGGCTTCACTGATGCCAGCTAGCACTGACATTTCAGTCTGACTCTTGATACAGTGATTTTATAAATACTCCGGAAGTTAAAAGTTCCAATGGGATATTGGGTGGCTAAACACACGGTTACAAGATTTCCTTGTACACATTTGACAATTACTTCCCTGAAATATCCTTGTACAGAGGATACATTTCCATTGCACACCAGACACTGCACCTTCTCAGAAAAGGAGGAAAGTCACTCACCCTGGGACACGTGCACAACACACAACAACTGCATTTAGAGTCCCCGCATTTACCAGTCTCCATGGCACTGGTCTGTCTTAGAAGCAGATTAAAGAGAATGCTTAACGTTGACACTTATTTTTCATACTTGATGGCACCAATCAGTGAAGCCAGTCACACTAAACTACATCTATAGTTGATTGTAAACTTTGGTTTATTTGTATTGAGTTCTCATTGTACAGCATGTCTAGGATGAGAGGGCAGAGTTGAAGAGGAGATGAATTGTCAGTCTGTCTTTAACCTGGCATGATGAGACACCTGTTCAGTGAGGCCTGCTTTGATAGAGTTTGTTACAGACTGCCTCATGTTATCCTCCATCAAATTATCACTCAGGGGCTTCAATACCTGTGGTATGAGAAATGTGCAAAATAAAGATGAGGTAAATCAAATAACCCTTTAAAATATATAAAATACAAGAATTCAAGTAATGAAAAAAATTAAGATCTTGGAATCTGAAAAATAAAAAACGAAAACTAAAAAGGAAATGGTAAAGAGCTGTGGTGCTACTGTAATGAGGTGAATCATGAACAAAACCGATTTCCTCCTACACGGCATCATTTCACTGAATTCAAACCACTTTACAGTTCCTAGAAGATGGATGTGCAGTTCCATACCCTATAAGCAGCATCAATCTGGTAGGGTTACAGCATTTATGCAGACCGGCCCAGACGGTCCTGCCTATTGTCCTATATGTGTAAGTGTGAACACTTCAGATACAGAAAGAAATGTAAAAATACTGTCTAATTTTTCTTCTTGTTATTGTTGGACGAGAGTCGCTGTCGTTGCACTGATGTAAGAACACGGCGAATCATTCGACGTCTAACAACTTCAAAGAGTTTGGAACACACCTAAAATATGAATTCAGCTGTTAGGAAAAGGACTCGTAGCAAGCAGTAGGAAAATAAAGGCAACTAATTAATAAGACTAATTGCTGCTAATTTCTCACCTTCCTGGGATTCCTCTGAAGCAAAGAGAAAAGAGAAAAGCAGAGAGATTTAGAAGTCAGTAGCAAGAACATGCATGAGACACTGGGGAAAGGAATCCACCTTCAGTTTCAGAATGATTAAGGGCACATCTACACTACCGCTGCTGCAGCAACACAGCTCCAGCTGTGCCCTGAGAGATCCATAGTGTAGATGTTTCCTACATTGGGAAGAACTCATCCATCACTGACATAGCTAATCCATCTCTGAGAAAGAATTCTTCCATCAGAGTAGCTGCGGCTACATTGAACTAACTACAGCCCTGAGCAACACAAATCGGTCAATCTCATTTTTAAGCGTAAGCCAGGCATTAGGCTAGCAATCAGAGAGGAACTGGTTCTTATCTCACAGTACAACGTACAGTCCCAATGGCAATGACAGGTGTTGTCTGTGATGTTGCACTCCATACGTTTTATGGAAATACGCCGAGTGTGGCTATGATAGGTTTCAGAGTAGCAGCCGTGTTAGTCTGTATCCGCAAAAGGAAGAAGTGGGCTGTAGCCCACGAAAGCTTATGCTCTAATAAATTTGTTAGTCTCTAAGGTGCCACAAGTACTCCTGTTCTTTTTGTGGCTATGATGTAACTGGAATATGCTTTATGCAAAAGGTCCCTTGTAAGGTATCATTACAAAGCTTATAATCTACCGAGTGTGATCATCCTATTTGTATGTATGTATAATTCTTGTATCTGAAGCTAGAAATATAAAGTACAACTCTGAGGTACTATTGTAATTATGCAAAGTGTGGGCCATTAATGGTTTAGAATCTTGATGGCTCCCATTGACTAGAACAATTGATTGTAAATGGCTGTTTACTTGCAAGCCTTCCTGTGTTCAGCCAACCCAGAAAGAATGGTGGAATCCATCTTAAACCTGGGGCTTTTCCATTTAGAAGGAGGGGTGGGGACCCAGAGGGACAAAAGATTCCCACCTTGTGCCAAAGCTAGAAGAGGGGATGGGAGAGAACAAAGAGGGGTCCCATTCATGAGAAAGCCCCTGCTTTTCACCTAAGATGTCTGCTGGAACTAACAAGGTCTGTACCAGGGGAAAGGATCGGGCCCAGACTAGGAAGGAGTCTAGTCTGTGAAAGAAGCTTACTGGGACATCTCAGAGGCTGAGATTTACCTGTAAACAATTTCTTAATGTATTAGGCTTAGACTTGCGTGTTTTGTTTTATTTTGCTTGGTGACTTATTTTGTTCTGTCTGTTATTACTTGAAACCACTTAAATCCTACTTTTTATACTTAATAAAATCACTTTTGTTTATTAATGAACCCAGAATAAGTGATTAATACCTGGGGGAGCAAACAGCTGTGCACATCTGTCTATCAGTGTTCTAGAGAGCAGACAATTTATGAGTTTACCCTGTGTATGCTTTATACAGAGTAAAACAGATTTATTTAGGGTTTGGATCCCACTGGGATCTGGGTGCTGGTAGGTGACCTGCTGAGCAGTTTTTGGTTAAAGTCTGCAACTTTGGGGGCGTGGACCAGACCTGGGCCTGTGTTGCAGCAGGCTGGCGTGTCTGGCTCAACAAGGCGGGGTTCTGGAGTCCCAAGCTGGCAGGAAAAACGGGCTCAGAGGTAATTTCAGCACATCAGATGACAGTCCCAAGGGGGTCTCTGTGACCGAACCCGTCACATTGTCTACACTAGAAAGGGTTAGTCGGTACAGTTGTACTGACAAACCCTCTTAGCTGGAATGGAGCTTTCACCAGCAAGAGAGTCCCCAAGCAAAGTGACACCAGCAAAAGGCTTTTATGCCAGTATAACTGCAGCTATACCGGAGTCTTGGTCAGCATAGCTAGGTCAGTTGGGGTGTGATTTTCCTCCACACACCCTGAACCAACATAGCTCTGCTGGCAAAACTTAAGTGTTGATTTACTATGACCTGGTCTCTTCATTGGAGAGACGACCCAACTGCATGCTTAGAAACCCCAGTTTTACATGTGACGCTGAAGAAGTCTATACTCGAGGAAGCCACTTCAAGCTAGGACAAAACTATTCTGAAGTCAGAATTTATATCGCACTGCAGGAGGGTATGGATTGTTTCAAAGCTTCCGGAATTAGGACATAGAAAGTAAATTACGAGAATTTAACAGATTTCCTCAAATTACAACCCTATCGTCTAGTTTTGCTTCCTGCACTTTAAGAGAAAATCTGTCAAAGGTAACTTACATAGTTGAGAACAAAGATTTATCACCGTATTACTCCTATCCTGCACATTGCCCCGTACCATTTTACATACAGTAATCCTGAACCGAGATTCAGTATTTAAACAGCCAGTTTCCATTGTGAGGCCTTAAGTATTGATTTTCTACCTCATACAAGTATTTGCTTGTCACTTTTTAGCATCACATCTCTCATCTGAGATCTCAACACAAGTCATTGCATCACATCCAAAAAGTTTCACTTCCACCACACTATAGGTATTAGAGCTAACCTTTCCTAAAGGCATTTCCTATTCAATCTCTGAAAAGCCATCAAAAATCCTATATGCGAACCGCCAAGTTGGACCCATACAGTTGGCCAATCAGATAAAGTAGCAACAAGATTGACTTGAGGCAATAAAGGCAAAATGACATGTTCCCAGATTAAGAGTTGAATGAAAAGTCATCTACCATATTTGCTACCTTAATGTAAGATCATATCCTATGTTGGCTTTTAAAAGGCCAATTGTTCCAGCCAGTGGTTCTCAACCTATTTACTATTGTGGGCCACATATGCAGCTTTCTATGTGTTATATGGACCACATCCACACAACATATATATTACTTGTATGGCCCTGAGGAGGTCACATGGGCCAAGCTGTGCGCTGATTGGGCCACAGGTTGAGAACCACTGGTTCCGGCAAACATTTTTACATTGGCAACTATACCAGCCACTATGCTACTCAAAACGTTATTAGTAACGTTTAAACCCATCTGTTTTCCCAAGATGAGACAGCACAGCCATTCCTCCTGTGGAAGCTACTGCAAGCTGGACTCCTTGCAGGTATTCATTACCTCTAATTTTCTTCCCTGCAGTCTTTACTTAGCCTCTCGTCAGTGCCATGCACTCTATCCAACAGCAAGAGGGGACCGATATAGAGGTGATTCTGGGCAGTATTGTGGTGTCAGAGCACTTGCACCAATAAATCGATGGAGTCTCACATGCACCATATCAGGAATGAAGATGTACAACTTTAACTTACTTCTCTAAGAATCCTTCACTGGCTTTTTAAATTTACTTTTCAGAGAAGTAATCAACAAGGATTTTTAACAAAAATCCTTTCACCTTTGTGCTACTCTCAGAACTTAGTGCCAGCAAAGACCTCAGATAATTAGACACTGGATGATATCCTGGGCTGGCTTTATAGTCTGATTTCTCCAAGGTATCCTCCTTGAGAGTTACCAAATGTCTACACTTCTGAGTTCATTTTACCTTCCAGAAGAACTAGGATTCTTTTATTCGGCTCTAGAACCCTTTCTGATTAACAGCATTAAACAGGAATTGTGATTGGCAAGCTCGTCCAAGAAAGGACACTTTCATAGTGAAATAGATACCAACCTGTTCCCATAATGCTTCAGCGATTTGATCAATGGCTGTTCCAACTTCTCTGAATTCCCCAGAGTACTTAACGTATGCCCAAGTACAAAGGGATATCAGCGCTAGCCCCATGATGAGATTGCACAGGCTAGCGATGGAGTTCATACCAAGGAAGCCAGTCAGTCCTGAGATGATATACATGGCAAACATAACAGCAAATAGAGTGGCAGGGGTACGAGCAGCATAAAAGATGTTTTTGCCATCATTGTGCTTCACAAAGTTTGCATAGATTTCATCGAGCTCCGCTTCAAGCTGGTCCTGGTAGCGCCGACAGAACTCCTCTCCTCCCATTTTTTTCACAGAACAGAACTGTTTGACAGCTGACTCTTTAAAATCCTGGTGCTGTCTCTCTAGGTCTGATGGAGCAATGTAAGGCTTATCTCCACCGCAAACCTGTGAGAAGAATAACCAGAGGTGAGGGGTCAGGGTACAGCAGGAAGAGCTTGTGCTGTTCAACACTGCATTCAAAACAACAACAAACCATAACTTGCTTGATGTTTGATTCTTAGAGGGCAGTAGTTCGAGCACCACACGCACCCTGCAGCTGACCAAGGTCAGAATACGCCAAAACTCCAAGTAAGTGGTTAAGACACTCCTGCTTCAGACTGAAGCCTAAGAATCAGAAATAGCCTCAACCATCTGGTAATGTTCAGACTAACATGACTTTATATTCTCCAGCGTTTGTTTGTTTGTTTTTTGGGGAGGGGGGGCAAGGGGCTCAGTGGCAGTGAGGAAACTGTGGACCCGTTGTAACGTTGACCTTTACAGAATAAGTACACAGGAGCAATTCTCTCCCTTTAGGTGAAGTAGAATCTCAGAACCACCTGGCTGTTGTTAAAACAGGTGGGAAAGGGGTAGCGAACTCTAGCCCTCGCCTCAGCCTCTGCTTTGGACCTAGCAGGGTGAAACCACCCACTGATGCCAGCTAGGCCTTGTCGATCCCCAGTTTTCACTGTGCTGCAGCTGGGCAAAGCTATCAATAGTGGCACATGCAGTAGCTGTGCCTGCCGACTTGAGAAGACAGCACTGCGCCAAGTGACACTGTTCACTTACAGCCCAGAAGGGTTAGAAACATTCCCTCCCCCAGGAAAACCCGAGATTCTTCAAAACATGATGCCCCAGCCTGGGAAAGCTTCCCTTTCTCCCCATGGAAGGGTGGATTTTTTTTTAAAACCCTGCTGGAAGCTGTGACTGTATCTTGTAGATTTAAATATTCCATATCAGAAACTTGATTTCACAGAACTCTAATGGCTCACAGAGTCTGAAATATCAATCGGATCTTGGAAGGTGCCAGCTCTTCATTTCTGGACTACAGAAAGTAATCAAGTTGTTTGGGGGAGCAATTTAAAGTGATTCACCAAACTACCTCCAATTAAAAAGTTACATGATTTTCTGGTCAATTAGAAGGGCACATAAGACACTACTTGCAAGACTTCAAACTACTCAATTTCCACCCTCGGCAGCCCGGCTAACAAGAACAAACCCTAAGCTAGGATGCAAATCGGTGCTGTGGTGCTAAGTGATCATATGTGGAAAGGTAGCTAGCTTGATGGATCAGCCACTGTGCCATCTCCAGCCAGACTAGGAACCTACTGGTTTAGCTAGTATAAGCCACTAGGACTGTACAACCAGTGTCTCATGAGCTTGGTCAAAGCCCTAGCTGTGTCCATCTCTCTGCTTGTGTTGCAGCCCCAACCCCCTCTTGAAAGGGGCAAATATCCATTGCTGCCATGGTTCCTTTCCAAGAGAGCTTTTAAAGGAACAGAGGAAATGCTATAAAATCATTGATGTGAAACCAGAGGATGAGACCCACAGCATGGAGCCGCGCTCGCCGGTCAGTCGAGCAAAAGGAGTTGACTGAGCCAGTTATGATGCAACAAACAAGAACCAGAGGCTGGGGAAGCATTTTTAGTCTGCTCAGAACTTCAGCTTTGGAGCATTCTGAACAGTGTCCAGCCCAGGAACACTCCCCCATAAGCATGGCTCTCTCAAAGTTGGGATGATTTCAGACACAGCAGATTTAACAGGTCTACACAGAATCAAACACACTGGGCCATAGTCTGAGTTCACAAAAACGCTGTCATAATTCCTTGGCTCTTGGTAAGTTCAGCAGAGTGTGAAGACAGACTCCAAGGAATACTCCAGCTGCCCATCACATAACATTACCTTTTCATCTGTGCATCAGACTCCATGAGGGCAAGCAGGTGATTTGAATGATAAAGGCCTCCCTCTACCTGAGGAGGTACTTGGGCATGCTCAGCCTCCCACCTTCGATTGGCCCATGAGGTCAGCATCCATCAACCACTAGTTAAATTCTCAAACAAGTCCCTTCATGCTTCCTCCCATGCTGCCCCCATGCGCACACCAGCAGCTTAGCTGTAGTGAGACCATTGCTCATCAAGGTGACCCATGTGGCCTCATTGTTTCCATGTCTGTATCCGCCTGTTCTTTCTCATCATACTTAGATTGTAAACTCTTTGGGACAGGGACTCTTTTGGCAGTATTTATACAGCACCCTGCATAATGGGGTTCTAGTCCATGACTTGGGCTCCTAGGCGAATTGGTAATACTGACACTAAAGACTTGATTAAAACTAGTGTTAATCAAGATAAAGACCAAAACAATTATTTCTACTCTGTTAGTGTCAAAAGTTTCAGACCCATCTGTCACATCAAGACTTGGTACAGAAAGTGTTCAAAGTTATCCAGAAGATGTTTTATAAGGACTTGTTTTGTTTAGCCACACTTACTACATAAACTACATCACTTATAGACTCAGACTCAAGTCAGAAGGGACCATTATGATCATCTAGTCTGACCGCCCGCATGATGCGGGCCACAAAAGCTGACCCACCCACTCCTGGGAAGTTCCTATGAAAACAGGATCTGTAAGAAAACATCTGTTCCTGCTTATTCCTTACCTGAAGTCTAAATCCTCCAATATTGCAATCATCTCCCAGGCCAGTCATGACTTCAGCTGGGAAATAATTCAGCACTTTTATAACAATTCATCTGAAAACCTCAAAGGTCTTCACAAAGTGGGAATTCTCCTACTCCGTTTTATTACATAGGGATTGCCAGGCTGGAGCAGACCCGGAGTCTACCTAGTCCAGAATCCCGTCTCTGACAGAGTCCAGCACGAGATGCTTCAGAGAAAGGTGTAAGAACCCTGCAGTGGGTAGATGAGGGGTAATCTGCCCACATTAGGCATCATCCTGATCTCTAATAGAGAAAAGACCAGCTTAAATCCTGAAGCGTGAGGTTTAGTATCCCTTCCAAAGGTTTTCTCATCTAGAATTGTTATAGTTAATGATATGCTTGATAACCACATGTACCCAATCTTTTTGGATCATATTAAGTTCTTAGCCTCGATGACTTTCTCTGGCTGTGAGCTCTACAGTCCAATTACAAATTGTGTGAAAAAGGATTTCCTTTAATCTGTTTTGAATTTGCCACCTTTTAGTTTGATGTGATGCATCCCCTTGTTCTGGGGTCGGGAGACAAGAACAACAAAAATTCCTGATCTCCTTCTGGGTACCATTCATTATTTTATAGACTCATTCCCCTCTAGTCTCGTTTCTAAGGCAAACAATCCCAGTCTCTTCTCTCCTCGTATGACAGTTTTTCCAGGCCCTTGATCACTCTTGTCACCCATCTCCAAGCTCTCCTGATCTGCAATGTTGGGACTCATTAAGAAAGGGATGGAGAATAAGACAGAAAATATCATATCGCCTCTATATAAATCCACGGTATGCCCACATCTTGAATACAGTGTGCAGATGTGGTTGCCCCATCTCAAAAAAAGATATATTGGAATTGGAAAAGGTTCAGAAAAGGGCAACAAAAATGCTTAGGGGTATGAAGGGAGAGAAATAAGATCGGGACTTTTCAGCTTGGAAAAGAGATGACTAAGGGGGGATATGATAGAGGTCTATAAGATCATGACTGGTGTGGAGAAAGTAAATAAGGAAGTGTTGTGTACTCCTTCTCATAACACAAGAACTAGGGGTTACCAAATGAAATTAATAGGAGCAGATTTAAAACAAACAAAAGGAAGTATTTCTTCACACAATGCATAGTCAACCTGTGGAACTCCTTGCCAGAGGATGTTTTGAAGGCCAAAACTATAACAGGGTTAAAAAAGAGCTAGATAAATTCATGGGGGAATAGGTCCGTAAATGGCTATTAGCCAAGATGGACAGGAATGGTATCCCTAGCCTCTGTTTGCCAGAAGCTGGGAATAGGTGACAGGGGATGGATCACTCGATAACTGCCCTGTTCTCTTCATTCCCTCTGGGGCACCTGGCATTGGCCACTGTTGGAAGACAGGATCCTCGGCTAGATGGACCTTTGGTCTGACCCAGTGTGGCTGTTCTGTTCTTATGCAATATCCTTTTTGTGGTGTGGTGGCCAGTACTGCACACAGTTAGTCAAGAGGTGGTCACGGCACTAATTTACTGTAGCTACAGGAGCAGATGAACTCTTAAATTGATGCTATTTTCATGGGAACATGCTCCACAGTAAGCGAAAGATCTCCTGATATCTATAACGTACATGTACAATCGTATTTCAGAATTTCCCATATGGTGTCAATGGTTCTGTGATAAGTGGCTTTAAACTGTTGCCCAACTTCATGGTCTGAAGATGGCAATGGGCCTTGGTAATGAGTTTACTATAACAGAATACCTTCTCAATGGAGTTTGAAGTAGCATATGGTGAATGAAATTGTTAGCTACAAGTAGCTATTTGGAAGAAACGTTTTGGATTTTGCAAGTATCAGGGGGTAGCCGTGTTAGTCTGAATCTGTAAAAAGCAACAGAGGGTCCTGTGGCACCTTTAAGACTAACAGAAGTATTGGAGCATAAGCTTTTGTGGGTGAATGCCCACTTCAGACCATATGTGTCTGATGAAGTGGGCATTCACCCACGAAAGCTTATGCTCCAATACTTCTGTTAGTCTTAAAGGTGCCACAGGACCCTCTGTTGGATTTTGCAAATACTGAATATTTAAGTACCTTTTAATCTTCAAATTTTATGGCTAACAGTAGCTATTGCTCTATAGCCGTATAGAAAATTATCAGAAATCAGTCATGTAATATCGCCAAAACCCAAACCATTTTTTGTTATGTTTTTTAGTATGAACCCTGCACAGTGATGCTATCACCAAATGCATCTGTTCATTCTACTAGCTGCTTCATATATTTTTAATCAGCTGCTGCTAATAGAATTCTCAAGTCATTTAGTATGTGGTGTTCCACATGTAGAAAATACATCTCAATCCCGCCCCCCTCCCTCACCATCAATTTCCTTCTCCCTCCCTCATGAGTGATCTTGTGACTTTTGCTGCATGTGTGATCTTCACACATGGAGTCCTGATGCTCAGCCAGTTTGTCCATTAGTATGTTAACCATGTAACCGTTTAACACCACATTGTGCACAACTCTACAACAGAGGCCTTACTACACACACCATAGCTTTAATTTTGTAATCAACATACCTGCTCCATGCCTTTGTTGTAGGTGTCTTTTGCTCCTGCTACTGCAGCAAGATTATTGGCTTCAGCTGTTGCCTTGGGAAAATGAAAGCGTACAGATATTGACCAAGCACTGTACATGGTTGTATCGGACTTGCCAGTAATTAGTTCTACATTCTGAAGCACCAACACCTTTAACCAGTTTTGTACCATTTCATTTTGAATGTTTACCCATTAACTTCAGACCCAAAGAAAACCTTCCATGTGAACAAATAAAGGATCTGCTGTAAAATAGATTAAAACAGCTCACTAGAAGCAAAGATTTCAGCCCTGGCACTCTAGAAAAGCTACGTAATTATACACCCATATGCCTGTACATGATTTTTCTATCATAAGACAGGTATGGAAGAGACTATTTTGATGGTTACCAACTGGAAAAAGATATCCAAATTAACATATTAGAAAGTGGTCAGAAAAAAATTCCATCGCTGTATAAAAAGCAGTTTCCCCCTCTCCACTGAATGTATTATCTCTGCCAGGTCACAGGCCTGCGGTTGCAGGCTCGGAATTTCTAGTAAGCAGTGTCTTTTTGGGTCATGCATGTTTCCATGTCAGAGCCAACCAGTCTAATTAATGTTACAGGAAAGAATGTAGTCCCACCCTCCCCCTCAAAGTCACAGGGGGAAGGAGGAAGGGAAGTGGCGATCCACTGGAGTCCATCCCTTGTCTTTTGATCTGAGGGAGCATTGGAAGTGGCTTTCTGAACCCTTAGACAAGTCCAAGGAGGAGATGGTTCCTTGAAGGGAAGGTACCCAGAACTATTTCAGATTCTAAACTAAAGAACTCCTCCGGCTTCTTTCATTAAAGGGGCTTTCAGCCATCTATCCCTCAAGACCCAAGAGGTAAAGCCAGCACAAACGGAGCACCTCCTTGTTGCAAGTCCTAAACCCCAAACAACGTAAGCATTGTACACTTGAGCAAGGCATGACTGGACTGCCCAAAGCTCAATCTAAATCTGATCTTCCTCCCTGGATCAGCCATGGAGGGGAATATTGGTACAGTTACCTTATCTGATACAGACTCAGAGTGAAAAGTGGCATGTCACCATGTAATGGTGCAGACATCTAACTGACTATCTATTAGCG
This sequence comes from Trachemys scripta elegans, assembly GCF_013100865.1. Classification (NCBI taxonomy): domain Eukaryota; kingdom Metazoa; phylum Chordata; order Testudines; family Emydidae; genus Trachemys; species Trachemys scripta. The sequence continues at coordinate 2,018,601 of NC_048300.1, read as the reverse complement.
CCTATCTATTAGCGCTAGACACTAAGCTAATAAAAATACTGGAAACTGAGTCAAAATGTAGACCACATGGCAAGGTTTTGAAAGAGTGGATATGCTAATATACATCAGAACCCCAGTGGCTACCACTTCAGGTGGTTCTGAACCCATACAAGCCCTCAAGTGGGTAACTGCCTCGGCCCTTCTTGAAGAAACATGCCCCATGGGTGCTAACACTTCAGTCACAATCTTCAGTCTCTTGAAGAAATACATCCCTTAATGATTGCAAAGAATTTAATTTTTGTTTCTTCACTCTGCTTATGTTTAAAGGATAAGGAAATACCTGGAGCATTGATTTAGGATGAGGTAGCGCCTCTCCCTGATAGATTTTAATGTAAGCCTGAAAAACAAAACAATTAATTAAATTTTGTTTTATTGATTCTTTTTTGACCTGAGCATTTATGATGGGAAGAAAGCCAGGGTCCAAATCAGTCCTTCAGGTTAATCCTAAATATTCAATTAAGCAAATCTCTACATGTAGGTGTAAAATAATCTACAACTGACATTTACACAAATATCCCAACACTTTAATCCCTTTACATTCCAAACCCCTTATAATAAATGCTGTCCCTACTAATCTCCATATTGAGTGAATCAAAGCAATACTGCAGCGACACATGGCAATTAATATGTGCGTTTACCAAGATTAGAGCTACATGTCTATCATGGTATTAAAAGCGCTTTCTACTTGCTTCATTTGAAGGTTCTTCTCACTGACACGTTTACAATTTACACACACATACAAAGTGAGTCAGGGATGAATCTTGGGGTTTTATTTTATTAAAAATAGGTCTCTGTTTAGAGACACCATACCAGCCCTTTTCAGAGCCCGACGGCTCCATCCCCTGTTTGGGTGGATTTGTACATCACCAGGGCTGAGGCCTACCACATAGAAGAGGGTTTTGAAGAGAAGAGGCTACTACTGTTTCAAGGAGTGGCAGCCTGGAGCCCATCAGGGAAGAGTGAGCACCTATCTCCCCCCCACCCCACACACACACACACACCCCAAATGTATGTGGGGGAGTTTCTGGGGGCTGGGGAGAACCCCTCTCAAAGTTGGGGGGAAGACAACGCCCCCCCCGCACACACACGTGCCCTCCCCAGAATCTGGAGCAGCAGGTTACACCCCATCCCCAGACAGTAAACAAGTTGGGGGTGGAGGAACACTTATGTCCCCACCCCTGAAGGAATAAGAGAATCTGGGGGAAGGTGAAGGAACTACCCACCCCGGGACATGGGAGGGACGGTTGGGGTGGCAGGGTGTGTAATCAGCCCACTTAGCGTCCCAGCAATCAAGCTGGTCCTCAGCTCCCCACCCCTACCCAAGAGCTTCCGTTGTCCTTTGTCTGCGGTGAGGAGGAAAGGAAGAGGACAACATACTTGTGTCCAATCTGCACACTCCTTAGAGGTCGGTGGGGAGCAACGCCCTGTATGCAGTGAGCTGGGGAAGGAACTTAGGCCTTCTGGGTGAGATTAATGGGAAACGGGGGCTCTGGCCAGCAGCAGGGAGTTCACGGCTTTGGGCCAGTTGCACTAGCTAGCACACTGAACTCTTCTGTTCCTCCTGTACCCCTCTCCCACATAGTTCTCCATCTCGGAGTGGGGGAGGGCGAGAGAGAGGGGGGATTTCTCCTTCCCTGCTGTTAGTCCTGGTCCCTGATGCACAGACCTCTATGCTGGGGGTGGGACTTCCACTTTCAGAACGGAAGTCAAAGAACAGGGCCCCCGAGCACCCAGAGTTCTATGTTATGAGACAAGTAAGTGGCCAATCTGTATGGAACTCTTCTGAATAACAGACATGAACTAAATCAGGAGAACAGCAAAGAAAAGCTCTCAACGTCACTATTTCCTGACTTAAGGTTGCCCTCCTAACCTTAGTTCTACTCCCTAGTGCCTATATGTTGTGAGTCTTTATTTGCATGATCACATATTAGTCTTCTCACAGCACCCCATGTCATTCATTGCACAGGTTGGACAGTGCAACGTGAATCAGGCAGCTGTTCTTAAATATTTATGTATTTTATCCTCACTTTTCAGGTGTGGTCCCTTTCACATTCACTAAACAGCCAATCCCTGAACCAAGTGAGGCAGAGGTCCTATGGAGAAAAAAATCTGCATGCAATCACGTAATTAAAGACTGTTCTACTACATTGGCTCACCAGGGCCGGAGTTTTGGTTGTCAGTGCTGCCTTAACTTAAATATTTCCTGACTCAAGTGCTTCACTTTGAAACCGTCACGTTCTTTTAATGTAGCTTTTGATCTGGAATTTCCAAGGGGATTTTGTTTTAAAAAGAAGTTTGACCATGAAGAACTATTTGCTAGGGAGCAATCAAACATTGCTGGGTGTGCAGAACGTGCAGAACAGAAAGGAAGGGTTGCTGCAGAGCCCCTGCTTCATGCCCTATATGCCTTCACAGATCCTACTCCCTCATATTACAAATGAAGTTGTTCAGAATTTACCCACACATGCATAAGTGGAGCCAACACAACATTGTGAGGTTAGGAAAAACAACCCTTTTCTTCTCTGACAACAGCAGTGTGCCTGCATGATACAAGTTTTTAAACCCTTGCAATTCTCCCCAGGTCACAACAGATTTTTCACCAGACCACCAAAAGGCACACTGGAAACTTAAGTATCAGAGGGGTAGCCATGTTAGTCTGGATTTGTAAAAAGCGACAGAGTCCTGGACAGGACTCTGTCACTTTTTACTGGAAACTTAGGAACTACACACTGCTTATTCTCAAGTTTCTGCCGTAACCCCTGAGACACCACAGGCCTTCAAAGGTGGCAGAAGTGTTTTGTTTTGGTTAAACAGCAACAAGTGTGTGCTCCCTACACAAAAGTCATTAAAAACAGCTATGCCATCTTTATTCTAACGTTTCAAAGAAGAGTTCTCTCAGGTTGAGAGAGAACATGGACAATTTCAGCTCCAAAATTTGACTAAGTTATGAACTTAGGAAAACAGCTCTTCAAATGGACGTGCTTAGACAACTTTAATTACAGGTGTAATTACACACAATACCTATATTTAAAGTTATATCAGGACCAAGATTGGCACTTTGCTCTAAATTGTCTCACTCAAACTCAGTTTAAGGATACTAGAAGCGATAATCTCTATTAAATATTTTTTTTTTTTTTTTTTTTTTTTTTTTTTTTTGAAGATTTGCCTTTTGGTCCTACACCTATCTAAAGGCACAGACAAAACAGTAATTCACTTAGGGCAGGTCTACACCATGGGGGTCAGTCGACCTAAGTTACACAACTCCAGCTATGTTATTCACATAGCTGAGTCGACGTAGCTTAGGTCAAACTTTTGCGGTGTCTACACCGCGCTGTGTCGACAGGAGAAACTCTCCTGTCGACTTACCTTATGCTTCTTGTTCTGGTGGAGTACCGGAGTCGACGGGCGAGTGATTGGCGATCGGCGAGCGATTTAGCGGATCTTCATTAGATTAGCTAAATCGACCCCCGGTGGCTCGATCACCCTTAGAGCTGGTCTGGTGGAAAACTATGCATACCAGTTTCAGTCGAAGTGCTGAAATTAAAGTCACAACTACCTAAAGCTCATCAGTGAGTGGCAACCTAGATACTATCCTCTCTTCTTTGGGAACACATTCTAAAATTAGGATAATTTTTGTAAGGCATGAAAAAATAATTAGTACAAGCGTTTGCCTACCTTAAAATATTCTACAAGATCTCTACAAGTCACCTTGGATCCACTGATCTCTTTCTCTACCAAGTTTTCAGGAGCAAGTAGTAATGGAACCAGATCCCGCAGCTCTCTCTTGAAATCATCATCAATGTCTGGTGGAAATTGAATCAGTCAGAGAAAAAGGTGGTACAGCTCAATTTCAAGTAATAATGAGTTTCTTCTCTAGAAAAATACACTGACAACAAATCCCTTAAAAAAAAAAAAACGCTTCCTGACTCAGAATAATTTGCTTATCCTGAAGAAATATTTAGGGCTTAAAGAAGTTTTACAATAGTTTCCAACTGCCAGAGTAGGGTTTTTCCCTTCATCTATATAGTACTGGAGTAACTAGAATAAATTATTTGAAGACCACTCACAGTATAACCTCTCAGGTCTCTGCTCCCAGCACATAATTGGTGGGAACTCCACAAGACGCAAGAATTTTTTTTTCTACACCATCCTTTGGCACATTAACAGCTCCTCACCCACCAAAATGTGAGTGGAATTCCTGGGATTCTGCTTGTAAATCCTTTGATTTTAGACACTGCAGAATCCCACCCCTGGCCATCTTGGATAATGTTAAATCTGCAAGGTTACAGCCAACAGCTACCTGAGAACTTAAAAAGCAACACAGAACCAGGAAAAAAATAATCACTTAATTCCTCCATATGTTTAACAACCCAAAAAGAGAATATGCCAATGCACACTTATGTTCTACCTTTTAACCCAAACTCTTCAATAAAACCTAGATTTAAGGCAAGTTCTGTGCTACAACAAAACAATGTCAGTGATATATATCCAAAGCAATTAACACAATGAAATGCTTCGTACCATTCAACCTCCCATCAAAATTTGGATTAGTCGCAACTTTAAGACCAGGGTGGGGCAACAGGAAACAGCCAAGGTTGCTGAAACACGAGCGAATATGCTTCCTTACGTTCTGAAGCTCTTCATGCTGGTTTTGCTTTACCTAAAAAAAGCAAAATAAGAATTCTAAATGGCTCTGTGGAGCTGACCAGGAGATTTATAATTGAGTTTAATGGCAGCAAGTTTATGAATAGATTTAACACAGTCTAGCCTTTTTCTGAACTTCTATAAAAATGTAGATCGTACAAAGGCAATCACTTGATGTCACATATTTAAATATCATTTCTATTACGAGAAAATAGCAAGCAGAAAATATTTAGCCAATCATGTGTAGCTATCTCAAACACAGAACAGCACCTGAACTAAGGAGCTAGTGTGAGTTCTGTAAGTCGTAACTTACCTGCAATCGCTTTTCTAGAAATTTTTTTCCTCCTTCCAAGCCATACGAGTGTTCATAAGGATAGCTCCAATCTCTAATTAAGAACATTAGTGTCTACACAGAAGAGCACAATAATAACGAATAGTTAATTTAATATTCCTTATAGCAGCAGAAAGTGACAAAATCAAGAATCCTACATCTGCTGCTGGTAATTCAACAAACTATAGCCCCAAACCTGATTAAGCTGAAGACAAGACACTGGTTATTTCTCTGCGTGTTGTGAGTAAGTACAGCTGAAGGAGCACCTTCAAGCTAGCAGGTACTTGTGACCTTTGATAGCGAATGGACACTCTCACCTGTTACTCTAGTTTTTCTGTCTCTTGCCAGCCCAGATATAGGAGTGTGATCCTCCCTTCCATCAACTGGAGACATGAAACAGATCTTATGACATCACTCCCCTAGCAAGAGGGCACTAGCTATGTACACCTACAGTATCTTGCTGATTTAACTACAAGCCAGGACCTGGTAGAAGAACCAGACAGGGAACAAGAAGGAGGATGTGAAAGGATTTGGAGACACCAAATTAACAGGCAGAGAGAAGCTACAAGGGAACCCTGAGCTCAGGATGTTCACAGTCCCTTGGCATAAGACTGCCTGGAGTGAGCATGTTCCCACAAAGCACCAGAGCGAGAACACCCATTCGTCCTACAATTTGCTATTAAAAGAGCCACTGGGCTTAAACCCTGGCTGTGTCTCAAAGGTCACTGCTCCAGAATAAGGCACAAAACAGGACTGCCAGACAATAGAATATTGTTGACAACACAGTCTGTTTAGACTTTTAAACTTTAGCATGAACTATCTAAGGGCACCTACGAAGGAAGAAGGAACTTGAGAGGTTCCAAGTCCTCTCACCTCCACAGCCAAACGGAGCTACAGCTCCTTATACAGTCCCACATTGAACATTTGGTTCTGTACACGAACACATGTGAGACTCCTAAACTGCTTTCCAGAGGACTTCAACATTGGTGACTAGTGCACAACCCTGAAGAGCGGGGATCTATACTGCCAGTACTCCAAGGAGAGTAAGACCATTTGAAGGACTTAGTGCAAGCTGTTTTGGAAATAGAGTTAAACATAAAAACCCATCACTACCTTAGGAGGGCTCAAAAGCTGGGGGCGAGGGGAGTATTAAACTTCATATCTTAAACTCCTTGTCAGATTTCCTTCAGCCTTCCCAGAAAGATTCTATCTAGTTCACTTACATGACATTTCATCAGGCAGATTACCATGGTTTGATTTTTCACACACATCTCACCCAGATCTATACAAAAAGATGACCAGGTTCTCAAACTGTGGGTCGGGACCCCAAAGTGGGTCACAACCCTGTTTTAATGGGGTCGCCAGGGCCGGCTTAGACTTGCTGGGGCCTGGGGCCAAAGCTGGAGCCCTGGGCGGCAGGACTCAGGTTACAGGCCCCTCGCCTGGGGCTGATGCCCTTGGGCTTCAGCTTTGACCCCTCCTGCCCAGGGCGCTGGGGCTCGGGCTTTGGCCTCCACACCCACAGCGGCAGGGCTCCGGCAGGCTCAGGATTCAGTCCCCCCTCCTGGGGTCATGTAGTAATTTTTGTTGTCAGAAGGGGGTTGCAGTGCAATGAAGTTTGAGAACCCCTGTACTAGGTAATTATGTAAAAAGGTTGGACTTTAGAGTAAGTATTACCTGAAATGGCTTTTGGTAAATTTCTTCCATAGCAAGTCTTCCATACTCTGTAAACAACTATTAAATGAAACTGTTAAGAATAATGCCATATATAGATTACAAAAATAATCTGTGTTGCCAAATGCTTCCTCTTATCAATGGGAAAATTAATGGCTTCCAATTTTTTACTGAATATTAAGAATAGCCCTGAAGTTAACCCTCAGCACCTGGGGGGTGAGAATACCAATGCTCAAGAAATTGCACTGAGGGAGGAGTATCCGTTCCCTGGCCTCTCAAGGAAGTCTGCACGTCATTCCAGCACAATACACTCCTCTTCATGAAGATTTCCCCTCCACCTTCCTATGGTTCTCCTAGTCCCCACTATGGTCTCTGAAAAGCCCCCCACCCCACCCCAATAGGCTTCCAGCTTCATTATCCCGATCACCTGGTCTCGCACAGCTGATACCTTCCCACCCTGTGGTTTCCTAAGCTAAAGGAGTACCCCTGCCCAACCTTTCCATCCAGGCCTCCTTGGGGCAGTCACCATCTGACATAGCATGCTCCCAACTCCCCCAGGGAGTGCCCCTCCAAAATGCTGCACATTGATTTGGGTTTCTACAAAACACTGCTCATCAGAGGCTTTAGGTTTCTGACATCTCTTACAAATAAAAGCCAATTTAGAATTGCAGCTGCTTCCCCAAATCAGAAAGGACAGACTAACCCTCACTCCAGCCAATGATCCCTACCCACCAGATACCCTTCTCAAAAGCATGGGAAACAGATGCAGCAAGCCCTGAAGATCACCACATTTCTATTTTAGCTTGGGGAAAGGGGAAAAGAAGAGGATCCAGTTTGCACACTTCACCATCACAGTTAGGCAGATATATGGTCTCTCACTTAGAATCACAGGACTTGAATGGACCTCAAGAGGTCTTCTAATGCAGTCCTCTGCACTCAAGGCAGGACTAAGTATTATCTAGACCATCCCTGATAGGTGTTTGTCTAACCTGCTCTTAAAAATCTCCAATGACAGATACACCTCAACCTCCAGAGCCAACATACAGGCAGCTAAAGCAGATCCTTGAACACTGGTATTATATCACAGCAAGAAACTCATCAATAAACAAGCCACTGCCTTTTGCACAAGCTTCAGTTACAGAACTGATTTAAGGCATAGCTCCGAGTAGTGCAGTAGTCTAAACGAGACGACAAAGTCTTAGATTGCGGTAGCGAAGTGTGCATTCAAGAGAATGATTGCAGTCTCCTGGCCAGGTGCAGATGGAAGAGAACTACCCTATGCACTGCTGCTACGTGATCCACCAGCAGCAACAAGGTATTAGACCTCAAACTCTAGTAACAAATAGCACACACCCTTAATTTCATCTTCTCTTCTGGCTGCTTCCATCATCCTACCAACATCACTCATCTTATATGGCTTGAGCTTTCAGCCAGCTTGTTGGTTCAATGCGAGTAAGAGACAGCTGGAGGTCATCAATACAGTGAAGATACACAGCAGTCTTACGTCTCCTTACTAGCCCCTCTAGTGGACCCATGTACACGTGGGAGGAGTAGGGAAAGAGATGGCACCCGGTGGAACCCAACGCAAGAGCACCTTTGGCACAGAAGAGCACTTATGCAAAACTAGCCTCTGGAGCCTCTCAAAGACCGGAATGAAACCACATTTGGGAGGCCCCCAGTCTACTTCCATTGATCATAAGGTGGCGTTGATTTGGCTGTAAGCTCTGGCAGTATCTAATATAAACATGAGTACTTGTGGCACCTGAGAGACTAACAAATTTATTAGAGCATAAGCTTTCGTGGACTATAACCCACTTCTAAGAAGTGGGTTATAGTCCACGAAAGCTTATGCTCTAATAAATTTGTTAGTCTCTCAGGTGCCACAAGTACTCCTGTTCTTTTTGCGGATACAGACTAACACAGCTGCTACTCTGAAACCTAATATAAACATGGATACCCGGGACCTACTCCAGCCACCACGTCACTCTGGAAGGGGATAGGCCCATAAAGTGGACATTAGAGGGACACAGCTGGTGCTGCCAAGTACCCAAACAAGGACCTAGGACAAGCCACAGATTCTATTTCCATAATATAAGCATCTTCCCACCCCCACCTCAAGTCCACAGGACAGAAGAGCTGGGGGAGGAGACACTGCCCATCAACCCCAAACTACTTCCTCCAACCTGTGACTGCATGGGTCTCCTATCCCCCTTTCCAAACTTCATCCACCAGGCAGTCCTTCCCCCCCACCCCAAAATCATGAATCTCACCCTCAACTATTAGAGAAAGTTCCCACCCCACTCAAGTCAACCCCAAGGTTGACAACTGGAATCCAAAGTACCAAGGCCACCTGGGAAATCAGAGTTTCCCTTTAACCTCTAAGAAACTGTCCAGTTCTTTTGCTCAGCTTGCACTCTGAAAGTTCAAACAGTACGAAGCACTTAGGTATTAGCTGTGAAATGCATTTGAAAAATGTCTAATTATAAGCTGGCTCCTACTGTTGGCAGCTGTCACCTTTTGCGAAGCTGAATGTGTCGGGGAGCCTGGTACCAGGTGATGTGTTAACCAGTTTCAAGCTGTGGCAGGGGCCATGGTCTGAGCAGCTGGAGAAGGGAGACAGAGGTTTGGCTAACACAAAAGCCAGTCTCTCCGGGACTTCAAATTTATTTGAAAGAGACCAGGCTCGTGTTCCATGCACAAAACCAAAACCCAGCAACCTCTGGCAACTCTCGCCTCACGTGACTTAGAAAGAAGAAAACGCAGGTTACAAACAGGACAATTCTTCCATCTCTTGGACAGCTTCTTGTCTTTCTACAGTCTTGCCCACACTAAAAAGGTGTGCCACTTTAACTAGATTGGTGTCGTTAAAGCAATTCAACCCCCATAATGTGAATACACTTCTATTGGTGTAAATGCAGTTAAACTGCATCCACACTAGGGCTTGTACTGGTAGAACTATTTCAGCAAAATAAAGCAACCACTATCTAAACACAGTTACACCAGTACAAATTTCAAGTGCAAACTAGCCCGAAAGTTCCAAACCTTAATCAGACACAGCTGTGCTTAACAGTGTCCCAAATTGGCAGCGCCTCTCTGAGCCAATTCTGACTCCTGCTGGAATTTAACTAAAATAAATCAATCAGTCCCCTATTGTTTGGTTTGGCAGACCCTCTGCTTAGCAGCATTGCTGGGCAGACGTGCCTCTTAACCAGGGAGCTCCCTCCCAGGGAGACAGACTTTCACACCCCATCACACTAACCGCCTTTGCTTTACCAGTACCTTAATTGTTTTTAAAAAGATCGTGCTTACAACCAGTTGAAAAAAATAGATCTAATCTGATCCAAAAGTTGTTTACAATCCCTTAAATAGGGTTCCTAAAGTTTCAAATCGCAAAATAGGGAACGGAAAAATTCTAAGAGGACAGCACTTCAGTAAAAGCCATTAAGTAAACTCAGTTTATATTTACCTGCAAATGTTGGAGATCATCTTCTTGAATGTTCTGGGACAAGTTGTAAACCTGTAAGAGATATTGCAGTTCCAAGACTTTTAGCGGGAGAAATGTTTATTCTTTATTTTTCTGTAACATAGATTTAGTCTATAGTGGAGAACTTGAGTATTCACACCAGCTCTGCTGAGGTCTGAACAGCCAACGGTCACTATTTAGGCAAAGTGGTATCACGTACTCCATTTTCAAATGTGCCACCTGGGCATACCAACTACTTTGGATGTAACTGCTGTTTGGGGTGATTAGTTTCCTAATCCTAGCTAGTAAGAGTTCTTTCAAGAGTGAATGAGCTGCAAAATATTTTTTTTAAATTTGCTCAACACTCCCCCTTAGTTGAGTAAGAGGGGCACACATTTAGCATTAGCAGTTCGAAACTCACCTTCCTCTCTAGCCCCAACTCAGATTGCTTGGGGCAGGGATAGGGGATGCCCCAGCACATGCTATTGTGGTAATGTTGCATCAGACAGAACCCCCACTGGTGGTGGCCGACATAGAGTTGGATAGTTCTCTGCTATATATTGCCTGATTTGCAAAGTTCTGTTCCTTTGCTTTTAAATATCCCAATTGACATAAAACTTCACCAACATGGCCAGTAAATCATTACCTCTCCTGAGGCCCCTGAACTGATGAGACAGTGCCAATGCCGAATGCTGAGGCATAACTCAAAGAAGAGTCAAATCTATGGCTAGATTTGAAGTCATACAAGCCCGGGGTCAGGAGAAAAGGATAAGATAATGTACTAAATGCCTGGTATCGTGGAAGGTCAGCATAGTATTTCAAGGTTGTTAGAATGCTCTGAAATTTACCTTTAATTAAAAAAGTGAAACCCACAAAACAATCTTCTAAAAGTTTGTGGTATATTATTATTTGTAACAAGCAAGATTACTTCAACAGAAAGGGAAAAGTATCATTCCCACCCCAAAAAATTTTACTTAGTGAAACTGACTATACACAAAGTATCAAATGCACGGATTCCTGTTTGTATGGGTCTTTTGGACAGCAACAATGAAGAAAAAAAACAGTTAAAAACAGACAAGACTGTAAAGGCATAGAAGGTGACGGGGGGGACTCCAGGGCAAACATATAGTATCTCATTTTTTAAAAGTGGACTAGATTTCAAGTTGACAGTGTCTCTTTAAACATAGCTACAAGAACTCATTTTCTATTCTTAAATGTTAAAAGTGGGTAATAAAAATTATAGTGTGTTTTTTCCCCTCATGACTTAAAATTTAATCGATAGATTTAGAAGATACCTTTGAAGGGTATTGTCATCTCCTGAGAGGCGGGATTCTCTATATGCCTGTATTTCTTAACATAGGCATAAACAAAGGCTTACATTTTCAAGAGTTACAAACGAATGAGTGCCCAATTTGATACTCCTTAAAAAAACCCGGTCATTTTTGAAAATTTAAAACAACCTCAAAATAGTATTCAAGAGACATACTGCAGGAAGTTTGTAATAAATTTTACAGTAGCAGCAGTAGTGCATTTAAGAGGTTATTGTGGCTGGGTCAGCCCCCCCTTTGTAAAAGATGGGCTATTTAGCAATTTTTGCCATGCATCTTTGTGGAGGTGTCCCTATATTTTTTTTTAATCAATTTGGGATTCCCCTAGTAGAATCTGCAGCGCAACAGAACTAGGGACCTGTAACGGGGGTAGTGCTTGGGTAATCTCAGATCCAAAGAGAGATTCGGCTGCAATACTCTAAATGAGCTGTGGAAATTTAAAAGGTCTGCCTATTCTTTTTTAAAATGTGACTAAAGATATATTTTTAAGATGTCTTCTAAGCCAAAGAGGTTTAAAAGCTGCCATTTATCAGCACAGCTATTCTCACCTGGACAGAACTCGTCATGGTGCTCAGAGCAAATACCGTCGCACAGTCTTTGATAGTGGATTGGCTATCAAAGGCACCTTGGGTATCCATAAGTAGTACAGCCACCTAAAGATTTTTAAAAAGCAGCAACAATTAACCAAGATGTTATGGTTTCACCTCTAGGCTGCTGGGTCAGATCCAGCCCAGGTAGTGGAAGTCGTTGCCCCTCTGATGACTCATTAAAACCGAGTTGACAGTCTTACTTCAGCTCCCAGTGGACAGATGTCCACGACTCAAACCACTACCAAAGAGTGACCCTTTTACTGGCATTCTGCAGAGGCCAAGGATAGAATACACAGATACAGAGTGAGCCTCTCCCCCTGAAGTCTCCTCAACCATGACCAATGAGGCACTCTTACAGAGCACTGTAACAAAGCCGACCCTTACAGTTGACTGACACACCAGAAGACCTCAGTTTCTGGGGCTAGCAATCCAGCACCTTTCATGAACACTAGATGTGTGATAAAGCTTACGTCAAGAAGATATTAAGCAATTAAACATTTTCTGAAGGAAAACTAGCTGTTTCCTACTAAGTAAGTTGACAATTAAGTGATGAAACAGTGAAGTAGTCCCGACTCCAAGACACTTCTACTGTCTGATCCCTTAGATCTTTCAAATAGATTCAGATTTCCTTTTCTTTCCGTTATAAAAGATAGGAAAAAAAGAACAAATGGGTAACATTACACAAGCTGCTAGAGACAAGATCCCACACTTTGACCATTCTGCAATCACAGAATCAGTCAGCTAGCCCTGACTTAAAAATCATGGAAGTTACAGAGGCAACGCTATACAACTCGGGATGTAAGGTTCTTTCTAACATTCACTAAGGCCACCATCTACTTAAAACTTGTAACATTATCCAGCCAATGACGCTGCCAACTCTCCCTTTGGGCTCTAGCAGTGCCATGCCTATGAAAAATATCAGTCAAGAGCTCTGGGAGGCAGGCTTAAGAAGATTTAATCCTTGTTATCAGCAGCCACTGCATATTTCACTACACAATGCAACTTGTGAATCCTTTGCTTTGAAGAGATTATACATAAAACTTAGATCTCAAGAACCTCACATCCAGAACTGTTCAGAGAGGGATCAACAACTTCCACGTACACTTAAAGCCTGGCATTCAGGTATTCTGTGGCCATTCCACTGGAGCCTAACTGCAGACTACGACAGCGTCCCATTTTTGCAGAATTCACTAGCTTTTTCTGCAGAATACTTCCACTTTCCAGAGCATTTGGCTATACAGCACTGTCAATAGCAGTCACTTCTAGAAAGCCTTCCACGATAGCCACAAAGTATCTGAACAGCAACACAGTAGCAAATTATATATTTATTTTAAGAGGATCTGGTTTTGGCAAAAGGCTTTGGAGCAAGGCTAGAATTTCTCCCTCTCCTCCCCTCCTGTACCCCACCCCGTCTCATAAATAAATAGAAATTTTATTTAGAAACTATTAGGATTAATACAAAGAGAGGGTGACTAGAGTATTTGACCACTTAAAAAGCAAACATTATATCCAAATTCATGAAGGCAACAAAAGCTTAAGAGGTTATAAAGAAGAATGAGTCCATTTAGCCATAGAAATATTTACCTTTGTCCCATCAGACTTGTCAATTACAAACACTTCACTCCAAATCTGAATGCCAGTTGTTTCTCTTTCACATCCACCTCTCCATGTAAATCCAGTCAATGGCTCGTTGTTCCCACCTATCCAACACGAGGAATTCTGTTAAGAGAAAGGCACAAACTTACTCAACAGCAAGAGGATCACTTGTAGGATGGTATTTTAGCACACTTCCATATACTTCTCTGGTTTCTCAGAACAGGCTTTCAAGTTACAAAAAGTATTAGAAAAAGAGGTTGCTCAGCTGTACTGGGAGTCTGAGGTAACTGCCTGCAGAGATGTATGCTCCTGTGGTGCTCCGACTCTGTCTCTTAACTGCTTCCCTCGAGAAAGCTTTGGCCTTTAGGCTTGTGCACATACCCCCCATCCCCATAAGGGGCTGCAACCCACAGTTATTTCCTAGAATGAGAGAATCGTAGGACTGAAAGGGACCTCAAGGAGCCATCTAGTCCAGTCCCCTGCACTCACGGCAGGACAAATATCAAACCATCCCTGACATGTCTTTGTCTAACCTGCTCTTAAATTTTAACTTTATACCTTTAACTTCAGAGTGGGGATGGAGAGTGGGTCATATGGATATGCACAGAACACCTCAAAAGAACTACAGAAAGACTCATTACCTGTACCATTTTGAGTACATCCACTGCTGCAATATTTAAAACACCTAATTCACTCTAGAAGGGGCTGAATAAGGGAAATCCAACCTCACGTCCCTAAAAACATTTGGAGTCTACATCCACTCATCAGGAAAATAGGTTTTACCCCCCACACACACACACACCCCTCACTAAAGCACACCAGGTCCCACAGCAAGAGAGGAAATACAAGATCCTCAAAAGGCAGACAGACTACTAGAAAAACCCAAGAAGAAAAGGACAATGGTAGTGATCAGCAAGTGGTCCACAAGCCAGTTTGGAAGTTGCTGTCTAGGCAATTCCTAATGGGTTTCAACCCGCCACGGTAATACTTAAGAGCTCACTTTTCAATGAATTTATGAGCTAGCATCTCCCAGTAGTGGTCATGATTCAGGGAAGTAAATTGTCAAGAGTGTGGTAAAGGTAGAAGTCAGAAGCTACCTTAGAAAAAAAATTTATGGCGGGGATGGTCTCTCTCTATCCCTGCAGAAACCGTACCAGAGCTAGCTGGCTAAAGATAGCGATGAAGCTGCACAGGCTGGCTGCTTGACCACGTATCCAGGGTCCTGGCTGGGCCTGTACGTGGGCCGCTAGCCTGTGCTCTTGCAGCATCACTCATTTTTTAGCAAGCTAGCTCAAATGACGACAACAAGTGCTGCAATCACACCTCCAGCGCAGACATTCTCTAAGAGCAGATTTTTCTCTATCCCACCACTCTGCCATGTTGGGTCTCTGACGTGGCAGCTGTTTAACAGGTCTCCACAGCAGCAGCCAGCTGCTCAATGCAGGAAACGAAGAATATGTCTAAGTGAAAAGAGCCACGGCATCTTTAACCACGGCTAGTAGTTTGGGGCCACTTTGTCTCATCAATAAGGCTGAGAATACAGCCCTTTTGACTTCTATCATAGGGCTTTAGGTCAGTACTGTCTGAGGCAAGAGTGTCACCAATGCCTCTTTCTGCAGCAGACGTGTATTCCTTCAGAGCCTTCATCCAAATAGTGACCAGTCTTACTTGTGAGACCTGACTCTTGCACTAACACGGTAAATTAGGTGCAGACCATTTCACAGATGTAATGTGTACCAATTATCTAGAATTGGATATATCTTGAGGGTTTGCCACGCCAGATCAAACCATCTGGCTACTCCAGTATACCGCATCCAACCATCCGTTCAGAGGACTGTAAACACCATCTCCCACCCCATGGTGCATTTAATTAGTTGTACAAGGGTGTGTAGGAGGGATCATAGTTAGCCAATCCTTTTTAAAATCCAGATATAGCTTTGGTCTGACCACTACAGAATAAACAAGACAAACAGGGTGGAAAGCTCCATATTAGATCTAAACACAGAGGAAAAGACCCAAACCAAACCCACATAGTTTTACTTACACAGCACTATTGGGCATACAGATTAATATGAGATAATGAGGTCAGGGGTATGGAAAAGCTTACACTCTAAATTTACAAGAGGGTTATTTCACCTTACTCTTAGTAAGGCTGTAAACTGTGACAATATCTTGCTCTCCTCCCCAAAATGCTGATTAATCAGCACATCTGCCATTATTTTAAAGCAGCAAATAGTTTTGACAGCAGCAATTTGAAGTGGCCTAGGATTGAGTGTCAAGATTTAGGATGAAATCTGGTTCCCTTGAAGCCAATGTCAAAACACCTCATCAACTTTCGTAGGGTCAGCATTTCACCCTTAGATTACTTTTTAAAAAGGCAACAATTTACCCTGGTTCTCACGATCAAGGATTGATGAGCGCACAGCAGAATGCCTTTGAGGCCCCCTAGCATGAAGCAGTTAATTTTGTATTACATATTGTGTCTACTATCCATGGGACATGGCTGTTCAAGATCACTGTTCAGTGAGCAGATGAAAGATACTTGAACACATGTGCACTGGTGTTAGTTTATGTAATCTACGTATCAGCACTTACAAGTTTGTTTTCTGTAACTGAAAAAATCTAGAAAACATTTAATTGCTCTTAACTGCAGTTAAAACTTTGCCACTCTTTCCCTTACTTAATTCAATGTCTGAATTAATTGAAGCCATTTATCTTCTTTTTAAAGGTCACAAGCTGAAACAACAAACAGTCAAAAATTACAAGTATTATGCAATCATGCTTTTTTGAAGTCTGAAATATTGTTCTGATC
This sequence comes from Trachemys scripta elegans, assembly GCF_013100865.1. NCBI lineage: Eukaryota > Metazoa > Chordata > Testudines > Emydidae > Trachemys > Trachemys scripta. The sequence goes on along the minus strand of NC_048300.1, from coordinate 2,002,124 downwards.
CCTGGTCACTCTTATGAAAAATGTTTTGCCATGAATTAAGAGGCCAGGAGATTAGACAGTCCATTTGATCCAAAGCTATTGCTAAGCCACACTTCCTGCTATTTTAGCAGAAGGCATTAGTATAGCAACATGCTTCTAGCAGACAGATATTTGCTAGTTCAAATTGCCAATGCTGGTATTCATTTTGGAAGGATGCCCTAAAACAGTGTCTATGTAGACAGTATGTGAGCAACAATCACTCAACATCTAATGCAAATTTTTCTTTTTCCTGGAATAGTACTGCTTTGCAAAGTCAAAGGAAAAGCCATATAGCATGCTGGCCCACATCTACACTACCATATCCTCAAGGTCTCTCTTGCAGAGTAAAGGCGGTGAGGGGATTCCAGCAGCTGTGGGGAGAGGATCTTCATTCCCCCTCCCAAGTGAAAAGGGGTTAGCAGCCTCTGCTCTGGGGTATTCCCCCAACTTCACAAACAAGGCCTGGGGATTTTGACTTCCCCTTGGGCCAGGCAAAGAGGTGAGTGAAATTAACAGGACAGTCAGTTTTACTGCTGTATTTCGATAACTTTGGGCATCAGCAGCATTGTCAAGACTCGTGAGTTTCATACTGCTGTTCAGAAGAGCTGTGAGCAACAGCGGCAGTATTGGGACTATTCACTGAGAAGGTTGAAAACCCCATCTGACACTAAAAGATTTACATTTGCAGAGTCCCCATCCCACCACACTCACAGTAGCCAAGATGTCATGTCACTTCATCAGACACCTACTGGCCAGTGGGTTTTGGGTATTTATTGTAAAGAGCATGGAGCAGGGTGCAAAATCCAAAAACAGATCCAAGGACCACACCGCCACCACCATGCCGCCCGCCATGCAGCAACTCCAGCCTCTGTGGAAAGTCAGGACTGCAAGACAGCAGACAGAGGACTCAGAGGAACACTGGACTGGACCCCTCCTGCACCTCCACCCCCCAGGTAGGATTCAGGGCCTGAGCCAGCCACCCACCACAGACACCCTGCGTGCCCCGCTGGCACTTGGAGTTACCCTTTGAGTCCTCCCGCAGCGACTACGGGTGTTTTAGGCTGTTTTTGCCTGGCAGCACCAGCATTTGTCCAGCTGAGCCTGGGGCCGTGGCCAGGCCAGGCCATCGACATGGAAGGGTGGCATTGCTCTTGGCGAGTTGCCATGGCAGACTGGCTTCCGGGGAGCAGTGTTGCACCCTCAGATCATCTGGTTTGGCAAAGTGTGTGTGTAGGGGGAGAAGGGGGTATGTTGGGGGAAGCAGGGAGAATATATCTTCAATGCTTACAGTTGGTTCTCAAAGGAGGGGGATGGTTTGGGCTTGTTTTACAATCCATTTGGGCTTGTGGTTTTAGAAAAATTTGGCAATGCTTGAGTCCAAGGACAGCAGTCTGATAGGAAAACACTCCAAGCAGCAACTGGCAGAGAACTTGATTTCTCACTTGGGTGTGGTCCCTCATCTTCACGTAGTCCTCTGACTAACAGGTGTCTGGTAAGATTTTTCAGGTCCTTTGTATGAAGGAAGTGAGTGAGAGGGGGAGCAAGTGCTAGATACGATCTTAAAAGGAGGAGAGCTGCCAGTCAATAGAAGTAAAATGCTATCAGCCAGCTCTTTGGAACTGGTTTGATAGGCATTCGAGGCTATAGTCTTAGTCCACCTTCTCCACAAATCAGTCTTCTTCCATGCCGCACCTTATACATACAGTATTCTCCCCAAACTCATCTGGAAGCCACTACCCTGTCTCAAATCCTTCCTCCATGCCAATTTCTGCTGTGACACCAACAAGAAGTTAACCTAGCCACTGTAGGAAACCAAGATACTTACAAAGAATATCTGAACACACTTCAGAACTGAAGACCAGTATTACTAGTGCATCACACACGTCATAGCTTCTGTCAGCTGTGCTCACCACACCCAGCAGGGGCTCCATGCATTCTCCATTCCTCCCCATAAGCTCCCTGTGGGCCACCCCGCCATCCCCCTTCTATTTCAGGACCTGAAATGCTGTGTGTCCCTTTTCCTTCTTCCTCCCTCACATGGCAGAGGTCTGTGTGCACCCCTATTCCTCCCGTGCCTCCCCCCATATCAGGATACCCTATTCCCCCCCCCCCCATCCGCTGCCATTATTCTTTCTGACTAGGAGAGAAGTGATTCAGGGTGTTCACAGCGGAGATGAGATAGAGGCATTGTTATGCTGCAAGGAATTAACAAGCATCATCAACCAAGTCTTTGAGACAATTGCAGAGGTGCTTGCAGCTGTGCTAATCTGATGGCCATACGCCATTTTTCCTCTTTAGGTTCCCATAAAATCAACAGGGTTCTGGTTATTGATGCCCAGACTATTCCCTGAAATACTCAAATTGACTGGAGGCTGTATTCAAATGTTATCACATTACAGAGAAATGCCATCATGATGGCTGTAAGGCCTCCACCAACTTGACGCCATGTCAATATTTCTGGAGTCAGAAGGGCAGGGTTGTTTTGTTTTTGTTTTTTAATAAAGAGAAAGTATGGTATATAAACAAGATCGCCAAAGCAAAGAGCTAGCAAATTAGGTGGTATCTTATTTATTCCTGCAGGAAGAGTCTTCAACTACTCACCTTGTTGTACATATATCTAAGCATGAAGTCCAGTAGAAATGATTTCCCTTTGCGGAAAGCCCCTGCTACAGATACTACTACTATATTGAGATCTTTTATGTGTTCCTGAAGCAAAATGTTCTCCAATGCCTCTTCATCAAGTTCAAAGTTATGGTCATCTTCATGTGCAAGAACAATTTGTATAGGGCAAGGTGTCTTCAAATCTGCTTCATCTTCCGAGTTAACCAGGACATCAGAGTCTACCAGGGCATCCTCCTCCAAACTCTTATCTAGAAATTAACATTTGAAAAGACAATTAGTGAATCAAGCTAAACATATAACACTTTTCTGAATTCCAATAATGCAATTACAGGTCACATACTTTTGCCAGATCTGAAGAAGAGCCCTGTAGCTCTAAAGCGTCTCTCTCACTAAAAGAAGTTAGTCCAATAAAGGATATTACCCCACTTACCTTGTCTCTCTAATACCCTGGAACCAACATGGCTACAACACTGCACATATACTTTTTCCATGGTTAATTTGATGACGCATGGGTCAAGGCATTATCATATTGCTATGAATGATGACTTCGCAGGTATTGTAAGTTGTCTTGGGCCAGTTGTCAGAATTAATTATATTCTCCATTTCATACGGATCTTGTCCCCAACGGCACAAGTTCTCTGACACAGAAAACTGTCTATTTTTAAGAGCTCCATATGTAATACGCTGCGGAGCAGCATCTGTATCTTAGCACCTCAACTTTCTTTCAATTGTAAAGGAGTCTCGCATTCCAAAATTATCTTTTCAGCATTAATATTCTGAAACCCTCTCTAAGACCTTTGGAAATGTAGCTTCTGCCACAAACAAGGATCTTTGCTACCTCTTCTCACTTAAATAAAAATTCAATTTTTATGTTAATTTCTATGTTAAAGGAGGACATAAAACTTATTTTTAGAACACTACTACATTTCCATTGACAGAAGATTGACAGTTTTGGTTACCAAATTGTACTAACTTAATATTACCTAGTGTTTCACAGAGGTATACTGAAAAAGATTGTGTGCTGAAATTTATGAACTCCAATTCCAACACAACACTGATTTTCATTATTAAGTACATTGGGAAGTTTGCATTTTCAACGCTGCTTGTTAATAATAAGCTAACATTGAACATACAGAGCTAGAATCCATTTTAAGAGAACACGAAGTAGTAGGCAAGATAAATGTATGCACTTATCCTAAAATATATTTAGATGGGCATGCAAAATGCAGACGTGATTTTGCCCCACTTGAAATTAAGTGTCTTGAATGAAGCATTAATAAGATGGCCTTTTCAAGGTCAAGGATTTAGAAACAACTTCTCTTTTTTGAGCGGACAATTCTTCCTGGCCTAGCAGAGAATAAAGGCCACCACATCTTTGTCACAGTTTCACATTATACAGACACACAGACATTAATAGCAGCAAGTCCCAACTTAGCCTTGAAAGCACCAAAATTGGCCTTCTCCATCACAGGGTGCTAAGAATGCTACAACCCAGGTCAACCTCAAACTTTCATTCAGATTCCCCTGCAAGTGAAGAAAGTCAAGACTAAGTACTCCCAATACTGTATAAAAAGCCCAAACAGAAAACACATCTTTAAGATTCTCTAGAAAAGGGGAGAAGGCACAAACTTTTGTTGATCCTTGAAAATTCACCTTAACATTTATCCTTGAGCACTACAATTGAAGATCTAGCAAAAGTTGGAGATTATCTCCTTTAAATATTCATGTCAATATGCAAGGACTTATTCAAAACTCCAATGTGCAAATCCATTACGTGGGCACACAAGGCATCCCTGATTTCAATTGTGCATGTGGATCCAGCAGCAGTCAGCACAGGTGCACTGTCTGGTTGTGTGCACTTATGCAGAAATCTGGCAGTGGCTTGAGTCCACTCCTGGCAAAAAGATCCCCCTTCTCCACACAATGTGCAAAACACAGCAAGCCGCAATAATGCGGACTGTACTGACTACACTGGCATCCAAACGGTTTTGAAGGCAGCAGGAATGGATTTCAAATGCATATTCCACCACCATTCTACAGTCACTGGGTCTGCAGCTTACCCTTCTTTTGCCAGGTCCTCTGAAACCATGGTATGGATTCATAAGCTATGGCAACAATGGGTAAGCAGTGTCCCCTAGAGTAACAGCGGGGACAGTGTTCCATTTATAATGAAGGTAAAGTCCCCATCTCCAGCACTCTGGTATCACGCCCCCTGCCAGTGCATCCCACGTTAGTGTCCATGAACCTGCCTAATGACCGAGTCATACACTTTGTGGTTTATGTACTCGTGCTCCTTGTGGAGGGCAATCTATATGCATGGATCCGATCGATGGCCCCGGTGCAGGTTGGAAAGCCCATTCAATCAAAGCCTGCAAATGTTTCAGGAACACCTGTCATGCCCACCACCTTTGGGTACATCGTCCTGATCGCTTCACAAACCTCTGTCACAATCCTCACCGTTTATTTGCCAACTTCAAACTGGTTAGCCGCAGACCTGTAGCAGTCTGGGGTAGCCAGCTTCCAGATTGCTAAAGCTACCCACTTCTGCACCAGGAGGGCCTCCCTCAAGTGGGTGACTGGGGACCGGAGGGTAGGGGCTAACTGATCACAGATCCCCAGAAACATCATCTGCTTCTTCCTTCGGAAGTACTGGATCCACTGATAGTCATCCCAACGTGACGGTGTGATCCCAGTAGCCTGTGCTGGTGGCCCTGCTCCAGAAGCGCCAGTCTATGCAGGTGGAATCCGCAGCTAAAGCAACAGGCATGAGCAGCATCAGCTGGGTCGCAGCTGGCACATTAGTATGCCCCTTTGAGAGGTGTCTTTAGCAGCTCAGAAAAGGCCAAAATGTCCACCAGCATCTTGCAGATGCTCCGCCTGTTTTCCAAGTTAGGACAGAGCATTAGGTAGAGAAGTTCTTCCACTGGGGCAGGATCCATGTTGGCTCTGGCTGCTGAGAGTGCGCAGACACAAACTGGCTCGTCCGAATGTGCTGGCAGGCCAAAGCCACCCAAAACACTGTCATTCAATTCTGGTGGGACAGACAGACAAGTTCTCCCACAGCCCACTATGAAACAAGCCCCAGAGCAGCTTCAGCGGGCAAGGGCACTAGGAATCCTTGTATATGATAATATATGGCCACAGACGCTGAATTTCTGACGCAGGTCTGCGTACTGCTGTATGGACGAGCCAGCATGGTCATTAGGGTCAGGTTTTCCAATGCAGTGTGGATGCTCAAGCATGGACTTGGAAACATTGAGTCTGCAGGTGTGGGTCACACAGACCTGGCCTTAGGGTGCTGTGTTGACATAACCATAGACATCAGTACTCACTGCATGTTCCACTGGTTCCCAGTTTGCTTAGATACAGCCCTAAGTGATTTAGGACCTGACTCATTTAGCACCACATGCCCCTGGTGTGGTGGTTGTGAACAGCTAGAAAAGTCTTGCTGCATGTCCCTGTAGTTAGCGTGCTCAGGATGAGCAGCAGGTACTACTTGGATTTGTTTAAAAGAATCGTTCCAGGGATCATTTGAGGGTTGACACCAATTTGCTTCTCCTTTCCCACTAGAAGTGTGTTGAGAGACTGCTCGCTATGCCACACCAACAGGGCTTCTGAACACAGGCATGATCCTATTTCCCTCTCACTTTAAGTGACACCTGGTGGAATACCAGGTCCCTATAGGCTCTGGTTTGCCCTAATCTCCAGATGATTTGTGTGTAGCTGTAATTCACAGAGAAAGCAAGTGTCTTGGGTGTGAGGCTCTCTTGACTGGGTTTAGTCAAACCATAATAATGCGCACTGCGGTCATTCCAATTTGAGCTGAAGGAACGTGGAAGTCCAGATCCAACTGACAGTCCAATGATAATCTCAATCAAGCCCAGAAGGTAGAGGTCTCCCATCACCAGGATGCAATGCAGCAGGTACTTGTATGAGTTGCTTTCACAGGTACCTCAGGATCCAGTGACAGCTGTCACTTGTGGGGACAAATCATTAGGTATAAACAAATGATGCTGCCACCATTTGACTCATTGATAGCAGAATCCTAGCCAACATCTGCTGGTTCTGACAAGTCATTTCTGGCAGGCCTACAGTATCCTGGATCCTGCTCTCAGACAGGGACACCTCTGAGTAGAGCTCCTATGCATTCCAATTGTTTTGTGGCATAGTAAGACATTCAGTAGTTTACCACAAAGCCTAAAGACTCCAGTGGCATGATAGTGACCATTCGTCTGATTCTTGGCAAGAGCTGTCTATTGTTATCCAGTTCTAAGAACACATGCACTCCAGTCTATGAAAATAAGAAATTTCTGCTTCCAAGCATGTGAACAAATGATGTCTCATGGCCCACTTAAATAAAAAAAGGGTAGTACTCAGTTTATAGTTCTGAAAAAAGTCTTTCAAAGCAGTGGGGAACAGTCAAGTTCCTGCCTGGAACCTCATTTTCCCTTGAAGGCTCTACACTTCATTTTGAGCACCCTGCATCAGTACCTCCCTCGGCTCTTACAGAAATAAGCTTAATGGATAATTACCACAAGGCTCTTTCTCCTCTTAGCTTTCATAGCAACAGAATGATCTTTAAAACCTTTCTACTTACAGTCCCAAGATTAACTGAATTTCACAGGAAACATGATATTGTCTTCATTCCATCAACAGAAGATGATGTGCAAACTTTAGAAGTCGGGCAGATCCTAGGATATGAGTCTCAGATTTCCTTAACTCATATAACTGTGCATATTTTCTGGGTCTTGATAGAGTCAAAGCTAAATAGTTCTTGTCCTATATCAAAGAGGAGTATTGCAGAGAACACCTGTTTAAGTTAGTGTTAGCGCCTATTCCACCAGGGATCTATAAACAGAGTTTGTCGCATAGCACTCTAGAGCTAACCCTTTACACCTATCCCCCACAGCACTGTTGAGACGTACTTGCCTATTTGGACATTGTATTCAGTTTTCCAAGTTCAGTAGTAAGGTCTGGCCTAGTTTCCGCAGCTAGTATTTTCCACACAACTGAGTACTAGTACTATTAGGCATAGCTACAGGAATTTAAATTGGAGGCATACACAAAAAAAGATTTAGTTTCCTACCTCAAAACTGAACTCTGGGAATGGGTCCATCAAGTATCATTACTTAAGAGTTTGCGTTTACGAAAGTTAATTCTAACTAAGTCAGGACTAAAGCTGAGCAAGATACTAAAGTTGCCAGCTTGAGTTTGCAACATGGATGAGATCTGGAACAAAAATGCACTTGGGGGAAGTGAGGGGGGTGTTCCTCCCCCCACCCCAAAAAATTGTTTTTTGGCTTGGTATAAGTGAGGGGGAGATTATCCAGCTGCATTTGTCTGCTGAAAGGCCTTTGCTACCAGCAGGTCTTGAAAAACTTACCAAACATCTACTAGCCAGATGGAGATATAAAAGACAAGGGTAAGAGTCCATTCATCAGCGACGTGAAGGAGCACCAAACTGATGAAAAACCAATCTCCAGTGTTTTCTCTGGACTATGCTTAGACCTCTATCTTCTCAGCCTCTGGCTTGTAATATCTTACAAAAATCGGAAGTAGAGCCCTGCAGTGGGACTGGGATCCCGTAGGACCTGATGCCATAACAGCAGGAATAGGTGGGAATGGGATTTAAAAAAGTCCTGCGCAGGGCTCTAATCTGAAGCGCCACACTTACACACCACAGATGCACAACTGAAGGAGGAATTTTGTCTCTTCTATCCCCACAAGCCACATGGCTGTCATAAGGAGGGCCAGGACGGACAGAAGAGAAGTCATCTCAACTAGTGTAACTCTTCAACCAGCCTTTTTTTTTTTTTTTTTTTTTAAAGTGGTGTGGGGAGGGGAAGTGTCTTTTGCCTCAGTGAATAACTCCAATGCCTGCTCATAACTTTTCCAAACAGCAAATGGATGTTCTTGCCAGTGTCAAGCTGCCCACGCAATTCTAAATAGCCACAGTGAAATAGAACAGTGTGCTTTGCAAAACTATAGAACAGTGGTGGCACCATCGCTACTTGCAGACTCAAGGAGGAGATGCAGAATCAGTTTGCATATGTACAGTTCTCTCTCTCCTCAGGACTCTCCAAATCTTTCCTAGTGTGGTGCCCAGAATGGGACAGTACTTCAGCTGAGTCCTCAGTTGTGACAAGTAGAGCAGGACAATTACCTCCAGTCTCTTACATATCAGCCTCTCACAGCTGCATTACATTGATTCATTCAATGTTATCCACTATAACCCCCGGATCCTTTTCTGCAGTTCCACTGCCTAGCTAGTTATTCCTCAGTTTGCAGTTGTGCATTTGATGGTTCCTTCTTAGTGAAGTAATATGCACTTATCTGAATTTCATCTTATTGTATTTAGACTATTTTCCAATTTTGAATTCTAATCCTGTCCTCCAATGCGTTTGCAACCCCTCCAAGCTTGTTGATATCAAACGTTTATAGGCACACTCTCCACTACATTATCCAAGTCATCAATGAAAATATTGACTAGACCAGCCCTAAGACTGACCCTTAAGAGACTCCATTAGATACACCCTGTCAGTCTGAAAGTGAACCATTGATTAACTACTCTGATTTTGGTCTGTCAACCAGTCGTGCATCCACCTAGTAATTTAATCTAGACCACATTTCCCGAGTTTGCTCAGAACACTGTCATGTAGGCCTGTGTCAAAAGCCTTGCTACAATCAAGATATATCATGTCTACTGCTTCCCTCCCTTTCCCCCTCAACCTCCCACCTGCTCAGCCAGCCCAATAAACCTGTCAAACCCGGAAATTAGATTGTTTGGTATGATCTGTTCTTGACAAATCCATGCTGGCTATTCCTTATAACCCTATATCCTCTAGGTGCTTACAAACTGATTGAGAGCAATTAGTACTATTTTGGTGTTGTGACAAAGTTCCTCCTTTGCCTTGGTGGTTCTGCGCTTTCTGGCGGATTTGCTTGCCTCAGAGGTTTTGGGCAGTCCTCAGTTTGGCTCCTTTTGTTAGTGGCACAAACCTGCCGTTCATTCGGCTAACCTCATCACTGGCCAGCATGGGGAAAAGGAGCAGAACAATCCCCCACAGTCTCTGCTGGCCCACCTAATGGGTCAGGGGACAGGCCAGAGATCTTCCCCTCCAGTGGGACCCACAGTCCAGATCGACTCCTTTCATATCAAATAGGGAGTTGGTGGGAACCCAGGCCAGCCCTCTACTTCGGGTTCCAGCCCAGGGCCCTGTGGACGGTAACTGTCTTTAGTGTCTCCTGTAACAGCTGCGTGACAGCTACAACTCCCTGGGCTACTTCCCCATGGCCTCCTCCCAACACCTTCTTTGTCCTCACCACCGGACCTTCCTCCTGATGTCTGATAACGCTTGTACTTCTCAGTACTCCAACAGAACGCCTACTCATTCCCAGCTTCTTGCACCTCTTGCTCCCAGCTCCTCGCACACCCCTCACTGACTGCAGTGAAGTCCTTTTTAAACCAGGTGCTCTGATTAGCCTGCCTGTCTTAATGGATTCTAGCAGCTTCTTAATGGGGGGGGGGGGGGGGGGGGGGGGCCCAGTGGTTTGAGCATTGGCCTGCTAAACCCGGGGTGGGGAGTTCAATCTTTGAGAGGGCCACTTA